>NC_045721.1:9332500-9636760 GCF_009834535.1 Camelus ferus
TTTGAAGAAATTACACCAATGTAAACAGACCGCCAAACTCAGAAGAAATTGAAGAGTAACTAGGTCTAGGTAGTTTTATAGGCAGATTCTAACAGACCTTTAAAGAACATAACATTTTTGTGTTTTGGAGCTTAGGAGAAGATGGAGAGCTTCAAAATTCACTCTGTGAGGCTAGTATAACCCCAATACCAAACCAGACATGACAGGCACAAAATAATGAAATCAGACCAAAACTACCTGAAAAGTGTCCTATATCTTACTGTTTCAAACTTAATTAAGGAATAAAATAAAATAACATTAATTGGATAAAGAAACTTACACTGACTATACTTATCAGCAAAACGTCAGAAACCTCATCAAAATCAGGAGGAAAATGCCCTCTAAAACCTGTATTTTTTATTCAATTTTGGTTTTGGATGTTCTAGTCAAGGTAAAAAACATAGGGAAGAAAATAACAATCATGTTGTTTGCAAAAATATTTTTATGTACTCAGAAAACTCTTAGAAAACTGAAAAACTACTAGAACCAGTAACAAGAATCAGTAGGGTCTTTGCTCTAAGAGAAATGTTAAATTTTTATATGTCAGCAGTAACCAACAGAAATGGTATTCCAGAGAAAGGGGAAGTATACTATATAAAACATCTGGGATTATAAAGGAAAAAAACAGAATAAAGATACTTAAATGTTCACAGAAAATAAATGTATTTTCTGTCTTTTCTGTTGTATTTTATAAATTTTCCATAGTGACTATTAAACATTTTGAAAAGAAAAGCTACTAGAATTGACATTTGTAACCATTATTTAGTCTCTGTTAACTTTTTTAGCTTTAATAAAACAAATCTATTTCCTTTTTTTTAATTCATAAACAGATATTCTGCCTCCACGGTGGCCTGTCTCCATCCATAGATACACTGGATCATATAAGAGCCCTGGACCGTTTACAAGAAGTTCCACATGAGGTAAACTTAGTTTTAGTGAAAAAGAAAGGAATATAACCACATTGTGGAACAGCGAGATCAGCTGACTATGCCTGCTAATAGTTTATAACTCGTCCTTCATTTTCGTGGCCAGGGCCCAATGTGTGACCTGTTGTGGTCAGACCCAGATGATCGTGGCGGGTGGGGTATTTCACCACGCGGTGCTGGCTACACCTTTGGACAGGATATTTCTGAAACATTTAACCATGCCAACGGTCTCACGCTGGTCTCTCGCGCTCACCAACTTGTAATGGAGGTATGTCCTTTTCCTGTAGGATAATCTCTGTTTCAGTTAAGTGTATCTGTAATAAGGCTTCATAACTCAGAACGTCAGAAACATTCTTCCCCCTTGACTAAATGAAAGGAGAAAAAACTTGGCTGGTTTTAGCAAGTAGGGAAAGTACTAGTTGGCTAGAACAAATTTATAACTCAGTTTTGAAATTAATTTGGACTTAGAGAAAGGTTGCACACACACACAAAAAACTTGTATCCTACACGCATTTCTCAAACATAAATATTTGCTTTATTATTCTGTCTCTCCATTCCTGTTCCCCTCCCCACCCCAACACAGCACAAGTACAGTGCTCCAAATTTCCATGTACATTTTGTAAAAATAAAAACGTTTTCTACTATATAATCACAGAATAGTTCTCACAGTCAGGAAGTCTTCATTGACGTAGTACTATTATCTAATCTAAACACTTTATTTAAATTTTTATCACCTCACTAATGTCCTTTATAGCAAAATTTGTGTGTGTGCTTGTATAATCTAACTCATGATCATGTGTATTCAGTCCCCTGTGATGTGGAAATAATTCCTCAAATTTTCTTCGTTTTGCATAAACTTGACACTTTTGAACACTATAAGCAGTTGTATTTTGTAGCAGTACCTTTCATCTGTGGTCTGGCTGATGTTCCTTCCGGTTCCAGATGTACATGTTTTGGCAGGCGCATCACAGTGTGATATTGCATCCTTCTCAGTGCCTCAGATCAGGTCCTGAGATCTGTCCCTCTACTGGTGGTGTTAACTTGGATCACTTAGTTGAGGTGGTGCTTGGCAGATTTCTCTACTAGGGAGTTACTATTTTTTAAACACTAAAGGAATATAAATAGAATATAATCCTTCTAAAACAGTAGGGGGTGACTTCAAGATGTTAGAGAAAACTTCACTAAACCAGTAGAGGCAGGAGTGTAACAGCATGGTAAATAAAGAACACAAATTCATACAGTAAAGATAAATCTGATTGTATCAGTAGTCATAAGAAATGTGAATGAAAAATTTTACTTTCCTGAAGTAGACTATCAAATTAGATAAATAATTAAAATTCACCTGTTATTTGGGATTTATCTAAAACATGATGATACCACAGGGGCATGGAAAGTGGTAGATCAGTATATTAATTAGATAATTATCCAAAATACAGCTAATAATATGAATCAGAAACGGCTCTAAGACAGAAGTGTATCGAGATGATGAAAACAGGCCCAGTTCTCTAGGAAGAAATCAAGCTAAATTTATATTTACCTGGTAAAAGAGTCAAAATAGAGAAAGCAAAAATTGACACAATTTATGAGGAAAATTTGAGAATGCATCCTAGCCAAGATGTCAAACATAGAGTAAGCAGAAAAATACAATTACTGAGTTCCCTGTAACAGAACCCTGCGTCCAGAGTTGCGTATATGGTGCAGATGCACAGTGTTAAAGATGGACACCTGTAAGAATACAGCAGACTGCATTTCCACAGAGAATACTTGTAATTTTTGAGTTTAGTTTTCTAAACTTACCTGTGTCAACATAATTTTATGTTGAAATACTGATTTTGTTTTTTTAAATGCTGCAGGGATACAACTGGTGTCATGATCGGAACGTGGTCACCATTTTCAGTGCACCCAATTACTGTTATCGTTGTGGGAACCAGGCTGCTATCATGGAATTGGATGACACTTTGAAATATTCCTTGTAAGTAACTTTAAATTTCAATTGTATGTAATCACTTTTAGGAGGAAAATTTTAATGTAGATTATTAAAATTAGAGGTAAGGATTTCTGCTTCTGGAGGAGAGGAAGGAGGAACACGTCAAACCGTCTACTCAACAGAAACAACCATTGGACTGGAGAATGTTTCTTTAAACAGTTATTTCAAGTGTTTGGAATTTGTCCTAAATGCATACAGCAAATATAGGAACACTTACTGTAGAATATCTGCTAACTCTCAGTATAACACCAGAGTCTGTGGAATTTGAGCCCCAGTGTGTTCCCTCCCTGTTTCCAGACCCCTTGTACAGAAACTAGTCTGCAGTCACTCTGCCCTGGGTGGGTGTGGTCAAGGGGATGGGACTTCTCCCCTTCCCTAGTTCCCAGTCTAGGGCTGTGGTTTCTCCCCAGGGAGGCAGGTACCAGCATATCTCAACTACCCCGGTCCTGGGTTACAGAAGCTCTGTTCCTGGTGGGTGCGATTAGTAGGCCTGAGACTCCTTTCTCCTTCCCCTGCCCCCGGGTTGGAGGGTCTGTACCAGGCATGCATGGCAGGCAGAGGATGCTGCGGCCCTGGTTCTTGCCCCAGCACCTGCTGTAGAATAGAGGACGTCACTAAGAAGTAGGCCACCATACCTGCCTGCACCTCCGAACAGGGACATAGAAGTTCTGTTCAGAAGGAGACACAGAACAAAAAGCTCCTCAGCTGCCTGCAGAGACTGTCCTTACTTAGAACAGAGCATCGAGAATTACCAGCCTAGTAAGTGTTTTGTTGAAAATAATAGGTGTTATGGTGGAGGCTAATGAAGAAGGCTCTCATGGCTCCCTTGATACTAGTAGCAACACGCAAAAGAGGCAGGGCAAGGAGAAGTTTCACAGGTAAAACCCGGGGAGGAGAGTGCCAAGAAGAGGTTTCCTGTGGGCATCACAGTCAGCAAAAAGGCAGGCAAGGCTGTGCGCGTATGCTACGCTGTACCCACACAGGAGCAATCAGAATAGCATGTGGGGCATTCTTGAAAACATTTCCAAGCCACACATAGATTGTACTGGACTGGATAGTTTACCCATGTCCACTCAGAACCTCATAATGTGAGATTATTTGGAAATAGGGTCTTTGCAGATGTTATTAGTTAAAATGAGGTCTTAACTCAGAGGGAGAGTGCTATGTGAGGACAGAGACAAACTGGAGTGATGCATCTACAAGCCAAGGATTGCAGGAGCTACCAGAAGCCAGGGAAAGGCAAAAAGGATTCTTCTCTAGAGCATTTAGAGGGAGCATCGCCCTGTAGCACCTGATTTTAGACTTCTAGCCTCCAGACATGTGAAAGAATAAGTTCGGCTGATTTGTGCTAGTTTTAAGTCAGTTTTTTATGGCAGCCCTAGGAAACTCATACATAGGTTAATCAACAAAGGGTGGAACCTTCACTGGTACCAGGGGCTTAAACACAATTTCTAACCAAACACCAGCTGAAAAACAAGTTTCTCTGATCTGGAGCAACTCCTCAAAGTTGTATTAACACATACATCTCTGACAGTCTAGACTATGTGCATGCCCAAGGTTGCCACATCTCAGAACTAACTGGAGATGGGAGACTAGTCCCTGGCTAAATTGTGAGCCAAAACTTAAATTCCTTAAACTTTGAATAACAACCTCCAAGACATGTACACTTCCAATGGTCATTCTAGATTAGGGTTGGCCCTAAGATCTAACTGACCAAGGAGGGTTTTCAGCATGACCTTTGATCAATAAGTGGCTTGGTCCAATCCAGAGGCAGCCTCTGAGTAACCAGGCTAAAAGATTAAAATCTCAGCAGGGCCCCAGAGGCTGCACAGTATGAGGGAAATAGACCTCACAGTTTAGCCAAGTCACTAAACAAATAGTGACCAACAGACAAACAGCATCAGTCCACAGGGAGATCAGTATCCGTGGTTCCTACAGTGTGTTACATATAATACCCAGTTTTTCAGTAACAAATGAGAAGACACATAAAGGAACAGGAAAGTGTGACCCATACACAAGAAAAGAGCCGGCAATAGAAACTGCTTCTCAAGGGGCCTGGATGTTAAACTTAGCAGACAAAGATTTCAAAATAATCATTACGAATATGTTCGAAGAACCAAAGGAAACCATGTGTAAAAAGAGCTGAAGTGAGGTGTGCTGAAATCATTAGAGGATATCAAAAAAAGAGATAGAAACTATTAAGAGAACCAATTGGAAATTCTAGAGTTGAAAGGTACAACTGAACTGAAACGTTCATTAGGAGGGGCTTAGAACAAGATTTGAGGTAGTAGAAGAAATCAGCGAATTTGAAGATAATGAAAAGACTAAGACTAAGCAAAGAAAAGTGAACAGTGCCTCAAAGAAGTGCGGGACCCCTGTAAGTACAGTGGTATAAGTGCAACAGGAGCTCCAGAAGCAAAGGGGCAGAAAGAATATTTGAAGAAATGAAGACTGAAAACTCTTCTTATTTGATGATAAACATTAATCTGCACCTTCAGGAAACTCAGCAAACTCTAACTTGGATAACTTGAAAGAAATTCATACCCAGACACATCATGGTCCAAATACTGGGGAGTCTAAAAGGAAAATTCTTGAAGGCAAAAGAGAAAAATGACTTACAGTAGGGAACCTCAGTAGGAAAATCAGCTGACATCTCAGAAAGGCACTAAAACATACTCAAAGTGCTGAAAATAAAAACTCAACCAAGTTCCATCCAGGACAACTTCAGAATGAATGGAAAGAAAGACAGACAGACCCAGGTAAACAAAAATGGAGAGAACTCAGTGCTGGCCAACCTGACATTCAGGAAGTACTAGAGGGAGTGCTTCAGGCTGAAAGTAAATGACACCAGAAAGTAAATCAGCTGCACACACCAGATAGTAATTGTAAAAGGTGGAAGAGTTGCACCTGCTTAACAGATTTAAAAGTCAGTTGCATTCAAGTACCACATCCTGGAGGAAAAAAGCTTTGGGTCTCATTTCTTTTAGGTGTGAGAATAAAAGAATAAAATTTTTTTTAAAAAGTCTCATGACTCAATGTGGATATATTTGTAGTGTACTTGAACTTATAAGCAATGTAATATATGGAAAGATTTGACAGTAACAGCACAGAGGAGGTGGTGGGAACAAAGCTGTACTAGAGTGAGGAGGTGACACCAGATGGTAATTGGAATCCAAGTAAACTTATGAAGCAAATAAAAGTGAGAAAGTTAATGCAGCAGAATCTATAAATAGACACTCCTCTCAGCTTCTTTAAGGTCATAATAATATATAAAAATAGTAATTATAATAATGTATCTTGGGGTTTGTAACATGTATACTATGTATAACATCTATAGCCAAAAAAAGGGAAATGAAAAGGACCTATATACTATCTAGGAGTAAATATGTCTTAATTCACTAGCATTTATAAATCTGAAGCAGAATTTCATAAGTTGTGTATTATAAGTTCTAGAGCAGCCACTAATAAAACAAGAAAAACAACTGTTAAATTATTAAAGGAATTTAAATAGTTTTAAAAATAACATTTTACTTAAAAAAGAAAGCAGTTAAAGCAGGAACCAAGAAACAAAGAAAGGCATATTAAAAAGGAGGGGGCAGGTGTCAATCCAGTCATATCAATATGTAACACTGCACATGAGTCATCTAAGCAGTGCAGTCACAAGGCAGAGATAATCAGGTTGTTATTTTTGTTTTTGTAATCTAGCTTTGTAATGTCTACAGGGAACATAATTTTGATTCAAAATCAGAAATAGGTTAAAAGTAAAATGGTGAAAAAAAGACACGCCATGCAAACAGTAACCACAAAAGGGCTGGACTGGCTATACATAGCAGACCAAATAGATTTCAAAACAAAAATTGTTACTGGACATAAAGAAGGTCATTTCACAATGATAAAGAGTCAGACTATTAGGTAAGTATATCATAGACAGTATGCACCGAACAGTGGAGAATATATGGAACAAAAACATGCAGAACTGAAAGGAGAAAGAAACAATTCAAAATAATAGTTGGAGACTTCACTGTGCCACTTGCAGCAGAACTAAGCAGAAGATCAGCAAGGAAACAGAAGACTCGAGAGACACTATAACTGCCTGACATCCACGGAACACCCCATCCCGCACCCGGCAACAGCAGAGCACGGGATCTTCTGAAACGCACATGGAACATTCTCCAGCACTGACCACGTGCTAGGCTATAAACCAAGCCACAGTAAGGTTAACAAGATTGGAATCATACAAAGTATGTTCTCTAAACACAATGGGATGAAATTGGAAACTGGAAAATATATAAATATGTAGAAGTTAACACATTCCTAAATAACTTGTGGATCAAGGAAGAAATCACAGGAGAAATGAGAAAATACTTTGGGATGGATGAAAATGAAAATACAGTGTAACAAAACAAAACAATGTACCAAGCTTATGGGATACAGGAAAAGCAGTGTTTGAAGAGAAGTTTACAGCTGTAAATACCTGTATTAAAAATCAAGATAGAATTAGAAGTTGACACTCTGAATCGAGAAGAGGGCTGTCACCAGAACTCAACTGTGCTGGCACTTCCAGCCACCAGAACTGTGAGAAATAAATTTCTGTAAGAAAGAAAGAAAGAGAGAGAAAGAGAAAGGGAGAAAGGGAGGAGAGAGAGAGAGAGAAAGAAAGAAAGGAAGAGAGAGGAAGGAAGGAAGGAAAGAAAGAAAAGAAAAAAGAAAAGAAAAGAAAAGAAAAAAAGAAAGAAAATCAACAAAGATCTCAAATCCATAACCTAACTTTACACCATAAAGGACGAAGAAAAAGAAGAGCAAACTAAACCCAGTGCAAACTTATGGAAGGAAATAAAGTTAACAGCGGAAATAAAACAAAATAGTAGAAAAACTAGACAAAACTAGCAAAATCAAAAGTTGTTTCTTTTCAATAAAATTCAAAAGCCTTAACTAGATTGGCCAAGAAAAAAAAAAAAGAGTAAAGACTCATATTACCAAAATCCCTCCAGGGCTTACTGAAATAAAAAGAATTTTAAGGGAACACAATGAATAACTGCATGGTAACAAATTAGGTAACCTGGATAAAATGAACAAATTCCTGGAAAGACAAAACCTACCATAACTGACTCAGTTAGAAATAGAAAATCTGAATAAACCTGTATACAAATACAGAGATTGAATTAATAATTTTAAAACTTCCTCCAAAGAAAAGCCTAGGTCCAACTGGTTTCATGGTAAATTGACCATTTAAAAAGGAATTAACAGCAGTCCTCCACAAACCCCTACAAAAACCGGAAGGAAGGGGATTACTTCCTAGCCCATTCTTTGAAGACTTTATTACCCTAATACCAAAATCAAAGACATTTTAAGAAAATCATAGACCAACACTCTATGAATATAGATGCAGAAATCAGAAACAAAATATTAACAAACCAAATCCAGCAACATATAAAAAAGATTATACACTGTGACCAAGTGGGATCTATCCTAGGAATGTGAAGTTGGTTCAAAATATATAAAAATCAGTTATTGTAATAAACTATATGAATAAAGGACAAAAACCACATGATCATCTCAGTAAAGCCAGAAAAAGTATTTTTCATAATGAAAGTACAGTTGACCTTTGAAACAACACAGACTGAACTGTGCAGGGCCACTTATATTTGGGTTTTTTTTTTTTAGTACTGTAAACACTACAGTATTACAGGATCCTTGGAACCACAGGTAAGTAGGGAGGATCCGTGTATGCAGAGGGCTCGCTCTAAGTCACACTGGACTTTTGACTGCACAGGGTCAGGGCCTCAAACCCCGACGTTGTTCAAGGGTCAGCTGTACTCAACTAGTCAAAGAAGGGAATTTTCTCATCCTGATAAAGGTCATCTACAAAAACCCCACAGCTAATCACATATCATTCTTAACAGTGAAAGATTGAATGCTTTTCCCCTAAAATCTAGAACAAACACATTTGCTCTCATTATTTCCATTCAACTGATGATAATACTGCAAACCTTTTATGCCAGACTCTGAACCAGACATCTTGTCTGCTTAAACCTTCACCATAGCTCTGTGAGAGAGTTTTATGGATGAGAACACCTGCATTGACTTACCCAGGGTCCTTCCAGTCTTAACTCAGAAAGAGGTGGGAACTGAGGATTGTGCTTTGTGCCTCAGTGTCTTGTTCTCTATTGATTTGTTTGGCTGCAAAGTCAAAACTTTTAACTGTTTGCTTTCATTTTTGCCATTGATAGCCTTCAGTTTGACCCAGCACCTCGTCGTGGAGAGCCTCATGTTACCCGGCGCACCCCAGACTACTTCCTGTAAACTCCTCCTGGGAAAAGCTGCCTTTGGATGTGGAAGTATACCTGGCTTTTTACAATATATACATTTTAAAACAAAGCAGCAGTAATCTGTGTGTCACTGTAACCAATTGGGATCTGTCTTGGCATTAAACCGTATCATGGACCAAAATGTGCCATACTAATCTAATGATGAGCATTTAGCACAATTTGAGACTGAAATGTAGTACAACACTATGTTCTAGATCGGTCGGTCTTAACAGTTTGCCTGCTGTATTTGTAGTAACCATTTTCCTCGGGACTGTTCAAGCAAAAAAGGTAACTAACTCATCTCCTTGTGCACTTATTGGAAATTTAGTTAGAGTGTTTAACTGGCATGGATTAATAGAGTTGGATTTTTATTTTTAAGAAAAATTCACAAGCTAACTTCCACTTAATTCATTACCCTTTATTTTATTGAAATGTATAATTAACTGAAAAAAATTCTTCTTGGGAGTACGTTGTCATAACATTTAAAGAGATTTCCCTTCATTTAAACTAAATTACTGTTTTATGTTGATCTGCATATCTCTGTATATTTGTCATGACAGTGCTTGCATTCTATTTGGTGTACTGAGCAAATAAACTTTCCATTTTAAACAAAAACATACTGATTTACTGTGGTAAACTTTTAAATGAAAGTTTTACTCTTTTGAAACTAAATCTCTTGGCCTATAATGAACAGTTGCATTTGGGTACTTTATATGTGGTGTTCTCTGTATAGGACTTAACTTTCAGAAGAAAAATTTTAATAGTACCTGATAAATTTTAGGCCATAAAAGACATTTTTGTTTCTAAACATCATTTCATTAGGTTATTTGTATTAACATATTCATATTATAAACTATGGATTACATGCTAAAACTATAAAATATCCTATAGCTGGGTAGAGTCTTTTAAAAACAACATATATTATTTTATCTTTATCTTTTTATCTAGAAATGAGAATAAATTAGTCTTAAGAAAGCTGAGTAGTAATAGTAATAGTACTATTCAAATAATATAAATTCAAAATAGAAAGGAAAATATGTAGTCATTGAGCAGGGTGGGAGTGGAAGACAGAAAAAATACTAAACTTTCTTAAGCCTTTGTATAAGAAAGTGATATGGTAAAAATAGGTATAAACATCTCAAAATTATAATCAGTGTAAATGAACTGGATTCTCTAGTTAAAAGACAAAGGGTCAAATTTGATTTTTTTTAGAAATCCAGCTATATAACTGATTACAAGAAACACATAAGCAAAGTGCCTTGGATAGGTTGAAAATAAAAAGATAGTATCAATAGACCATGGAAATAAAGGAGATCTGGAGTAGCCATATAAGTATTAAAATAGACTTTGAGATAAAATTTAAGAACATAGGGACACCTGCACCCCAACGTTCACAGCAGCACTATTTACAATAGCCAAGACACGGAAACAGCCTAAATGTCCATCGACAGATGACTAGATAAAGAAGATGTGATGTAAATAAACAATGGAATACTCCTCAGCCATAAGTAAGAATAAAATAATGCCATTTGCAGCAACATGGATGGACCTGGAGAGTGCCATTCTAAGTGACAGAAGTAAGCCAGAAAGAGGAAGAAAAATACCATATGATATCGCTCACATGTGGAATCTTAAAGGACACAAATGAATTTATCTACAAAACAAACAGAGAACACACTTAACGGTTACCAGGGGGTGAAAGGGCTGGGAAGGGATAAATCGAGAGTTCGAAATTTGCACCTCTTGGTGAGTGATGGAAATATTAGCCGTCTTGGTTGTGGTGGTGGTGGTTTCATCGGTATATAAATCTATCAGAATTCATCAAATTGCACATCTGAAGTATGTGTGGTTTACTGTACAGGAATTGTACCATAGTAAATGTGTTAAAAAATTTAAGAACATAGCATCAGTACAAATAGGATAGAGTTAAAAGACAGTCAAAGAAAATATTTCCATCACATATCTGATAAAGGACTTGTATCCACATTTTAAAAGAGCTCTTACCACTCAGTAAGACAGCATCATCAACACGGGCAGATGTGAATAGACATTTCACCAAAGAAGACATGTAAATAGCTAATAAGTACATGAAAATACCGACATCATTAGTTGCTAAGGAAATGTAACCTAAAAGCACAATTGAGACTTCACACCCATTAGAAAGGGTATAATAAGCCCTTCTTATTAAGAACAAATAATGAATGTTGGTGAGAATGTGGAGCCCTCAAATACTGCTACTGATAAATGTAAAATGGTGCAGTTGCCATGGGAAACTACTGGCAACTTCTGAAATGTACAATAACATGACCCAGCAATTCCAGTCTTGCATATCTACCCAAGGGAAATGACGATAAATGTTCACACAAAGACATGCATGCAAATGTTCATAGCAACATTAATTAAAATAGCCAAAAGCTGGAAACATCCTAAATGCCCATCAACTATTGAGTGGATAGACAAAAATGTTACACCGTGGTAAACCATCACTAAGAAAAAGTTAACTGAAACATATAAAAACATGGATGGACTTCAAAACATGCTAGTGAAAGAAGCCAGACATGAGGAACTACACATATGATTCCATTTATATGAAATGTCCAGAAAAGGCAAACTTACTGAGTCAGAAGTAGAATAGTGGTTGCCTGGGACTGGCCAGTGGGAATGGGAATTAACTGTAAAGGGGTGTGAGCATTCTTGTTAGAATGATAAAAATGTTCTAAAACTGGTTTATGGTCCTAATTGATCCTTTTGGTAAATTCACCAAAGATCTTTGAATTGTACCCTTGAAATGGGAAAATTTCTTATGTAAAATTTCTTATGTAAAATATACCTCAGTGAAGCTGTTTACAGAACAAAACTTCTGCAATGCAACCAACCCAGGCTTTATAAGGAAATTTATAACTAAATGCTTGTATTGTAACAGAGGAAAAGCTGAAAATTAATGAGCTAAGTGTTTACTATTCCATAAAAGTTATAATAGCAAATACCAAAAGAAATAAAAGATTCAAAAGAAAAGATCAACAGAACTAAAGTCAGTACTTGAAAAGGTTAATAAAATGAAGGAAAACATTCAGGAGGCACAAACAAAAGCATGAATTTGCAAAATAAAAGAGAAGTAATCAGAAAGTTCAGAGGAGACTATGAATAATATTTGCTAGTAAATTTGAAAACAGAAGTAATGAGCAAATTACTATTTTGACCTTATCAAACTGATTCAAGAATATGGAGTCTAAATACTAGTTACTATTAAAGAAGTTGAATTATTCATTTAAATCTTATAAAGAATACACTAGGTACGAATGTTCATACTAGCATCATTCACAATAGTCAAGAGGTGGAAACAACCCAAATGTCCATCAACCAACAAATGGATAAACAAAATATGGTATATACATACAATAGAATATTATTCAACCATAAAAAGGACAAATTCTGAAACATGCTACAACATGGATGACCCTTAAAAACATGCAAAGTGCAACAAATGAGACACAAAAAATAAATATTGTTTAATTCCACTTTTATGAGGTACCTAGATGAGCAAATTTATAGATGCAGAATGTAGATTACCAGGACTCGGGAAGGAGGGAATGGGGAGTTACTGTTTGATGGGTAGTGTTGTTTGGGGTGATGAAAAACTTCTGGAAATAGATTGTAGTGATGGTTGTACACCACTGTGAATTTACTTAATACTACTGAATGGTATACTTTAAAATGGTTAAAATGGTAAATTGTGTTATGTATATTTACCACAATAAAAAAAATTTTAGAATCAGCTTGTTATAGTAATACAGGGGAAAAAAAAACCTGCTGAGACTTTGACCAGGATTAGTGAGTCTCTATAGTCTCTATAGTCTCTCTAAAGTTAGGGAGACGTTTTTCAATTGAGTCTTTCAGTCCAAAAAGATGGCATATACCTCCTTTAAATCTTAATTTCTCTCAATGTTGTATTTTAATATTTGGTGAATAAATCTTGCCATCTAACCATATTTGATTTTAAAATGCTGTTGTAAAACATATCTTTCTATTTTAATTTCTAATTGTTTACTGATGATTGTGTTGAATCCAGTAGTCATACTAAAGACACTTAATTCTTACATTTACCAGAAATTATTTTGGATTTGTTTTATTACAAAATCACGCTGTCTGTGAATACAAAGCTTTTTTCTTCCTTCCTAATCTTTATGACTTTTCTTACATGTTTTATGTTGCATTAGCTACGACAACTAGTATTTCATTTTTAGACATAGTTTGCTTGGAGGTGTTTATCCCTTACCACTGTTTCTTTTAGGCAGCATACAATTGGGCACTATTTTTTATTTTATTTATTTTTGATCATGCGTTCAGTTTACTGAAGTGTAGTCAATTTGCAGTGTCATGTCAATTCCCGGTGTACAGCATGTTTCAGTCATACACATACATACATGGATTCCTTTTCATTTTATAGGTTACTACAAGATATTGAATATAGTTTCCTGTGCTATACAGTATTAATTTGTTGTTTATCTGTTTTATATATAGTATTAGTATCTGCAAATCTCAAACTGCCAATTTATCCCTTCCCACACTCTTTCCCCCCTGGTAACCATAAGTTTATTCTCTATGTCTGTGATTCTGTTTCTGTTCTGTAAATACGTTCATTTGTGTCTTTAGGGCACTATTTTAAAAATCCAATTTAACACTGTCTTTAACAGGGAGTATTTAGACTATGTACATTTAATGTGATTATCAGTATTAATTAGGTTTAAGTCTATCATCTTGCTATTTGTTTTCTTTTGTCCCATTCTTTTTTTTCTTAATTCTTGATTAACTGAATATTTTTTATTCCATTTATCTTTTTGGTGTCTTACTAGCTTATTGTTTTGTTAGTCTAAGTGGCGCTTTAGGATTTGTGGTATGCCTTTAACTTAACCCAGTCTATCTTCAAGTAATATTACACCACATATAGTATAAGTAGCTTATAATATACTTCCATTTATCTTCACCCAACTATGCTATTGTCTTACATATTAAGTCTCATAAAACATTACTACTTTTGTTTAAACAGTAGATGATAATAATTGTTATTATTTAAATAATTTTTCTTTATAAATTAAAATAACTTTTAAAAATTTTATGTATGTACTCATGTAAATAAATACTATTTCCAGTGCTCGCATGCCTTTGTGTAGATTCGTATTTCTCTCTTGTATAGTTTTCCTTCTGCCTTAAAGACTTACTTGAATATTTTGTGTAGTGCAAGTCTGGTGTTGATGAATTTCCTTCAACTTTTGTATATCTTAAAAAGTATTTTATGATTCATTTTTTGAAAGATATTTTCACTACGTAGAGAATGCTATCATTACTCATAATCTCAGGGCCCACAGGCCTTAGATTCCACTAATGGTGAACTAGCCTGCTGTGACCTTGTGCTTGGAATAGGGGTTGGGTGTGAGGTTTCCCTGTGTTCCCGCTCCCGCCTTAGCTTTCCACGGTCCCTTCATACCTGTATCCGAGACAGGGCCTCTTTCTCCATGCTCTTACGTCTTCCGCAGCTGCTGCTTGTGACTCGGTGCTCAACTCGTGGTAGGAGAAGGTGAGATGCCTGTTGTCCCATTTCAGCCTCAATCTCAGGCAAGTTTGCTTCGGCTTCAGAGGTGAGGTTTCCTTGGCATTCCTGTTCCTCCAACCTGTGGCCCCCAAACTCTGCCTTATAACTGGAGCAGATCTGGGATGGTCTGCACCGCCCCCAGCGGCAGCAAGCATCTGGTACCTGTATCTGCCCCTCTCCCAGGAGAGACTTTTTGCGTCTCCCTTTCCCCAAGCAGCAGTAAATCTTTGCCCGTGTCCTGGGAGGGGCAGATGGATTTTGCTGCTACAGCTTCTCCAGAAACAGCAAATCTTTGCTGGCGTCCTGGAGCCACAGTGCCCGGTGTACCGCCCACAGGGATTAAGACTCAGGCTTTGGGTCGAAGGAGCTCAGGAAGCGAGTGGGCCTTTGAGCTCGTGCCTCCACCAATCACCTCCTCGTCTGCACGGAGGTCGGCGCCGCTCTCCTTCCCGCGCACACCTGACGCAGGCGGATGGAGAAGAGCTTTCAGGTGAGCCGCAGCGCCCTGTGTCCGAGGACTCGGCTTCAAGGCACATGGCCTGTGCAGTCACGTACAGCGCACACTTAGAAGGTCCTTGTGCCTGGTGTCATCCTCTGTTGTCACCATCTTGAATTTTTCATTTTTGAGCAAAGGTTTCCTCATTTTCATTTTGCACGAAGACCCCAAATTAAGTAGCCGGTCGCGTTCCAAAGTGGTGCAGTAACCCACGCTTGGCCTTTACAAATGTTAAAATCTTAGCTGAATTTTTCTTACCTGCTTACCGAGGGGCCACCTTTTCCCCACTGATGGGAAAGGGAAGACAGTCTGTGTGCCCTGTCCTCTCAGTGGATTAGTGCCCTTGGGAATCCAGTTTCCGTGACCGCCTTGCAGCCTCCATGTGGGGGCTGAAAATTGTTATGATTTTGTGTATCATCCAGCTGTTTCTCGTTAGGGTGGGAGAAACATTTTTTGCGGCTTTCTACATCCTAAGTGAAAGTCCAAAACCGATGTACAGTTTAGAACTTGGTATGTTTAGGATTTCAGTCTCAGCTAGCAGAACTAACCGATTCAGGCTAGTCTCTCCCCGACCGCCCCCTTAAAGGGGAATGTCACATTTCTTATAAAATTTCCTTCAGAAAAAGATGGCTTTACGTTCTTTATTTTTTCTTCCCACAACAAAATACCCTTTAGAGTCACTGTCATAATAGTAGAACAACCTAAAACGACATTTATAGGTAGTTTTGGTAACAGGTAGCTATTATTAAATCCAAATGAGATCTCCCACACCAGTCCATAGGGAGGCAGAAGTTTACAAAGCAAGGCATGAACAGACATGAAGAGTAATAAAATTAGGGAAATTAAATAAGGATATGTGGCCTCTGTGCTAGAGATAAATAGGTTATATCTTGCACTCCTGATCATGTTGACTGCATACTATTTTTAAATACTCAGAATATCCTTTAGTATATTTAAGATGTTAGTCTTTAACATTTTTCAATTTTACTCCTTCACTGAAGTATGTTATAAGAAAATAACAATAAACAGGCTAATTGGAATAAGATTCAAGTTCGTCTTCCCTGGGGCTATTTTGTTAATCGAAAGCTATTTTAAGTCACACCATTCTCCTCTATCACTTGACAAATTTACAAGTCTATCCCCCTCCTTTTTTTTAAATCACAAGCCAGTTGATATCTTTAACATTTATCATGGAAAATTACACAAAAGTAGGAAGAAGAGAACAAGCTGCCACAATGTACCTCTTACTTAGCCTTAGTATTTATTCATCTATTATCCCCATTGACTGTCCCCCCCCAACTATTTTGAAGCAAATTTTGACCGCAATTCCGATCATATTGTAGTATGTATCCTTAGAGATGCGGATTCTTTCTCTCACGTAACCATACCATCATCACACCTAGAAAAAAATAATTCCTTAATCATGTTTCTGATTTTTCCAACTCATTGCAAGAGGACTACAGTATAATAGTTTTAATAACCAAAGAATCTAAAGATTTAAGCCATCTGTAGTTCCCCTAAATTCAGAGGAAGAATTACCTTTTGTATCCAAGGAAACAATTAAACATCTATTTTTAGCCCTTTAGTTGTACAAGCAACTGATACTATCTTTTTTTGTGTTAAAGAAAAATGTATTGCCAGGCAAAGAAATGGCCCTAATGTTTTTGTGTTAGAAACTGGGGGGTGGAGGGGCCAAAGGAACCTTTATTTCACAGATATTAGGACCTATTTCTTAACGACTGAAATTATGGCTTTTTAAAGATAACAAAGATCTTTTTAAAATGGTAACAATTATTTTCTGTAGTCATTATCCTTGGAAATGATGTGGATGGGCAACTGAAAATAGAGCCTGGGAAAATCTGTGATCAAAACTGGTAAATACGGAAATGTTTGGATTTTTTCATTTGCATTTACGTCTATTTCAAAGAGTAACGGAAGCTTACTGAGTCTTCGAAAGGAACCCTGATTAAAAACCATCAACAGCTAGAGAAACCAAAGAATCTATCCATTAAAGTAAGTTATTCCTAAGGATGAATTCATATTGTTGGGGAAAATGCCCTGAATATTTCTGGTACTAGTTATTTAATGCCACATAACACATTTCCCCAAAACGTTACAGTCTAAAACAGCACTTACTATCTCCCACCGTTTCCATGGGTCAGGAATTCAAGAGCGGTTTAGCTGGGTGGTTCTGGCTCAAGGTCTCTCATTAGGCTGCAGTCAAGGTTATTGGCCAGGACTGCAGTCTCAGGACACAACTGGGGCTGGAGGCTTCACTCCAAGCTCACTTACATAGCTGCTGGCAGGAGGCTCAAGTTCCTTGACATGGTCTTCTCCACCCGGCTCTGAACAGCATGGTTCCCATCAGAGTAACTGATGGGACAGAGACAGAGAGGGAGAGAGAACCAAGATAGGCGCAGCAGTCCTTTATAACCTAATCTAAGAAGGGACATAACATTATATCTGGTTAATTCCATTGGTCCTACTGATCAACCCTGGTACACTATGTGAAGACCAGGACAAAGGAGTCACTGAGGGCCACGTGGGAGGCTGGCTCCCGCAGCCCGCCCTCTAACCCGCAATGATTCACCCCCTCCCAAGGAACATGAAAGTCTTACAGCATCAGCTCAAAGTCCAGAATCTTATCGAAATCAGGTCGAGGTACAGATGAGACTACGAGGATGTGTGTCGTTAAGAACGGCTCTCAAGCACAGTTCCTTGTAGCTGTAGGCCTGTGACCAGAAATGTTGTTTCCCCCAAAACAAGTATACACTGATGATCAGACAGGATGATTCCTGGCCAGAAAGACTGAAAATGAACAACACAGAAATTTCCTGGGCTTGAGCAGTTCTGAAATTCAACTGGGCAACTGTTAGAAATTCCCTATAACTCAGTCTGCCTCCTGCCAGGAAATTACTTTCCAGTGGCCCTTGACTTGGCCTCACCTTCTGAGTCATGCTTTTACATGAAAGGTAGCACTGGTTTACAGCAAGGCCCCCTATCAGCTTGCTTCTCACCAGCAGAATTTGGGGGAGTCCAGAGGCCTCTTTTAATTTTCACTTCTCTTTCAGTCCAAGCTGACCGGGTTACTGCTGATCTAATTATTTTTAAAATCTTGACTCTTCTGTCTTATTCTAACGCATCACCTTTGATCTTTCTCAGATCTTAACACAGGATTTTACATTTACACTCTTGGCTTAATCTTCACACCACCTTTTTCTGAGAGTGCCTTTGATTTAATCTTTGCTCGGAAGCCATTTAATTTTGCATTATTTGGAATCTTCCAAACCAGTGAGCTCTGGTTCCTTTTTAAGTCCTTTCTTTAGCTTCTCTCTTTCCTCTCAACATTTTATTACAAACAGCAAGAAGAAACCAACTGGTATTTTCAGTACTCTGGTTGGAAATATATTTAGCTGGATCCCTTAGTTCATTAGCTCCGTTTTCCACTTCCCGTATAACTGCAGGTGATCGCGTTGCTAAACTTTCTGCCACAATGTAACAAGGATTTCCCTTCCTCCAGTTTTCAGCACCGTCGGCCTCCCTTTCGTCCAAGTTCTCGCCTGCAGCTTTCTCAGTGACTACGGGGCTTTTACCAATTTCAAGGCACTTGCGGCTTTCACCAACACTCTCCTCAAAGCCCACTGCCTGGTTCCAAAGCCACTCCCACATTTTAGGTTTCCATTGTGACAGCACCTCACTTCTGGGTTCCAAAACCTATGTGTTCTATATTGCTCCATAACACATTATCTCAAAACTTAGATGCTTGAAGTATTTGTTATCTCACAAATCGTGAGGATCAAAGTCTGGGAGGCGGTTCTGGCCCAGGGCTCTCGTGAAGTTGCAATCAAGCTGTTGGCCAGAGCTGCAGGCTCTAAGACCTGAGTAGGGCTGGAGGTCCGGCTCCAAGCTTCCTCCTGGTGCTGTTGGCAAACTTCTGTTCCTCGCCACATGGGCCTCTCTGAACAGCTGCCCACAACATGACGTCTTCCTCCCTGTGAGTGACTGAGAGACACCAAGACAGAAGCCATAGTTTTTTATAATCTAATCTCAGAGTGCCACAGACCTCTTCTGCTGAGTTTTATTGGCTACAACAGACCAATTCTGGTACCATGCAGAAGACCACACAGCTGTGACTGGCAGGGTGGGTAGGGGTCACTGGGGATAACCTTGGAACCGCTACCACATTTCCTAGTAGCGCAATTATTTGCTAGCTTTCACATAATCAATTTTGCCAAAGGACCTAAAAATGTGGGATGATTTCATTTTATAATTTATGGAACATAAACATAGGAAAGTCTGGCAGAACATAGAGAACCATGATGTTAGTTATGTTTATTTCTGCGTACTGAGATTGTGGGTGATTTTAATTTTGTTTTTTTGGGGGGGTGGAGGATATAGCTCAGTGGTAGAGTGCATACTAAGCATGCACGAGGTCCTGGGTTCAGACCCTAGTCAAAAAAAAAATTGTTTTTATCAATTTGTTTAAAACCTTTTATAGTTAATTTTTAGAATCAGAACTTTTTTCCATTTTTTTCCAGTGTGGAATATTCCAGAGATTAAAAAAGAAGTTAAAGGTTGATACAATTATTTATTTTCAAGTATGTATGAAGACACTAGGTACTTCTGGAGGGGAAAAAAGGATAATACAATCCTTGCTTTTAAGGAATTATGTATTTGGGAAAACAAACACATAGCTATAACACAGTGTAATAAATTCTACAGGAGAGGAATGAAGGAACATTAAATAAAGGGCAATACAGAGGAATCAAGTTAAACTGACTCCTTAAGATCGTATGGGAAAGAGAAAGGGAGTGGCTAAAACAAAGAGCCTTGTATACCATACTTGGAGTTTGAACTCGGTGTTACAGAGCATGAATACAGCATTACAGGAGAACAAGCAGGAAAATGAAATGACCACATGTATTTAAAAAACTCACCTATACTTCCATGTTTTCATTGTTTTATTTTTAAAAATACTGATCTGCCTGGAATGCTGTAAATGTTACAATTTAATGCAAGGTGAAAGGAAATAATCTCAAGCATTAATTAAGTAAACATTAGTACAACGTTTACTAACAAAAAGAACTTTAAGGCCTTAAAAGAGCTTTGAAACGTCTTCAAAGTTTAATTTCTAGAAATACAGTGGAATAAACATTCCTACGTATAAGACTTTAAAAGAGGCTGGCTGAACTGTGAAATGCTCAGTGTGGGAAGACAGAGAACGAAGTCACACGACTTTGTTTTTCAACAAACTGCTAAATGACATCAGCTAGGGAAAATATAAATGAGTGAGTACCTTACTGTGCTCATTTCTATCTAGTTCTCATCTGGGACACTGTCAGATGGCACACTCCAAAATTTACTATATGCAGAAAGCAATCCTTTTCTACTCCTTTATGTCCATATGTTCCCATGGAGAGTGTTTACTGCCTTGAGCTCAGTCAAGGTAACAGACACGATTTTAATGGGAATCCTTTATTGTCATGTAAGGTCATGGCACAATTGACTCGTGTAGAACAGGCAGGTCTCATTTCTTAACTAGCTGCTCTGCTCTTTCTTTTCCACATTGAGGACAGTACCCATGGTTATTCCTATGTCCTGCAGTGACCAGCCTCCCTCCACTTCCAGAGGCCTTCTGGGAAAGGAACTGGAAAGGCTGTATAGGGATGGGTGGTACCCAATTTTCATCATCCAGCCAAACAAGACCTGTAAGATAAAAAGCTTAGTTATCAAATCCTGTACTCAGTGGTGTCCCTCTAAATCGCCATGATATTTTACAATTCTTTCATTGTTAAATCATGCCCCAGGAGTCATGAAACAGAACTTGGAATCCTTTCGAAGGAATTTTCTACAGTTTAAAGGAAAATCGCTTGCAAGGAGTTGTGTGATGTGAACTGACCTTTAATACCTTTTGTTTCAGAGAAGGCTTAGGGACTACTGGCACCTACAGACAGCAGGAGCATTAAACAAGTAGGAAAGCCCCAACCACAGGGAATTGGAAGAGTAGTCAATAAAAAGGTTGAGAACAAACAATCAACATTTGGGGGAAAAGTTACTTAGATTAAAATCTAAGCCAGCAGTCCACATCAGCATCACCCACAACAGACAAGTCCAGGTCCCAGAGACTGCCTTTTGATAACCCAATATGCAGTGGGCCATCCTACAAATGCACAGTATTTCCTGTCACAAAGATTCCCATAGTAATTGTCCAAATTTATTTTTATTGCCTAAAAACAATGCCTGCTAAAGGATGGTTTGTTGCTTTAAGAGGAAAGCTGAACGACAGAATGTTCTCAGGGGAAGCTGGGGTATCAATGACAGGTAATCCCTGACTTCTACCACCATCCATGAACCTACTGATAGTCCGTGTAATAAATGTATCTTATGGCACAGAGCTCCTTAATTTTCCAATGTATGACTATGCCTTAACTTAACCAATCCCTACACAAACACTTATGCCTTTGATCATTTGTCTTATTTCCAAAGAATAAATTCTCATAAATGAAATTACTCAGCCATAAAATATATTTTTAACTATACGCTGGTAAATTACCCCATAGGAACACTGGTTCAAATAACATTCACATGAAAAATGAATAAGAATTCCTGTTTCCCCTGACACTGCCCAGAATTGGGTACTATTCTTTTTAATCTTGGACAATCTAATAGGTAGAAAATAGTATCTATTTTAACCTGCACTTCTTTGATTCTAAGTGGGGCCAAACATTTTTATCATGTTTATCTGCCACTCGGCGTTTCTTCTTTAGGAAATCTTCCATGTTTTATATCTGCCATTCCACTGAGGTACTTCTTTTCCTTGACTTGTATAAGCTCCTTATATTAAAAAATGGCTACCATACATAGAGGTAAAAAAAATTTTTTTTCAAATTTTTCCTTAACTTGATGAACTTTTTCTTTATAGAATTTAGCATTTTTACATAGTCAAATCCATCAGTATTTTCTATTATGGTTTATAGCACTCTTGACACAGAAGGTTAAATGCAACAATCAGATAGAAAATTACTTAGATATATTTTTTAATGCACACATAATTGAATGTACAAATGCATTTAAAAGTAGATACACCAAAAAATTACTAACTGGCTTTGGTATCAGACTGCAGATCAAATTTATTTCTCTTTTTTCTTCTCTATATTTTGCAAATTATTGCCAATGAACACAGCATTGTTTTTAAAAGAAAAGAAGTCTATTAGAACAAAAGAAAACAAGCTCTAAAGAATGATCTGAAAATTACACATAAGCAAGGGGGCTTAGGTTAACAATCCATCAGGGATAAGAACAAAGTTTATACCAGCTGTTTCCCAAGGATTTGAAAGCATCTTACCTACCAAGCTGTGAAAATGTAATTAGAACAAAAAAGAAATAGGAAAAGGAAGAACTGAAAAAAAATTGAATGCAGAAACCACAGTTTAAAAAAGCTAAGCAGCCCTGATTCTCCAAATTTCTGCAACCCCAAGTACATATAAAGCCCATTCACCCCGAGCTGATGGGAGTACCAGGCAGCAGATAACATCTTCTCCTTGCATGGGAATAAAACTACTGCCAAACTCAGCAAAAATATTTCTCCAAATATGAACTTCCTCACCTGTGAACTGCAAGACTTAAAAAACCTTCTCTTCAGGACACGCCCACCAGGACATCGGAGAGCAACAGTCACTACCTGAGGAATAAAAATGTTCAGATGAGACTTCCAACCCACTGCTCTCTGCAATTCCAAAGCTGTACATAGTTATAAGAGCTCACGTGGGGTTTCATAGGAATTTAGTTCTGAGAGCTGTAGGCCAACGTTAAGGTCCAGATAAAATTCACTCTAACCATAAAAATAATTCTTCTGAAACTGAAAAACATTTTCCCACTGATTGAGGAGACCAGTGGTGGCAGAGCCTTCCAGAGAGGACACCAGAGACGGAAGGCTTCTGACTGCCCAGCTAATATGCAGAATGCAGTTGGGCTTCGAAAGACATCTACTAAACCAAGACCCAAGGCCACCTCAGCATCTGCAGACAAGACAGACACTAGACTGGAAGGACAAAAAGTTACCCAGTCCCCTCTGTCAGTGTAGGATCTGAACCACGCCTCCAGCATCCCAGCAAACAGGAGACGAGCCTGGATGGTGCTGGTTGCTGGGGCTCTAAGGGACCCCCTCTCCTGAGAGCAGCTCCTGCTTTGTCTGCTTTATGTACTGAGTCTCCCCATAATCTTTCCTCTGGTAAAATAGTTAAAACAGCCAAGGAGAGCTTGCCACCTGCTAGTATATTAAAGGACATTCTAAAAAAGAAAAGATGACAAATTAGTAATTCATTCCGATGTTCACTGTTTACCCGTCAGGAAACGCTTTCTTATGGACAACTTTATCGTGACTATTCTGGGAGGTATGTCGGCATCACAGTTTACAGAAATGATGGTTTTACAGCTGCACCTACCCACTTCAGGAAAGCCACGTTAAAAAATATTTCCATTCAGGCAGCTAAGGTGTTTGACTCACATCTAAATCAGTGCAAGGTTGAGCTCTGTTAAAACTTTCTACTAAGGTTTTATTAAAAAAACAAAGAAATCACAAAGTAACAATCAGATTAAAAGCCAATTCTGCTTATTTTTAGAAACAATAAAACTTAACTTTTACAGGGAGGTTTTGTTCAAACTTTAATGACTTGATAGGAGAATTAAAGCCAAATGCTTTAAGAGAAACTAGGGTTAAAATACAGTGAGTTAGTGTTTTCCATTATGATTAAATACTTGAGAGAAATGAACTATTATTGTTTGAAACTAGCTATTGTTCTGTTATTACAACTACTGTGAATGGTGGTTGTGCAGTTTCTCCTAATATTTCTGACAATCTAGTGGACTGACATACTAGGACTGACATACTAGTGGGTAGGAGGCCTGGGACACAATGTGAATTGGAAAGTAAATCACTGTCCCAAACACAGGTTGTTTAATGAAATCTAAATGAAAAGTAGCTGCAATCATTAAAATTTGGTTCCCCTTAGCATGAATGAGATAGCACACAATAATGAAAATAGCTGCTATGGTAATGCAGCAACACTATATGATGATTTACAGAATTGGTTTCAAATTATCTTAAATTCTACAGTTTTTTCAATTTAAAAGTAGACATGGGGGGAGGGTACAGCTCAGTGACAGAGCGCATGTTTAGCATGCACAAGGTCCTGGGTTCAATCCCCAGTACCTCCTCCAAAAATAAACAAGTAAATAAACCTAATTATCCCCCTCCCCAAAAAAGTAAAGATAAAGGTACAACAGTAACATACGGTGATTATTCTATTGTGAATTCTAGGCAACCATGAGTTAGCTCTTCAGGCATACAAATTACTAAACTTAAAAACTGCAAATGTGTCGACAAAAATGTGACCCTCCAACGGCTTTCCTGGCTGTCCCAAAAATGGTTTTCAGGGAGCATAACAGTCACCGAGCCTCAGCAAATGGAAAACCATCCAGCTCTCCTCTGCCTTAGTGACTTAATGGCTTTGAAAACACGTGTTCCTGTACCTTAGAGACTGGGCTGGGCAACCGCAGGGAGACAGCTTAGATTATGACAAAGCAATAGGGCAGAAGGCAGCTCAGTGCAGAGCAGCGGGTCAGTCCAACCCTGCCCTCACAAACAGCAAGCCATCCTTCAATTCAAACACCTCCAAAGTAGCTGCATTTTTCATTTTCTCTTTTAAAGGGAAAACTACAATCTGAAGTTCTCTGCCTATTTTGATTTGGTTTTAATAAGTAACTCATGTGCAGAACCAAAGTTTTGGGAAAGCCCGTGTCTGGAAAACCCCATATCTCTGCCTGGTGAAGTGGGAGGGCTTTAAAACCCAAGGTCAGCAGACAGCAGGCTTCCAAAACAGGACTTGAGCTCAGGAGTCTGATACTGCACCATATTCCAAACAGGATCTAATCCTGCTGCAATCACATAAGCACGATGCTCTCTTTTCTTTCTAAACCCAAATTTAGGTGAGACAGACTTCCTTGATGTTAAAGAAAATAGAAAATATAGTTAATTTCCAAAGGGAAAAAAAAATAAGCTTACTTCTTCAGCTGTTTCAGGAGGTTCTTCAGGTAAATTAAGAACCTAAAGAAAAGTAAGTATTTAGTAGCAGGAATGTAAACAGTTTGAAGAAAAAAAAAAGTCTCAATGAGAAGAGTTCCTTTCGATACAGAGTTTGGACACATCTAAGCATAATGAAATCTTTTGTTTTAAGATACATTTATAAAAAGTTTACAATGAGAATGGGAACTCAATAAACATTTCTGGGTAAGCAAGTTCATGCTAACAAGAGATCATGGAGACAGGATTTGAGATGACAGCTACTAATCTACACACATTTAAAGAATTTTGTGTTTATGGTGTTCCAAGATGTTATATTAAAAATGTATGCTTTAAAGAAACAGAGAATAAAGTTCAATAAGACCCTAAAATTATTTAGGTTCATACATACACATATTCTAACATGAATGCACATTTTTCCTCACCGGCACTTCTACGGGACTGGACAGCAACCATTCACTTGGGTCGCATTCGTGATCTATTCAAGTTTCCCTATTTCTGTTAATCTATTAAAAAACCAGATATTCAGACAATTTTCTCTCATTAAAACACTTGTTGCCAACAATTTCATCTCCAGAGATTTTTTTTTTAGTTTTTAATACCACAGACTTCATGTTTTATCTAATGAACATTAATTGTATCTATTAAATAAACCATTTGTTTTTCTTTGGTATCAAAAGCACGTGTGATGGTCATCCAAAATTTAACATCAGGATGACATAATTCATGCTATTAACAAAAAGCAAAGAATCTCAAATTGAAACAAAATTTTTTAATTGAAGTTTTAGTCCGTATAGTTCATTAGATCTTTGTGAAATGTTACAAATAGTTCAATGACCTGCTTCCCAACCTCAGGCTCCATGAAGGGGCCAAGAAACCCCTGAGAAGTAATACATCAGACCACTTTCAGGGAATAGACAGCCTACCAGGTTTCCCTAAGAGTCAGAAAAAAAGAACAGACTTATTTCAACCTTAACCAGCTCGAAATCGTAGTCAACGCAGCGAAGAAAGATTTGAAAGAAAAGAAGGAATAATACACCTGGGCATCATTCCAAAGTGAATGGTTGCTAACCCATTCCCTGCAAGGGCCACTGAGAAAAATGATGCACTCATGTGAGTAATATTAGCCACTCAATAATATGGCTTCATCATGTCTTAGCTGCCCATAGGAATGTTTCCCTGGGTAAACACTGTATTTTTTGTTTCTACATAACTTAATTTCTTCCTCAAAAAGAACTGAGCATTTTCTAAATTTATTCTCATTTGCCTTCCTAGATTCCTCCTAAGTTTGGCTCAGAACATTAATATTAATATTAAACAGGAAAAGTGATCCTTAATAAAGTTGATCATTTTGTAAAGAAGCGGGAAGACACCATCTGGAATGAAAGCCAGTCCTAATCTTCACTCACTCCACCTCCTCACTCACAGAACAACATCCCTACTGCACACGGATACAATTCAGTGAGTAGTTATTAAGTAACGAACCTCCTTCTGCCTGGGCTGTTCAGCGGGTGGTGAAACTTTGGTTAAACAATTAGGCAAGTTCCGTCTTCTTGCTGCTTCTCTGTTTGATGTTTCAAAAGATGTCTGACTCTCACTTTCGAGCACCAAATCTTCATCACCCTGGTCAAAAACAACAGATAATTTCTAAAGAGATGCTCTCTATCAACTTCATTCCATTTACAATGGTTATTTCTTTGGCCCTGATGGTATTTCAGTAAAAAAAATATAATTAAGTCATTATTAGACCCAGCAATTTAAAATACTATCTCCTTAGACAAAAACCTTAGCGCTTAACTAATGTCTTGTAGAAACTACCCTTATCCAGCTCTGTGGCTCTCTCTGATGGAACAAGGCTGAGAGGATCCACTCCGTTTTAACTGACCCCACCCCTAAGTTTTCCAGTAGGATAGAAGAAAGGAAAAAAACCTGAATAAACATTCCTAAAAAACAGACTGTACTAGTCATTTGCAGTTTTAAAAAATCAACATACGTTAAAGGGAACATAAGTAATAGCAGAATTCAAAATACAAAATGAGAGTATTTTCTAACCCCAAGTTTATGACCATTGCTTAACTTCCAGGTTTCACCCGTCATCTGATAAAAGCGTTCTTCCAGCTTTTTCAATTTCATTTCCCGGTGAGGTTTTAGAACATTCTCTATGTATCTGCTGGCCTGTTCAAAAAAATAAATTAGGCATTGTCACTACACATTAACGTTCCTAAGACTTTATATTGTCTATATGGTTGTAAATAAAAACCAGGTAAGAAACGGTGTTTTCACACTAATTCAATTTTGCCCCCCAAAAAGCGGCATCCTCCACTTCTCCATCATTGTCTAAAAATTTGCATTTGTGCTTAATGTAAATAAAAACAAACGTTCTATACTTCCGCTCATATGGCAGTCTGCCTATGTATCCTTTAATGTGTATTCAGTGCCACAAAAACTTATAAGAGGCTGGGGATACAAAGATGCAGAGGATGTGGTCCTTGACTTCTAGGCACTTAAAGTCAGAGCAGTTCATTCAATACATGATGCCTAAGGCATGAGCTTGTTTGGAAGAGCATTAATTGCATAGCTTGAATGTGGTAAAGCAGAAAATATTTTTGGATTCAAAATGGAGATTCTGGCTTGAAGATGACAGCATGATATTATTGCTGCCTCCCTCTCCCCTTAAAAAAATCACCCTCAAACAACCACAGGAACAAGAAATAGAAAACCAGATAGCTTTTAGTGTAACATTCTTAAACTGAAAGGACAGAGCCAAGGATTCCCAGATGATTAAGGGAAGCTTCCAATGTGAAAACTGGAGACTAAGATTAACAAACAGAAAAAAGGAACTTGAAAAACGACACTGGAATTTGGAGGATAATGGTGTACTTCAAAATTCTAATGATCTTCAACCTATGATTCTATACCACATCAAGCTATCAATGATGGGTCTGAGGAGAAAAAAATCACCTTTTTAGAATCCAAAGAATCAAAAATGTTATGCATCACCAGGAATGTGTCTGCCCAAGCTGGACAATTCACCATACAATAGACATACTGCGAGATATTGATTTATTAATTTTCCTTTGTTCAAAGAAAAGAAGACATGGGGTTAAAGTTTTTAGACTTTTGCCAAACAAAAGAATCCCAACTTTATGTACCTTTAGGAATTATAGATGCCAATTAGTAAACAACTGGCATGTAGAGGGAATTATAGTTTACTAATTAGCATGAAAGGCTTTAAAATTAACTTACTTTCATGGGAGATAACATTAAACGTTAGAAGTTCAAATATTTACAAGAGAGCTTCTTATGAAAGATCTTGCAAGGACCGTTTCATTGTGAAAGCTATGTACACTGAAAACTACCAAACAATGCTGGGAGAAATTAAAGACAAAAACAAATGCAAAGACACTCCACGTCTATGGACTAGAAGACATAATATCATTAGAGTCAACAGTACTCAAAGGAATTTATAGATTTTAATGCAATCCTTCTCAAAAATCCCAAAGCCCTTTTTTGCAGAAATAGGAAAAGCTAATCCTCAAATTCATATGGAATGGGAAGGGGCCCCAAATAACCAAAACAATATAAAAAAAGAACAAAGTTGGAGGACTCCCACTTCCTGATTTTAAAACTTACTAAAATGCTACAATAATCAAAATAGTATGGTACTGGCACCAGGATAGATACATAAACCAATGGAATAGAAGTAAGAGTCCAGAAAAAAAACCCACATATCTATGGCCAACTGATTTTCAACAAGGGTGCCAAGACCATTCGATGGGGAAAGAATAACCTCTTTAATAAATGTTGCTGGGACAACTGGGTATCCACATGAAAAGAATGAAGTTGGACCCCCCCACCTCACACCATACACAAAAACTAACTCAAAGTGAATTAATAAGCTAAATATAAAAGCTAAAGCTACACAACTTGTGGAAGAAAATATAGGGGTAAATATTCTTGACCTTGGATCTGGCAATGGATTCTTAGATATGACACCAAAAGCATGAGCAGCAAAAGAAATAACAGATAACTGGCCTTTATCAAAAGGCACTGTCAAGAGAGTGAAAAGACAACCCACGGAATGGGAGAGAAAATAGTCACAAATCATATATCTGGTAAGAGTCTGGTATCCAGAATATATAAAGAACTCTTCTAATTCAACAACAAAAAAGACAATACAATTTTAAAATGGGCAAAGAACTTAAATAGACACTTCTCCAGAGAAGATATACAAATGTGCAACAAGCACATGAAGAGATGTTCAACTAGTCATGAGGGAAATGCAAGCCAAAATCACAATGTGATACCACTTCATATGCATTACATTGAGTACCTGGGGGGTGGGGAGGCATGGAAAAAACAAATGTAGGATGTAGAGAAATTGGGACTCTCAGAAATTGCTGATGGGAATATAAAATGGTATAGCCAGTGTGGAAAATAGTTTGGCAGTTCCTCAGTTAAAACACAGAACTGCAATATGACCCAGCAATTCCATTTCTGTGTATATACCCAAAAGGACTAAAAACAGATACTCAAATACTTCTGCACAGATATTCATAGCAGCACTATTCATAATAGTCAAAAGATGGAAACAACCTAAATGTCCATCAGTGAATGGATAAACAAATTGTGACCCATCCATACAGTGGACTATTATTCAGCCATAAATAGGAATGAAGCACGGATACATGCTGTATGGATGAACCCGGAAGACATTATGCTAAGTGAAAGAAGCCAGAAACAAAAGGTCACATGTTATAGGATTCCATTTACATGAAATATCCAGAATAGACAGATCCATATAAACAGAAACCATTGGAGGCTGGCAGATGATGTGATGGGGAAGAAATTGTTTAACAGGTATGGGGTTTTCCTCTGGGATGCAGAAAACGTTTTGGAACTAACTAGACAGAGGTAGAGGTCACACAACACTGAATATTCTAAATTCCACTGAATCATGCACTTTAACATAGCTAACTTTATGTCATCGGAATTTGACTTCAATAACTTAAAAAAATCTGAGCACAAACACAGAAAGCAACAAACCTAAATGTGAAATGCCCCAGATATTTTTGCATTCTCTTTATCTTCTCTCCAAAAAGTATGCTTTACCTTTTCACCCTGTGTCTCTTGTTGTTTTTTCCTCACAAGTTTTTGCCTTTTCTCATTCTCCTCTTCTTCTTCTAAGACATCAAAACATAAAAGTGCTTTTTAATTCCCAAGTGTCAGTAAGTCAAATGCTATTTTCCTGAAAATAGTCTGCAGATCTTAACATTTTGGGAAAGACAAGCCTTCAAATAATACAACTATATTTTTCAAATAATGAAAATGAGGTACATGCAGACAGCTGAAACAAAGAAATCTGCAAGTAAGATCCATAAGAAAAAGTCTATTCTGAAACAAAAATTCCTCGACAAGTATTAATATTGTGTGTTAGTTTCAGTGAGGAGGCTGCAAGAATAATGACAGTATGTGTTTTTCTGTGGATCTTTGATAGGGTTTCAGTAGCTTCAAGGCATAAATAGCGTGGAAACCCATTCCCGCACATGAGGTGTGGAACGCTGGCCTGCAGCCATTTGGTCACCTTGGACATGACACTAAAAGCAATACACCAAAATCCCAAAGGTGGAGTGTGCTTGTCAACTCCTAGAGTGACTGAACCAATGTTAGGTTCTAATCTACTCAATGTCAAGAGAAGGGGTTTCTCCTGTTGTATGGACCTTTTTTATTCTGGGTATAATAAATTTCATTTAAGTTAATTTCACGTACCTGTATTCTCTTGCAGAATTATCCATCTTTTAGGAAAATACATCCTTTAAGTTGTCTGGCTCCTTAAACAGAGCATTCCTTTCTGTCAACAGCTTTACCTTATCTCTTGGCAGGAAATATTTCCTCAAGTTTATTAGGGAAAGATTAGGCAGTAAAGCACATAGAAAATTAGAAAGCCCAGTCAGGCCACCAACTTGCTATGTGATCAGTCAGACTGAGTGATCTGAGCCAAAGATGTATTTTTATTTCTTCCAGGTTTATTGAAATATAATTGACATTCAGCACTGTATACATTTAAGGTGTGTAACATAAAGATCTGACTTATGCACATCATAAAATGATGACCACAATAAGTTTTGTGAACACCCATCATTTCATTAGATACAACATGAAAGAAGCAGGAAAAAAATTGTTTTCCTTATCATGAGACCTCTTAGGATTTCCTCTCTTAACAACCTTCATATATAATGTTCAGCAGTTACATTTATCATGTTGTACATTACATCCCCTAGCACTTATTTATCTGATAACTAAGTTTGCACCTTTTCACTACTTTCATCCAATTCCCCCTCCTCTCACCACGGGCCTCTGGTAACCACGAATCTGATCCTTCCAGGAGTTTGTTTCTTTGTTTTTGAAGTACAATTGTTTCCTGGCTTTTGAAGTACAAATCAAGTACACAATTTATTGATTCAGTATTTCTATACATTACAAAATGAGCACCACAGCATGTCTAGTTACCATCTGCCACCATACAGAGATATTACATAATCATTGACTAATTATACCCCACACTGTATATTTCATACCCCTGGCTCATTTATTTTGTAACTGCAAGTTTGTACCTCTTAATCTCCCTATTTCTCCCCTCCCCCAGCCCTCTCCCCTCTGGCAACCACCTGTTTGTTCTCTGTATCTATGACTGAAATAATATATTTTTAAATAAATCAATAGTAGGGATTAAGGGGCTTTAATCCTCAAAGCCACTGAGAACTGACTACTTCTGATCTTTTGATAGACCTCATCTTGTAAACCTTTACAAAACAAAGAGGATTAACACTTTGGATAAATCTGAAGTCTTATACCCCAATATCTGATGACAGTAGGGGAGACAGAAAATGTGTGAGCAAGCTGATTTTTTACTCATTTGAAGAAATCTGATAATAATTAGGCACTGTACACAGTCTTAATTATTTGACAGTTTTAGCCTTCAGTAATGATTAAGTCTCAAAATTATCAACCCATGAATACATTTAAATGACTTGCACTCCAACAATATAAAAGTACAACTAAAAGCATGGAAACTACGTCAAGTGCACATTTTCCTTAGTTATAAAACACATAATACTCGCCTGATTGTTTAACGTATGCAGCAAATAACCTCCTGAAATCAAAATGTATTTAAATAGAAAGTTTTTAAGAGAAGTTATAATGACTCATTTTAATTTTCCAACTGAGTAATTTGAAGTATAAGCCATCAAATAATATACCAAAGGAAGAAAGAAAAAAATTTCCAAAATCTATGGTTGGGAGAACTTGAAACCTCCACATTGTCTTGTATGTTTGGGTTGTATACTGTAACCTTTCAGGATTATGTTTTTATTCATAGATAATTTGCAAGGGCTATAAATTAAACACTGCTAATTTTCCTTCCATTTATTTACATTTAAATAAACAGTAAAACAACATAACGCACCAAATTCATAACTGGCAGGCCTCTTTCTAACAGGATATAAGAATGTATGCATTAATTCATCTGTTCTGAGGCGAACTACAACATTGTTTTAAATTTTAAAAGGCTTCTAACACAAACTTTTACTTATCGCAAAAACAAAACAAAAATAAGAACAAGCATGGTTTCCTAAAATTAAGAGTACTTAACACAAAAAATGTAAGTGCTTAAATAAAAACTGCCAGAATGGAATGAAAAATAAAATATCCTTAACTCTTAGTCTTAATGCTGGATATATTTACCATTCATTGAACAGTTTATAAGCTGTATGTATCAAACAGCAGTTAAGCTGTACAAACACACAGACAATGTAAAACTAAAAAATTTTCAGTGTACCAAGTTAGAAATGATATAGTTTCAAATGTATATACAAGAAAAAAAAAGTTTCTCATAAAAATATTGGGATTTATAGCCCATTCAAAATCATAACTAAAGTTGTAATGATTACTCTACTTTGACATTACATAGCACAAATTAATAGTAAAGTAGCTCTTACTGTGCAAAGTTCTAGCATAAAGAAAGAATTTCGGTAGAAAAGTATAAAAAGGTAGGCTTAACAGTAAACTTACCTTTCAGATAGACTTGGGAAGATTTAAACGAGTTAACCCATGAAGTAGTCACAGAAATAATTACTGTAAGAAGAGCAAGCAGTAGGAAAATCCGGCCACACAACAAAATTAGATCTTTGATTCCTGATAAAGGTTAAAAAGAAAATTACAATTAAAATTCAAAACATTTTTCTTGATACTAATAATAAGTGTTAACGTATTAGGAGATTATTTGTACTAGTAAAGTATAGTAAAAGTTAAGGTATGCAACTGTCTTATGATTTTTCATATAGTCTCCTTTGGGTGCCAAACCTCATCATGATTGTCATTACCAGAACAAGTTTTCAGAAAACAATTCTAGAACATCTTATGTCTCAGGAATATAGATATAATTTGAGTGATTGGCTATATTATAAATATACGACATAAATTCTGGTTTCCCTTCTCCTCAGAGAAGGAAATAAAATTACCCACATAATTAGGAATTAAATCATGATGGTATCATCTTATTAAATTCTATTTGAAAAGTCACTCCTACTGAAACACCAAAATTATTTTTCACAGTAAATTATGCAACTGTGTACGTCTCTATTTCTCAATATTTATTCCATCATCTGTAAATAAAATTACTATATATACATTTGCCTAGTAAAAAAGTAAAAATTCAGTACTTGGTTTTATATTCTTTTAAGAATCAAGATGAAAATTAATCAGCAAAAATGTAACCAGTACCTATTTTGTATAATACAATTTGCTAAATGGTGAGGGAGCACAAATATAAAGTTGGATTAAAAATGGTTTCTACCCTCCAGGAGTTTTTAGTTAGTTTAGTTGTGATAAGTGATGGGAATACGAAAAAAAAAGAAGGAGAAGGAGAAGAAGGGGAAGAAGAAGAAGAAGGGGAAGGAGAAGGGGAGGAGGAGGAGGAAGAGGAAGAGGAAGAAAGAAGAAGAAGAAGAAGGAGAAGGAGAAGGAGAAGGAGGAGGAGGAGGAGGAGAAGGAGAAGGAGAAGGAGAAGGAGAAGATGTGGTTCCCTGCCCTCAAGAAGCATATTCTCCTGTGGTCAGAGATGATCATGTGAACAGATCTCCTTCTCCAACACTGAGTAAACCATCATCTCATTGACTAATGACTCAAATATTAGTGCAAAATAGAAGATTCTACATGAGCAAAGTAAGGGTGAATGCTTTAAGGCAAGGGAGCAGGTAAATTCTGGAATAAGTGTATATTTCACATTTCTGTATATCCTTTGGATAAAGGTCTTGTTAGATTCCAATACAGCTTGAGACTTCTGGAGGATCTCTGTGCAAATTTTTAAAAAGCATTTTATTTCAATTTCTTATTTCAAGCAACAAATCTGGGTACCTGACTTCTAAGGGGTGGGGATGGAGGATGGAGAGAGAAAGGAAATATACAAAGCTAAGTTTCATCATGGCCTCCAACTTCAGAACTGAGTTTAAGGAGGGAGAAAGACACTGTAAACTGATCAATAATATGTCCAAAAATGAACTGATTCTCCACCGCTCTACCAGTTTTCTTTCAGTTTCCCTTTATCACCGGCACCAACTACTTAGGGCTGTTCAACCCCACAGGTAGGAGTCATCCTTGAATCCTTCCTTTCTCTCACTCCAAACATTACTCCATCAATAATCCTGTTAATTCTACTTGGTTAAAAATCCCAAATCTGTTCACATTTCATTTGCTCTGTTATCATCCCAGTCCAGACCAACAGTCATCACTACTTGCCTACCTCAGAAGCCTACCTTGTCTCACTGCTTCTGCTATAGCTTCCTTGAGAAACATTTCTCAACAGAGAATCCACTGACCTTTTAAAAATCTTAGGGAAGTCCCTTAACCTCTCTATATCTCAGTTTCCGCAACTGTAAAATAGGGATTAGAACGGTATAACCCATCCTCTATGGTTATAATGCAGATTAGATGAGATAATGAATAAACAGTACTTAAAGATTCTAATTTACAGTAAGTGCTCAAAGAATGTTACTATCTTGAGCCACTCTCCCTCCTGGTCTTCCAGATCCAACCTCAATGGTCTTCATCCTTTCCCTCCAATATGTCACAATTCCTTTTGTCTGGAATGTCTTCCCCCGGCTTTTCCAAGGGGTGCTCCTTATTATTATTATTATTTAAATCTCTGCTTAAATTCCTCAGAAGGCCTACATCACATCAACTTGTTCATTTCCTTTGGAGCACTCAACACGACTTGAAAGTCATATATATGCTTGTTCCTCTGAGTCCTGCCTCTGCCGCCTTACACGCAAAACTTCACCAGGTCTGGAAGGACACTTTTTCCGCGAGGGAGAGCCTGCCTCCTCCAGGCGGCAGAAGTCCCCCTCCCCCTGGGACCTCGCGCCGGAAGAGGGAGGCAGGCGCGGTGCAGCCTGGGAGTCGTAGTCAAAGCCGCCCAGAGGCGAAGCGGCCGGGAAGCGGGAAATTCTACCCAACGTTCACGGGAACGTTACCCGAGTGCGAGCGCCGAAAGTGAAAATCAAACACTTACCTAGATCTGGGATCCCACGCCGTAGCTCCAGACACAAGAGGGGGAGAGCAGAGAGGAGGAAAATGCCAAGAACCCCACGAGACGCCATGGTGGCGGGAGCCCCGCTTCCGGTCGGAAGGCCCACCCCTTCCGGTCGCGCCTTCTCTTGGAAGGTGGCGTGGAGCCCTTCCTAAGGGAGGAATTTGGGGCGAAAGCTAGACCCTAAAGGCTGGTCGTTGGTCAGACTGAAATAAGCCCCGGTTTTTGAACTCATAATCTGTAGCCTTATATCGGAACAAATGCAGGTCACCTCCCCACGTCACGTGCTGTCCAGGGAAGGCGGCCTACCTGCGCCCTCCCAGCCAAGTCCTGTGAAAGGAAAGCGTGGCCTCCAGCAAGGCAGGCAGCCCCTGCCTCTTCGGCCGTCGGACTCTGGAGACTGTGAGAAAGAGCTCTCAAGAGTAAAATGCACGAGAAGAGAAAGGGTACAGGCAGTTGGCGCCGTGAGAAGGCAGCGTGACCCCTTGGCCTTGCTTGTGTTCGTAGAGGGTGACTGAACTTTCGGGTCAGAACTACTGAGCACCACTCTCCCGAAGCACCTTCCTTATTTCCTAACGGCCCCCGACCCCTTCCGCGGTCTGTGGTTACTGCAGGAAGATGACTCAGAAGTGGGGCCTGGCACCTGATCCTGGAGACTGGCTACTCCTTACTCCGCTCTAGTTTTATTGGCAGGTGTTGTTAATGACTTTACTAGGCCTCACAGTTCTGTGACCTCATTGCCATCCCGTGACTCACCTCTATGGCGCTTCTGCCAACCTGCAACGCAGTTAAACTACAGAGATTCAAGCAACTCACAAGATTTCAGGCTTTAAAATTTCGTTTCTGACTCATCCACCAATCGTCCCACCTCACCCTTCAGTTCAGCTCACATTTATTAAGCTCCACAGTTTGCCTGGTACTATAGAACTCGTGGAGACTCAAATATGTGTAAGTTACTGAATTTTTCCTCTGGAAACTCAGTTTAATGGGAATGAGAGTCTTGTAAATGGATAAATATAGTGCCCCAGTGCAGCGATATGGATACGCACGGGGGACTCTGGAACCCTATCCCCAGCGAAGGTTTGAAGGCTTTCCTGGAAGAAATCATGCCTAAATTGTGTTGTAAAGATTAGGAATTGGGGAAGGGGACAAGAGGAAGATTTCAAGTTTAGGAAACTGTAGAGGAATTACCAGCAGTTAAAATTTTGCAGTTTCAAGTTTGAATGGAGGTGCCTAGAGGTAGGTTGGAGCTCGGACCACGGAGGGCTTGGCTTTGTATATAGGCTAAGAACTTTAACTAGGACGTGAAGGTGCAAAATATGAGGACACAATCTCAAAATCAATCGAGGTGAAGCAATATAAATTATAACATGAAATATCGTAATTAACTGTTGACTCATTCAGAGGTTCTTACTTGTTGACTGTATGAAGACAGGAAAGAAAGGAAGTTCTATAGCTGTTACCATCTTCATTTTGGTATAATTTCCTCCTTTAGGTATTTTTCTTCCTCTTTCTTTATTCCTAATATAGTCTCTTGATGGCACCAATGAATTTCTGTTGGGACAATAAAGTGGAGGCTCCCAGGTACTCCAGATCTGCTTGAGGTCTTAACATGTTCCCCAAATTTTATTGAATGTGAAGTCTCTCCCCTGCAATGATTTATTTCTAACTCCACCCCACCCCCGCAGAAGACCACTAGAATAAACTATTGGAGTAAAACCAAGTTTTTCACTGCATTAAGGGAGAACACTCTTGTGACATAATCTTTGCAGTGTCTCAGAGGGAAAGCCAAGAGTGATTTTTCTAAGGTTTTTAGACTCTAGGTTGGAGTAGTTTAAGGTGGCCTTCTCAGTGTGAGGATCTTACTGGGACTGGACATAGTGCATGGTATAATAGTTTAGAGCTGGTGGACACAGCAAGATGAGGGACTTGAAGGCAGATGTGGCTCTTTGTTTTTTAATTGAAGTGTAGTTGATTTACAATGTGTTAGTTTCCAATTTACAGCATAGTGATTCAGTTATACATATATATGTTCCTTTTCATATTCTTTTTCATTATAGATTATTAAAAAACATTGAATATAGTTCCCTGGGCTCTACAGTAGGACCTTGTTGTTTATGTTTTAATAGATGTTATTCTTTTTTGATTAAAAAAGGGGGTTTGCCCAGTTGAGTGATCAGTTCAACTTCCCAGTGCCTGAGAGGGAAGATTTTTACCCAGATGAGCAACCTATTCAGATAAATGGATTTTCAGGAAGTTTCCAAACCTAGCAATGAAGTTATGTACTGATTTACAGCCTATCTTTGTGGGCAAGAATTTTCGGGAACAAATAGTAAAGTCATGTTGATTGATGTAAGGTCACAGTTCTTAGTGATCATAATTAAGCTATGGGTTATAGGTGTCTCGGTTCTGACAATAAAATCTTATGAACACCCTTGAGTATGGTATAAGAAGAAGAGATTTTATATTTATTGTTTTATATTTATTGAAGGATATATATATATATATTTATTGAAGTGTAATCAGTTAACAATGTGTCAATTTCTAGTGTACAGCATAATACTTCAGTTATATAGGAACATACATATATTCATTTTCATATTCTTTTTCACCATAAGTTACTGCAAGATATTGAATATGGTTCTCTGTGCTCTACAGTATAAACTTGTTGTTTATCTGTTTTATATATATTAGTTAGTATCTGCAAATCTCAAACTCCCAATTTATCTCTTCCCACCCTCTTCCCCTACTGGTAACCATAAGTTTGTTTTCTGTGTCTATGAGTCTGTTTCTGTTTTGTAAATAAGTTCGTCTTTTTTTTTTTTTTTTTTAGGTTCCACATATAAGTGATATCATATGGTATTTTTCTTTCTCTTTCTGGCTTACTTCACTTAGAATGATTCTCCAGGTTCATCCATGTTGTAAATAGTACTGTTATGAACATTGGGGTGCATGTGTCTTTTTGAATTAAGGTTCCCTCTGGATATATGCCCAGGAGTGGGATTAATGGATCATATGATAAGTCTATTTTAAGTTTTTTGAGGAATCCCCTACTGATTTCCGTAACAGCTGCACCAGACTACATTCCCACCAGCAAGCAGTGTAGGAGGGTTCCCTTTTCTCCACACCCTCTCCAGCATTTATCGTTGGTGGAATTTTAATGATAGCCATTCTGACCGGTGTGAGATGATAACCTTGATATACTTTTGATTTGAATTTCTCTGATAGTGACATTGAGCATTTTTTCATGTGACTATTGGCCATTTCTCTCTCTTCATTGGAGAATTGCTTGTTTAGGTCTTCTGCCCGTTTTTGGATTGGGTTTGTTTTTTTCTTCTTAAGTTGTATGAGCTTTTTATATAGTCTGGAGATTATGCCCTTGTCAGCCTCATCTTCTGCAAATATTTTCTCCCATTCTGTCTTTTTATTTTGCTTATGGTTTCCTTTGCTGTGCAAAAGCTTATAAATTTAATTGGGTCCCATTTATTTATTTTTGCTTTTATTTCTATTGCTTGGGTAGACTGCCCTAGAACATTGCTGAGATTCATGTCACATAATGTTTTGCCTATGTTTTCTTCTAAGAGGTTTATAGTGTCTTGTATGATATGTATGTCTTTAAGCCATTTTGAGTTTATTTTTGTGTATGGTGTGAGGGAGTATTCTAACTTCATTGATTTACATGCAGCTGTCCAATTTGAGGAAGGGATTTTTAAATCTTGATAGTTTATGTTAAGCCATTGTCTATTAACATTCTTTTTTTTTTTTTTGAAGTATAGTTCAGTAACATGTCAATTTCTGGTGTACAGCATAATGTCCCAGTCATGCATATATATACATATATTCATTTTCATATTCTTATTCATTAAGTGTTATTACAAGACGTTGAATATAGTTCCCTGTGCTATACAGAAGAAATTTGGTTTTTCTCTATTTTTATATATAGTAGTTAACCTTTGCAATTCTCAAACGCCCAACTTTATCACTTCCCACCCCCTTTCCCCTGGTAACTATAAAATTGTTTCTGTTTTGTAGATGAGTGAGTCTGTGAGTCTCTTTCTGTTTTGCAGATGAATTCATTAATGTCCTTTTTTCTTTTCTTTTCTTTTTTAGATTCCACATATGAGTGATATCTTATGGTATTTTCTTTCTCTTTCTGGCTTACTTCACTTACAAAGATGATCTCCAGGTCCATCCATGTTGCTGCAAATGGCATTATTTTATTCTTTTTCTTATCACTGAGTAGTATTCCTATTCTTTATTAACATTCTTAATACACAAATTTCACATTTTTTTTATTTCACTTAGAACAAGTGGTCCTACTTGTTCTATTTATGTATTTAAAAAAGTAGTATTGTCAACACATTTTAAAATTGCATATAATCATATTTGGTTGAGATGGACAAATGTCCACTAAAATGTAGCCTGAATTGTACATATTAAGTGTATCCAAACTGCTTTGGGGACCTAACATTTGGAAGTTTTGCATTTAAAAAAATCAACTAGTTAATTTTTTTCAATATCTTATGAAAATTTTCAGACAAAAAAGTTTAAAAAAATTTTTACAGTGACTATCCATATACCCACCACATTTTATTATACATGTTATCACATATCTATCAGTCTATCCATTCGTCAATCTATCTTATTTTGATGCATTTCACAGTGGGAGACTTTAGTACACTTCAGTATTTCAGTATGCGTATCAACTATATCATATACATATAGATACTTCATAGATTATATATACTTTGGCATACATGTCATTAGTTACAATGAAATGTATACATCTTTACCAATCCTTAAGTTCCAATATAAGCATTGTTAAAGATAAACTGAGGCGTGTTAAAAATTTTTAAGATTTTATTTGAGCAAAAATCGATTCCAATCAGCATGCAATTTAGCAGATAGAAAGGAGCTCTGAGGAGCTGTACAAAATGAAAGACTCTTCTAGCCAGAAGGGAGTGGGACAAGGAAGTTATTCCAGGCAAACAAAACAGGTTGGTTATTGCAAGGTTATTTTCCTTTAGGGGATGGCAGGGGTCCAACAAGCAGGTTACCTAACTTGCTGATCAGGCGATTCCATTTCTGGAAGAGCCAAAACTAATTAAGTTAATTCTCCATTTGGTGATGTGGGGCTTAGCATAAGCAACCCCACTTTGGGCATTTTGCCTTGTTTCTTAACAGTATATACCAGTGCAACTCTAATAAGATAAAAAATTTTGCCCAGAAAGTAACCGTTGTTGTATTTTGTTTGTTTGTTTTGGTTTTTTTCTGCCACAGATAAGCTTTGCCCCTTCTGGAACTTCTGTAAATGGAATTATACAAAATATACTGTTTGGATTAGGCTTTGTACACGCATCATAATTTTTTAAACTTTTTATTTTGAGATAATTATACGTTAACATAGTTATAAGAAATAATACAGAGAGATCACATGCATCATTTACCCAATTTACCCCAAGGCAAATTCATGAATAACCATGGTACAGTATCATATACAGGAACTTTATATTGACATAATCTACCAACCTTATTCGGATTTTACCAGGTTTACATACATGCATTTGTGTATTTATTTGTATGCAGTATTATCACGTGTATTAATTCATGTGCCTATGAGTCAAGATACAGAAAGAATAGTCCCATCACAAGAATCTCTGTGGCTACCCTTTTATAGCTACAGTCACCTCACTTTCTATCCTTCACCACCACCAAATCCCAGGCAGCCACTTATCTGTTGTCCATCTCTTTAAATTTGTCATTTCCAGAATATTATGTAAGTAGAATCACACAGCAGTTATTACAATGAAATGCACACATCTTAGCTGTAACATTCCTTGAGTTCCAATATAAGCGTTGTCAAAAGACAGAGACATATTAAAATTTTTAATATTGGCTTTTTAAAAAATTTTTTTTGCAGGGAGGAGGCAATTAGATTTATTTATTTATCTGACTTTTTCATTGGCGGTACTGGGGATTGAACCCAGGGCCTCAGGCATGGAAGACATGTGCTCTACCACTTGAGCTATACCCTCTCCCCTTTAATGCTGGCTTTTGAGATTGGCATTTTTTACTTAGTATAATTCCCTTGGGACTCATATAAGTTGTTATGTGTATCACTACTTATTCCTTTTTATTGCTGGATACTATTCCTTGATGTGAAGGACATCTGCATTGTTTCCAGTATTGGCTATTATGAAAAAAGCTGCTAGGTATGGGAGAGGTTTAGCTCAAGTTGTAGAGCACAGGCCTAGCATGCATGAGGTCCTGGGTTCAATCCCCAATACTGCCTCTAAAAATAAACCTAATTACCTCCCCCCTGCCAAAATAAAATAATTAAATACAATAAAAAATAAAGCTAATTTTAAAAAAAGAAAAGAAAAAAGCTGCTAGGAAAAGAATATGGAGCTTCCTCAAAATAGGTAAGGGAGATTTATAGGTATAAACTTCCAGTTACAAAATAAATGAGTCATGGGATGAAATGTGCAGCATAAAAAAAAGTAGTTACAGAAATAATAACACATACTTAGAATCAGAATATGTATATTGGTGTTACTCCTAAAGCTTTTTATGATCTCCCCCCCACCCCACCCTACCCATCTTGTTTCAAAATACATCAGTAAGACAATTAGAGATCAAAGGGGTGAAAAAGCTTATCAGTGTGTGTGATTTCCCTCTAGAGGTGTCTTCTGAGGTAGTGTCCCATTTTCCAACAAAGCTGACCAAGTATTTCCTTTGGAAAGATTCCTTCCTCTTACTGTAAAATTTGCTTTTTATTAATCTCACATTCCACTATTATTGCTCTCTGTCTCTTCAGTGTTTATTTATTGCCTCAATATTAAACAACAGAATTGTGTAATTGAGTAATTTATGCCTTTCCTCATATTATTTTTATCCTTCTTATAAATGACTGCAATTATTTTCATATCTGCATCATGAGGAGTACATTTCATTGAGCCACCAGGATGTGCAAGCTTCTTTGTGTATCACTATTTCCTGTACGGACTTCTCAGATGGTTTATAGATGTACCATTTCCACTGTCCTTAAAACATAATGGCTCTTGACCTGTAACCTCAAATGAACAGAGTTGTGATATAAATGAGTCACTTCTGAGTCATGAATACATTTCCTACAAATTATACTTTAGAACAAATGCAGAAGGAGAGAGAAGCTACAGTTGTTTTTTTTTTTTAATGAAATAAAAAGTGGTATTCAACATTTTCTCCTACAAAAAAAATCATTAAAAAAAATCCTGGATCTTGTATTTTCACCATAGGACAATATATCTATGATGGTTTCTTTGCAGTAATGGTTAAGAGTCAGGCCTTGAGGATTTGAATCCCAGCTCTGCCATTCATCAGCTGTGTAATCTTACATAAGTTATTTATTCTTTTTGAGCCTCAGTCTCTTCATTTATAAAATGGAGATAACAGTATTTATTTCTTGGGTTGAGGAGGGGATAATGGAAAGTTCTTAGCATTGTGCCTGATAAAGCTCTTAAGCACAGTGCTTAGTTCAATACATATTAGCGACTGGCTTATTTTGACAAATATTTCAGTGTTTTTGTGGAAATCACCTAAGTTTGTCTAGTGTTCAAAAGAAAAATTGAATGATGAAGTTATTAAAATGTAAAATAATTGCTTGGGACTCTACTGTTCCTAATAAATTATGCTAGTTTATAATGTCCACAGCTGAATGATAACTTAAGTTTATTTTCATTCACAGCATTTAATATCATCCTGAAGCTACCTCATATTAACTATGACTAAATTTTTACTTCAACTGACATTTCTTTGAAGAGAAAGCTTAGATACAGTCTAAGTCTTCAAGTGCTGGGGATATAGTTACCCACTCCCCTTCCCACCTATGTCAGAAAAAAAACAAACAATACTTCCATGAACATAAAATATTTTAGTCTTAAATAATACCTTGTGAATGTTTGGTTTCAACATATTGCAAGTTCTTTCAATCAACGTATGAAAGGTTTTTTACTCCGTTAAAACTAGCAGAGAGATAGACCTTTACCTCTTTCCATCTTCTTTATGTTTGATGGCATCATTTTTTCCCATATTTCCTGGTTCAAGATTTGTCACCTTTGACTCTCGTACCCTCCCCCAATCTGTCAATTTCACTTCCTTATGTCTGTCCAATCTGTTCCTTCCTGTATGTTCTCAATGCTGCCATCTATTACCTTTGTCTCCTGCACTGCCAGTTTCACCATTTCCAGGGAAAGTCATCTCTGAGATATCTCCAGCGACTCCTTATGCCTGTGGAGTAATATCTAAACATCTTAGCCTGGTTACTAGCAAGGCTTTTCAGGACTCCCACCCATCTCCCATGACCCTCTTCATGCTGCCTACAGTCCAGCCAATCAGCACTGCTCTGCTTACTACCTCCAGTTACTGCTATCTCGTTCCCTCCACTCAAAGTTATTCTCTTTTTTTGCATTATCTCTTTCCTTTTTGTCAGCCTTCCTACTTGATGCATAAAGAAACTGACTCTCAGAGGGATTAAGTGATTATGGCAGTGCCTGTGGTGGGATATGAAACCAAGTTTCTCTGACTCAGACTCTATTCCTAAATACTTGTATTTCTTAAAAACAAGGATATTCTCTGACTTAATTTACCACAGTACAATTCCCGAACTCAGTAACTTTAACTTCCATATAGTACCATTATATTTTGTACAGGACCTATTCAAATTTCCCCAGTCATCCTTTATAGGAAAATTTCCCCAATCCAGAATCCCATTCAGCATCAAGCCTTGCCCTTTGTCCTCATAATCCTTCAATTTTCTTTAGCCTGGAATAGTTCCTGAGCCTTGCTTTGTTTTCAAGACATAGATAGCCTTTAAAGAGTACAGGCTAGTTATTTGTAACATTTCTCTCAATGTGGCCTTTTCTGAGTGTTACCTTATGATTAGATTCCGGTTGTGAATTTTTAGTAGGAATATGACATTAGTAATAGAAGAAGCCGTGTACTTCTTAACTGCATCACATCACCAGGCACACAATGACAGCTGTGTCATTACTGGCACTATTCAGCTTTGGTCACTTGGATATAAGGTGGTATGTGGCCCACTGTTAAGTTCACCATTTTTCCCGTTGTGATCAATAAGCAATCTGTGGGGACATATTCTGACTGTGTAAATAACCTTTTCCATTTCAAACTTTCAGCCAGTGGTTTTAACATTTACTGATGTTTAAGGATGCAGGGATCACTAGGATAATTGTAAACGGTGATTTGTCTAACTCTGTTGTTTAGTCTACATTACGTGGCAGCCTAGTGAAGGGAGGAACTTTCCCTTCTTTCTTGCTATTTTTCATCAGGAAAAAAAAAAAACTTAAAAAAACTGGATACCATTCTAATTGGAGTGTGGTTGGTTCCCACTCCCGTTCAGCATACTGGGCCTACTTTCTCTGTGACCCAAACTTTTATTCCTCTGCCCACAATGCTCTCAACTTTGTGGGTGAGGGGCGCGGCCATGCAAATTAACTTAACTACTTTGTTGCCCAGATATTCTAAAACACCCCAGTCTCTACAGCTTGGGAGTAAAATGTTTGTGTTTCCACCTCTAGGCCGTCTTCATGCTTCGTCTGTGGATCACAAACATTTCTTCCAAAATCTCTCAAACGAAATGTGCTTACGAATCACCTGAAAGCTGCGGGGGGTGGTGTTCAAGATATGGATTGCTGGGTCCTGCCCCAGAGGTTCGGATTTAGTAGATCTGGGTTAGGGATCAGGTGGTCTGAGGATCAAAGCTTGAGAAACATAACCGTCAAAATGATGGTGGACAAATCTCCCTTTCTCAACAAGTCGGCACCGCTGGCAACTCCCAAGGCGACAGCTCACAAAAGGCTAGGGGAACAAAAGAGGGCGTTCATCCTTCCTCGCCCCACTGGCCTTCAGAAACTTACATCCGGCTGATGCCACGCGGGTGCAGGGACGCAGGTGCAGGGGTGAAGACGGAGGCAGAGATATCCCCGCTGGGACTTGGGGCAAGGCGGGCTGGCTCGTGCGCAGTGGGAGGGGGTGAGGTGACCCCGCTCCTCCGCGCCCACCCACCTCCATCCCGCCGAGCAGCGGGCGGGCAGTCCCACCGCCACCCCGCCCCCGCCCCCGCCGGGTGCTTAGTCACCGTGAGGCTGCGATGGCCCAGCGCCCGCGCGCGCCCCCCCTTCCCCGGGGCCCGCCCCCGGGCCGCACCCCCTCGGCGCGCACTTCCGCGTGCATGGCCCTGCTGGCTCGGACCCTGAGCATTAGTGTGGGGCCCGGCTGGCTGCGGGCGGCGCGCGCCTTCCGCTGCTTCGCACTGCCTCCGGCCCGGCCCGCCCGCGTCCTCTCCCGCGCCATGGCGTGCAGGCAGGAGCCGCAGCCGCCGTGCCCGCCGCCCACCGCCGGCGCCGCGGCCTGCTACGACTACCTGGTGATCGGGGGCGGCTCTGGTGGGCTGGCCAGCGCGCGCCGGGCGGCCGAGCTGGGCGCCAGGGCCGCGGTGGTGGAGAGCCACAAGCTGGGAGGCACTTGCGTGAGTACCCGCTCCCTCCCGGCGCTTCTCCCAGCGCCTCGGTCCCTGCAGCGCCGCGTCCCGCAGCGTGGCTTTCTCCCCGCCTCCCTCTTCAGGAACAGCTTGTGACCTTTCCTAGTGCGATCCGTTTACACCACCCCCCGCCTCCCTAGGAGGATGGGCCTCCAGCTATGCGCTGTGCTTGCCGCTTTCCCACCCGCAGCGGAGTCAGAAACTCAGCGGGTTTAGATGAAAGAAGTGTAAAGGGTCTTTTTTGCGACCCTCAAAACTAAGCCTGCGTTCCAGCGCAGGTGCAGTAACGCTGGCCGGAGGTGGTTCAATCTAACGTAACTTTCCTGCATCCTCACTCCTCAAGGTGGAAGGGTGTTGTATTCCAAGCTTGTTCTCATCACCAGGTCCATGAAGCAAAACTGCATCTGGAGTAAGTGCAGCTGACCTGAGTGTCTGGGGAGAGGGGAAGGGAGGATTGAACCTATTTCCTTGACCTCTTATCCTGGTCCTTTCCCTTCAGTTTCAAGGGCAGAATGACTTACAGCAGTGATTCTCACCCTTGGCTGCACTTAGGAATCACCTGAGGAGTTGAAAAAATTCTGCCTGGGCGCAGCCTCGGCTCTGGGTGGTTCTGAATCGCAGCCAAAGTTGAGAAGCACCGAGTAAAGTCTACGTTGATTAGGATTTACTGTTAAGTGAGTTCTCAGACTTTGTTTTGTCTCGTTTGGGAAGGATTTTAAAACTAGCCCTCTCACTCCCCCCAAAAGAGGGCTGTAAATCCTGCTATTGAGAAACTTCATTTAAAAAGAATAGGTTTTGTTCGTAAGTTATTGGTGTGGCGTTTTCTTTCACAAGACTTGGGTAAGGTGCTGTTAATATTAAAATACTGTATCCAAGAGTAACCTGGGCTTGGGGCTGGATTCTTGAAGTTCTTTCGGGGGCTGGATTCTTGAAGTTCTTTCGGAGACTGATGTTTAAATTACACTAAATTAGAAACTCCTTAAGGGCAGGAATGAGTTCACCTGTTTGCAATCTCTTATTACCTTAAAGCCTTTGCTCAAAAACTGTATGTGAATGAAATTAAAAATGAATAGCTGTGAAAGGGCTGACTCCAGTGTCCAGTGATCAATTTTTAAATTCAAAACGGAAGTGGGAGGGAGGAAAGGGAAAAAAAATCCCTGTTAATTATCAACTTGCACCTTGACACCTTAGTCCAGACAGACTCTTAGGAAAAGTTTGTCTCTGCAGAAAGCAGGGGGAAGGGTGTCACTGAGAAGCCCCCAGGACTACTGGTGAGATCACTTGATAACCCCTCGTGTTCCCCACTCCTACTTTTCTGTTTCCCTCCTTCCCTATGTATGTCATAATCAGCTTGTGGCATCATTGCCTGGTTCCACTGATATGAATCAGTAAGGAGCTGACCAACTGCATTCTTAGGTTCCTGCTAGAAATCTGAATACGTTAACATTTAGAGATCAACTACTTCCTAGAGCGCTCAAAGGACAGCTCATCAGAGTCTGCATGTGCTGCTTCCTTAGAGGGTGTCTGGCCTTACTCATCTCATTCTGCTGCAGCAACTTTTATTTTTTAGTAAGCGTGGATCTCTTGGAGGAAAGCCCCCATTTCATGTGTTTATGACATTCCTTTTGGGTTCTCCTCAAACTGGCTTTCAGTTTGGAATTGCAAGGAAGAGTGTAGTGTGCAGTGAATATCAGAGAAGATAGAACCAATTGATAAGAAATGAGTTTAGGTTTGTTCCAGGGGTCTAGCTATCTGGGTTATCCGCAGGTACGGTAACACACTTCTCATCTGCAGTGATTTCCAAGCCGGAATGGGGAAAATTGAGGCGTTCTGTAGTGTATCTTTTCATTTGTTCTCGTCCTCGTTTCTCTCAGCGCTAATAAATAAATGGACTGAGGCTGCCTGAGAGAAAAGGGTGGATACCAACATTTGTAAGACAAAGGTCCCTTCCCTCAAGGAATTTACAATCTGGTAGGGGAACCAAATATAGACAGTCAACTCCAGAGTTAGGTGGTCTATATTTATTGCCGTAGGTAATAACAGTAGTAGAGGAGAGAAGAGTTGTAATTATCACTTCTGCCTGGGCACAATGGATGGTTTCGTGAAGGAGATAGTATCTTTGTGAACTTGAACTGGATATTGCTTTTTGACGGGGGGGGGGGGGGTCAGGGGCAAAGGCACAGAGGCAGGTATGTTGTGTAATCAGATTTGACCGGAGCAGAGGGTGTCTCCCATGAGAGATGGAAGCTGATGGACAGGTGGTAGTAAAAATGTAGAGTATTTTCTGGAAGCACAGGGAACTGTGGAAGGGTTTTGAGCAGAAGAGTGATACAATAAAGGTGGTTTTGTGGTCAAGGTACTATTGAGAGATGTCCTTTGGGAAAGTCAAGTAGAAATGTCTTTACTATTGACTCTTCAACCAGTTTTTTTTCTTAAATATGTTGATTCTAAAGCGTAGTAAATTTTTTGAGTTGCCATAGATGAATTCACACAGAAGTTTCAAATTAGAGCCTTCTGGTGGCAGTGATATTTCCAGGGAGTGGGATTATGTTTTAATTGTTTTATATTACTTGCTTTTTTATTAATTAATATGCCAGGTATATAGGTACTTTTTTTAGATGCTGGGGTCACAGGAGCAGACAAAACAGATAAAAATCTCTATCCTCAGGGAGCTTACATTGTAGTTGTTACCTGTTAGTTTCTAAATTTTCTGTGCAACGTTTTTTTAACAAATAAAAAAAGAAAAAAGACACGATCTTGTTTTTAGCCTTCCTCCATGGAAGTATAGACTGACACAGTGGTAGAGTTGGAAGTGATTTTGGAGATCTACTAATCCAGTCTAACTACAGTTTTTTTTTGTTTGTTTGTTTTTTTTAATGGGAAGCACTAACATAAGCTTGCTGACTTAATTCTTTTAGAGTAATGACCATTAAAAAAATTCTAATACCACTGTCATTTTTTTATCAAGAACAATTTTTTGATAAAAAGTAGGAAGCTTATAATTTCAAGTAAAGGACAGTTCTTTAAATGGACTGATTTCAGCTCCTTGAAGCACTGCATGGGCCCGTTGCCTTCATTTTGTTCAGTAGGATGAGACTTACACAGGTAGGAATGTAGAAAGCCTTGTTCTAGCTCAGGACCATCATTTACCAAGGAGCAAATTGAGTCTCAGCTAAAATGTGATTGAAAGTAAACAAAACATAGAAGAATCTATGGAGTTAGCCCAGCCATCTGAAACCATGCCTTTGTTGTAATTGTGTGGACTTATTTATGACTTGCTGAGCCTTGTTAAGCATTGTTCTCAACTACAAGGGAGGAACCTTCTCATTCCTGCCTCTTAGAAACCAGACATCATTTACTCTAGAAACACTTGGTTTAGGGTCTACCATATGTGTCTCCACCCAGAGCTCTTGATTTAGTAGATTTGGAAGAAAGCCCCAGCAGGTACATATATGTGAGAGGGGGGAAGATAATTAGGTTTATTTATTTATTTATATATTTATTTATTTAAAATTTTTTTTAATTCTTATTTTTTTATTGAAATTTAGTTGATTTACAATTTCAGTGTACAGTAAAACGATTCAGTTATACACATATGTACATATATTTTTTTTTTCAGATTCTTTTTCATTACAGCTTAATTACAAGAAATTGAATATAGTTCCCTGTGCTATTTATATATTTGTTAATGGAGGTACTGGGGATTGAACCCAGAACTTCGAGCATGCTAAGTATGTGCTATACCACTGAGCTATACCTTCCCCCCTCAGCAGGTATATTTTCAAAGAGCCCCATTCTCATTCTGATGTACATGAACTGGACACAATGCTGTGGGCTTTGTGAGGAGCAGGAATTGTGTGAAGGTTAACCCTGCGGAGGCATTAGAATGACTCTGGTGAACCCTGCACAGTTGTGGGACTCAGATAATGATGAGTTTGGTCCTAGAGTTATTCATTTCCTGATTTCATAATTTCATGTTTCTGAAGTAAATGCCTTCCAAGGGTGTCTGTATGGTGTGGTTGCTTGCCTTGATTATCTGACTCTGCCTCAGTTTTCCTTTTTCTGGATGCTTTTTTTTTTTTTTAACTTCTGTGACACAGTGGAATAGACCACTTCCGAGGAGACAGGTATTTTCAAGATGAGTGACATGTGTTGGTGTACTTGAGAGTTCACTTTTCTCTGATAGAGTGTATCACTTTAAACTGTTAAGCTCATGTATGAGAGAACTTTGCCCTATATGCTGTAGAGAAGGAAAAACTTTTCCTGTACCCTTTTATGTTTAGTGACTGAAGCCTGCGAATTAAATTAACAATGGACAGATTAACAGGGAAAAGGTTTATTTCATGTGCACACAGGAGTGTCACAGAAAAGAAGTGAAAACAAAACAAAAACAAGAAGCAGTCAGGCCTGGGAGCTTAATACCAATTTAACAAAGGGTTTTACATTGTGGAAAAGAGGCTAGACAAAGGAAAGGGAGTTTGGGTTTCTAGGAGCAGTAAATTGTGGGAAGGTGGGTATATGGGAGGAAACTAATGGAAGTTTAGAGTTATTTTAATAAGATTCTTTTTGTGCAGATTCGTCTCTGTTCTGCCTTTCCATCTCAATGATAAGGGTTGTTCTCCTGGTGCAGGAAAAGGGTGGGAGACATCTTCACAAAGGGAAGTTTAAGGTTAGCGTTTAGGCAGAGAGGGGGAGAGAAGAGATCCTCCTGTGTCTGCTGCTGCTTTATTGTCTTCAGCTCAAAATAATCCTTATGCCAAAGTAGCCCATTTTGGGGTGGCGTTTTCTGATCCCCTCAAGTTCAAAGTGAAAGGAGTAGTGTGGGCCAGTACTGCTACTAAACTTCTAACGATTGAACCTAATCCAGAGGCGTGTATAGCTCTAATAACGTGATTCCACTCTTAGTCTTTATTTTTCTAGGTCAGGCGGAAAAATTGTAAGTAGTAGGGCATTAGGTTAGGCATTAAAAATGGGAAACTGAAAGAAATTTTTCCTCTGAAATTCAATTAAAAATAAGTAGTCTTTTCTTGTCTACTGTGTTAAGAAAAATACATGAGAAGAAATTTTTTTTTTCATGAGAAAATTTTTGAATTCAGTTTTTGGAGTCTCCAAAAAGCTAAAAACAGGCATAACACATTTATAGCTCTTTGCAGCTGCTGTGTTTTTTTATGAATCAAAGGTTTGTGGCAACCCTGCATCAAGCAAGTCTATAAGCTCCCTTTTCCAGCAGCATTTGCTTACTTCATGCATCTGTGTCACGTTTTGATAGTTCTTGCAATATTTCAGACTTTTTCATTATTACACTTGTTATGGTTGTCTGTGATCAGTGATCTTTTACTTCTGTGACTTGCTGAAGGCTTAGATGATGGGTTGGCATTTTTTAGCAATAAAGTGTATTTTAGTTGAGGTATGTGCATTGTTTTTTTTAGACACGATGCTATTACACACTTAGTAGACTACAGTATAGTGTAAACGTAACTTTTTTTATGCACAGGGAAACCAAAAACAATTGTGTGACTCTATTGCAGTATTTGCTTTATTTCAGTGGTCTGGAACCAAACCTGCAGCATCTCTGAGGTCTGCCTATGTAATGCTTCTCTCATGATTTGAGTGTAGACTGGAGAGGGAAGCACAGACTGGCCTAAGCCAAGGTGAATAAGAGCCTTCTGGGAGCTTTGTCTCTGTGGTTCAGATCTCTGCCCACGCGGACGTGGGAAGAGTCCGCTTGAGGAAAAAGTTCTTTCTGACTTAACTGTTTTCCTTTGCCCTGGAGCCTGTGGGAGCACGTGTTCAGTGTTCTTGCTGAGTGTACTGATTCTGTGATAAAGAGTAACCCGGTCTTGCAGTTCTTGCCAATGAAAGTTGGGTAGTAAGGGTTGATCACCAGACAGAAGCCTTTTTTTTTTTGGCAACTGAGGTATAATTGACATATAACATTGTATTACCTTCAGGTGTACAACATAATGATTCGATATTCGTATATATTGTGAAATGATCACCACCATAAATGCAGTTGACATCTGTCACCATATGTAGTTACTGTTTTTTCCTTGTGATGAGAACTTTCAAGACCTACCCTCTTAGCAGCTTTCAGGTATATAACACGTGTTATTAACAATGCAGTAAGTTAGATCCCCATGACTTGTTTATTTTATAACTGTTAGTTTGTACCTAGCAGAAGCCTTCTTGATCATTAATGTCACTGTGAACTGTGCTGTACGCACCAGTTGGAAATGCCAGCAGGAGAAACGGGGATTTTAAAAGAGACCTGAGAAACAGGCCACTTGGTAGATTGCTGTTTGTAAGTCAATCTAACTTGGAGGTGGTAGCGTGTACTTTGATATTGTGATATCTGTATCCCTGTTAGGCTGAACATGCTTTGGGGTTTTGGTTTTGGTTTTATTTTTGGGTAAGAATACTTAACATGAAATCTATCATCTTAACAAATTTTTCAGTGTACAGTACAGTGTTGTTGACTGTGGTACAATGTTGTACAGCAGATCTCTAGAGCTTACTCATCCTTCTTACCTGAAATTTGGGGCCAGTTGATTAGTAACTCCCCATCCATTCTCCCCACCCCCATCCCTGGCAACCACCGTTCATTCCGCTCTTTGATTCTATGCATTTGACTATTTTAGATACCTCATCTAAGTAGAATCGTGCAATATTTGTCTTTCTGTGATTGGCTTATTTCACTTATTTTAGTATGATGTTCCAAGATTGAACATGCAGTTTTACATGGACATTTACTAAAAGGAGATAGCAGTTTAAGGAACCCAACTTTAGTTCCTTCAGTATTGACAAGGATCCCTCAAAATCAGAAAATTATCCTAATTTGTTTTGTGGGTTGAGAGTTTCATAAAATGTGGCACACCTAGGTTCATAAGTGCCAAAGAAAGGAGTGCTTGGAAAGGGTGGAGTTAGCTGAAGTAGGCAAATCCTACTGTTGAGATTTGCCTTTTGATTTCCTTTACTGTTGTTTAATCTTTTGCATTAGTCATAGTAACAATATTGCTCTGTCATCTGCCTCAGAGCCCATTAAATCCGCAGGGCCAAAAATAAGAAAGGCTGCCTCTTAATCCCTCAGAGTTGCTGTCTCTTTGTGAGAGGTACCTTGAACAAGTAGCAACAGAGAACTTTTCTGATAGAGTGGAATTGAAGAATTTTATGAAAATACTAATGACCTCCCACATTTGTAAGTGGATTTCAAACAGTCATAATTAATAGCCATTTATTCACTGGGTGTTGCCACATGAGATATTAAGTAGGACGTAGGAGCCCAGATCCTTTTTCTTTTGGCGGGGGGAGCAAGAGATATGGGGCCAGATATCACTCAGTGGGTGTCATGTGGTGGAGAGAACTGACACGCTAGAAGAATTTGTCTCACATGGCTGTGTCTGGGTCCCCCTGAATTCTCCAGAGTAACAAATCTTTTAAGTTTCATCCCTGGGACTGAGAGATTTCACTCTAATTTAAGGTTCTGCTGAGCTGTGTATTGAGCCAAAACAATTTTAGTTCCAACCATTGTTAATACCTTTTGTATCAGTTTATTTTCTTCCCTAAGATTCTGTTTTATGCAGAAATACTTTTTTTTCTTTCTTTATAAAGCTAGAGGCCTCCTAGAATTAGCCTTTATCTGAAATTTGAGGTAAAGACATGAATATTATCTGTTTATATGTGCCAGGGTGTGATCGTGGGATTTATCATATGAAATATATATCTGGTCTTTGTCCTCATTCTTCGCACAGAACTCCTGAAACCCTTGGAATTTCCTAAGTGATGAGTGATAAAAGTGTCTTGATATTCATAAATAACTTTCAACTACACCTGAGTTTATTGTTAATGAGGTGCTTTTGGGGAAGCACTTAAGAATGGGGGCTGATTGGCCAAGGAACCAACATTTTGATTAGAGGGTTGAAACTTCATTCCTAACCCCCACCCCCAACCTTGGGAAGGGGAGGACAAGGGGCTGGAGGTTGAATTATCACCAGTGGCTAGTGAGTTAATCAGTCATGCTTATGTAACGAAGCTGTCATAGAAACCAAAAGGACAGGGTTCAGAGAGCTTCTGGGTTGGTGAACACGGGGAGGTTTGGGGAGAGCGGTGCGGCCAGAAAGGGCATAGAAGCTCCGCACCCCTTCCCACGTACCTTGCCCTGTGCACCTCTTCCATCTGGCTGTTCCTGAGTTACGTTATGTCTTTTTATAATAAACTGGGAATCTAGTAAAGGAAATGTTTCATCACATGTTTCTCTGAGTTCTGTGAGCCACTCTAGCAAATTAATCAAACTAATCAAACCTGAGAAAAGGGAAGGCAGTTGTTGGAACCTTGGATCTGTAACTGGTCCGTTGGAAACACAGCTGACCACCTGGACTTGCACTGGTGACTGAAGTAGGGAATAGGACAGTCTTGTAGGATGGAGGCCTCCATCTGTGGGATCTGATGCTGTCTCCAGGTAGATAGTGTCAGAACTGAGTTAACTGCTTGATTGTGTGGAAAAATAAAACACACATCAGAACTGGTGTCAGACAGAGAAGACAAATTAACACATGACATCACTTATATGTGGAATCTAAAAAAAAAAAAGAGACAAATGAACTTATTTACAAAACAGACTATAAAAACTTACAGTTACCTAAGAGGAAGGGCAGGGGATAAATTAGGAGTTTGGTATTAGCAGATACACACTACTATATATAAAAGAGATAACAAGGTCCTACTGTATAGCATAGGAAACTATTCAATATCTTGTAATAACGTATCATTAAAAAGAATATGTGTTTATGTGTGTGTGACTGAATCGCTGTGCTGTGCACCAGAAGCTAACAAAACATTGTGAATCAGCTATACTTCAAAAATAATATTAACATAATTGAGAACTCATAAAAGAAAAAAAAGAAAAAAAAAAGGAATTGGTGTCAGAATTGTGAAGGGACCTGGGCAAGTGGTGTCCAGACAGCATCTTACTTAGTAACTGTTGGTGTAAAGTTGATGAACGGAGGCAGCTCTTTGTTCTGGTTACCAGTCTGTCCCAAGTCCCTAGAGCAGTGTCTTGTGCCTCCATAGTTGCTGTAAGAATGAATTGATGAGCCAATAGTGTTTTGCTTAGTGAATGATGATTGGTCATTTTCTAAGTGCTCCTTCCTCATACCAGTCCTGAACTAGATTTTAGGCTGCAAAGAAGGAAGATGGATGGAGGAAACCATAGGCAACTCTGTGATGGGGGCAGAAAGGGGGAAGGAAGTTCATTACTTAAGCACAGGTAACATTGTTGACAGGTGAGGTTGTAAATTAACCAGCTCCTCTTTTACCACCAGCACTGGCAATGTGAAGATTTTACTTGTCTGGGCACAATCGAAGGTAAGAGGGCCAGCCCTCGGTAAATGGTGAAGCCCCTGAATTTCACCCCAAGTGTCACCAGACTCCTCACATGTTCTGTCCCTGTTTGGAGGGGCCCCTGTCCTCCCTGTGAGTCAGTGCTGGCAGGCCGACCAGACAGAAGGATTCTGAACACCAGATTGAACGAGGGAGTTCTCAGAGATGAACTGGCAGTTTGCAAAGGGAGGCAGAACTACAGGAATCTCTCTGGCATCGGGTGTCTGTGTTGTTACGGCGTATAGTTGGTGAATGCTCCCTAGAGAATGCAGGCTCTGCAAGGGAATTTGCCAGGTGGAAAGTGTGGTATGCTGCAAGGCTTATCAGCTGCATGCACCCCTGGGAGGTCAGGGCCCTGACTACCCATGACCCTGGTGCCCCAGCCTGGGAGGCAAGCTTTCTTTGCCATCAGTCGATCCGTTTCTGAAAGGGAGCCAGCCACTGGGGGATTTTATCCCCTCTCTTTTCCATATGCTTTTTGTGCACGTGGAGAGCCAGCAGACTGCAGAAATAATTCTGAGGGGTCAGTGACGTCCTCAGATTTACCATGAATTAGAAAATAGGTGTTTTACGTACATTATCTCTCATCTTCTCAAAACCTCTGTAATGTAAGTGTTATCATTCCCATTCTATGGAATGGGAAACTGAGCTCAAAGGGGTTTAGAAACTTACCCATCAACAGCCAGGAAGTGGGAAGATTGGGATTCAAACTCCTGTCTGTCTGACTATGCCTGTGCCATCTCTCAGACAACCTCGCACAACCTGAGCTAGAGAGCGGGAACGAGGGCTGGGCACGGCTGTATGGAGCTCTGCACCCCGGCTTCCCCAGCTTAGTAGGGACCGAATTGTTCTTTTCTTCCCTTCCAAGTCAGAGAGGCACATGACAATCAGTTGTTTTGTGCCAAAGTGTTAGAGGTTTCTAAAACCAGCAGAAACCCCTGCAGGCCTGTCCCTAGGAGCTGCCAAAATAGGAGGAGTTGGATTTCAAAGTTATGGGCTTCCATTCAACTGTAGACCCAGGGCTGAGAGTGTCCTGTGCTGCAATACATATTTTCTGGCCCCCAGAACTCTCCATTTTCTGCCACCGTCTTCTGATTTCTGGCCCAAGACTCCACAGTTTTAGGGAATGTAGTGATTTTGCTGCTGTCTCTTGAGTCAGCACCTTGGATAGGCTGAGAGCCTGTCTCTGGTTCAGACTGTAGGCCCCATGAGAGCAGGGACTGTGTCCACTTAGTGCTTTGCTTTGCATGATGCCTGGTACAAGTGAGTGAGTGCTTAATCAGGACTTCTGAGTGCATGATGGTTACAAGTTTAGAAGTTTTAGAAGCCAAAAAGGCAGACACTTCTAAAAAATAAGCCAAAGTGGGTTATGTACTTGGCACCAGACCTGTGTTCTTTGGGCACCCAGAGAACCAGCCTAGTTCCTTATGGTCATGATCAGCAGAGCTTATAAGCATCTGATATAAATTATGCCTAGAAGGCATTTTTTTCCATATAAAAGAAAAATAGTTATATTCTAGAAAATATTGAAAATAGACAAGCAAGATCAAAGAATCACCCATCTAAATTCTACTACCCAGATAATATCATTTGGGCTTATTTCTTTGTCTAAATGAATTACACAAGTAATGAAAGACATTATAAAAAGTATATAGAGTAAACTATGAAAGTTTTCTCCCTCCCCAGAGATGACTGCTGTTAATAAAATGGAATATTTGCTCAAACTGTTTAAATGCATATGTACATTTGCAAATATATAAATACAGATTGGGATGTGCAGAACAAATTGTTCCTCAGCTTCCTTTTTGTCACTTAATATTCCATCTTAGAACTCTTTCTGTAACAGTATCTAGTATCTACTGTATCCTTTTAAATGGCTGCAGACTATTCCACAGGCTCAATGTACAATAATTTCCCTATAGTAATACTTTCTACTGATGGATAGTTAACTTGTTTCTAGTGATTTACTGTGACAGTGCTGCAGGGAACATCCTTATACAGGTATCTTTGTGCTCTTGAGCATAATATGTGACTTTTTATTACACAGAAATAGTTACTAAACTTAGAATTGCTAAATTCTAATGGTGTATTCCAAATGTTATGTGCTAACATTGGTCAATCTTTTATATTTTATTATTTATATTTTAAAAGATTGTCAATCTTTTATATGTTTACCAATAGATTTAAAATATTTCATTATTTAGATTTCTTTTAATTTTTTAAAATGTTATTTCTATTGAATCTTGCTTTTTTTCAGTTTTATTGCATAATTATTTTTCTATATGATAGCCAACAGTAGGGAAAGGTGTATTTGGATTTAACAATATCTTTGTGCATTTAGCTTTCTGTATCTTCGCTTACTACTTTAGACTAAATGCCTAGGAGTAGTCTTAAGTCATAGTCATTTCTATGAGATCTAAATGTATGTAGGTTTTCTCAAGTTTCTTTACTAATGGTTGATCAACATCATAAATTTCTTACCATCTGTCTTATACTTTTGTGCTTTTTGTAAGTATTCACCAGTATCTAAATACTCAGTCTTTACTCTGTGCCCATAAGCATGAGTGAATGCACTGATTTTTTTTTTAGGGCTATATAGTCGAGAATTTGTTTATTTAAGTATCGTAACTTCATTATAGTGGCCAAGGCACGTCATTAATACCTCCCAGTCAGTATTTATAAGGTTAAAGGGTGTCTGAGGTAGACATTAATTACATGGCAGGTCTCTAGAGCTAAGGAGTCTATAATTTGCCTTTCAAAAGAATGAGATCAATCTAGTTTTCATTCTGCAACCAGTTCCTCTGCTAGGGTACACTGAGACGATACCCTTTAAGTCAAGTTCAAATTTCTTCACCCTGAAGGCAGTTTTAATGTCTTCCTCTTCAAAAAAATGTTTTTAAATTGAATAAGTTTGACATGTAACATTGTGCACGTTTAAGGTGTACACCATGTTACATTTATGATTGTCGTATGATTGCTTATGTAGCGGTGTTTAACATGTTACATAACTATAGTGCAATATTACTGTCTTGGCCCTTCAAGTTTTTCAAGTTAGAAATTTTAGATTGTGTGATCAGAAGGAAATAAGCAGATGTAAGCAAAAAATGTATGTGTGAACATGTACATCACAGTTTGTTCACAAGGGCTGTTGGGAGGAATCTCTAGTCTAAGGGGATGAACAACTGGTTAGTTTCTACATGAAATCTTACAACTGTTTGTGTTTTCCTTTGTGTATGGGCTGCTCGAAGTCTGAGTCAAATTTGTGGTCTATTAACAAGTATATAAGCATGGATATATATATATATATATTCACACACACATATGAGTATATATACTTATAAGTATATACATGGACATACTATGTATATAAATGTATATATAGCATGGATGAACCTTACTGCTTGATCATCATACTCTGACCTTGAACAATAATGTAGTTTTCCACTAGAGATTTTCTCAAATGGGACATTCTGGGTGTTTTACCCAGCATACACCACATTCGGTTTCCCAGAAATCCTCCAGGACATCTGCTCAGATGGTTCAGCTGCCTTTGTTCAGCTGGTTCAGGTGGTGGATCTTCTCACCCGTGTGCTCCTATTTCTCTTCTGCTTTGTCCTTCTGGGCCCTGTGCAAGCTCAGATTTTAGCTACCTCCTGACCTATCCCACCCCTGCAGTGCATGTCCCCTTCCCCCAGAAATGGAATTGTTTTCTCTCTTTCTCCTTACCCCAACCCAGATGCTTTTCTTGAGAAAATGATGATGAGTAAAATTCTCTGCCTCATCACATGAGAAAAATGTTTATATCTTTAACAACTCTATAATAGAAAAAAGGAAATCGCTGTAGATTGTGACTTAGAACTCAAGGAAGTCTCCTAGGTTGATGCTTGGGATTGACTTCTAGCAGTTTTGTTTAATGGTTTGAGTTTATATTATTTAAATATGTCCTTTTTATTTTTTTTCCTAGGTGAATGTCGGATGTGTACCTAAAAAGGTAAAATTTTAATTTCTCCTTCCTTCTACAGTCCTTGGATGTATTTGGTAAATCATGATCAGAATAAAGATGTTTTCAAATGTACCAGTTAAAATTGTTTCTGCAAAAAATTACTGAGAAACCTACTAAAAATGGCTTAAACAATGGGATAATTTTTATTTGTGTTTTTAAATATCATTGATTAAGAAGCCTGGAGGGGAAAAAAAAAGATGCCTGGAGATAGGCGGCTTCTGAGATTGGCTTAACACTTCAGGACATTGAAAGAATCTGGCTTCTCTCCATCTTTCCTTTCTATGTCCTAGATGTGTGATCAACAGTAACCCCCGCCCCCTCATGGCCACAGGATGGCTCCTGGAGCTCCAGGCAGGGTGTCCTCACTGAGCACTGTCCTTGCAGATTGCTTTAGGTTCTCCTGGCCAGAAATCAGCTACCCCTGCAGGGGAAACGGGACAAGTGAGGGGTATTTTCAGCTAGGAATAAGGGGAGGGAGGGACTGCAGGAGAGAGAACCACAGAAATATTAGCTACTGGATATTAATTGCACCATGAGTACAAAAGAAATTCATCCTGGCCATTTGCCTTATGGTTAAATTCTCATAGTGGCTAAGTTCCTGTGGAGGCACAGTGGGGAATAACCAGGAGTGGAATACAGTGTCTGGTCTCAAACATCTGATGGTCTGGAACAGAGACCAACAAAATATCTTTAGTCATGGCATAGAAGAAAAGCACTATCCATCTGCACAGTGTAGCTTTTTCTCAACAGGGAAGTCGAGGAAATAAAAAAGTTTAGACCCAACTCGCAGCCCAAGTGCTGATGTGACCAAGACTAAGCGGGTGATGGTGGCGGACGGTTGGATGCTCCTCCTTGGGTCTGGTTAACTACCTGGCATCCCAGGGGCCTTTGCACAGGGTGGGAAGTTTGCTCAAGCCGTCTGGTCTTTTACCTGCTCCAGTGTGTCTCAGAATCAGTTTTTCCCGGGGAGACTAGAACAGCTTTTCTCCTGGAAAAATGTATCAAGATTGTCGTCGGTTTTTTTGTTTTATTTTGATGGTGGTAGTTGTTTTGAAACAGACATCTATTTCCCTATAAATTATCCATGTTAAACTCGTGTATCATGTGACTTTGGGTCTCTCATGTCCGCTCTTAAGATTGAATTTCTCAAGTTGCTTGAATGACATTCTGAGGACAGACAGTATGTGGATACCTTTGTAGTAGCAGTTTGTTGATAGAGTTGCCATGTCCCCATCTTTGCTGTTCCAGGAATTCAACTTTATATTGGTTCACTCAGGATTGATCAGAAAGACTAGTGAATTGATTACCTGACATCACAAAGAATTGTGTTATAAAGCAATACACTAATTTATTAGAATGAGTGAGGTTTTATCTGGGTCTTAATAATTAGGACTGGTCATCTGCACAAGGATAGTTTTTTCTTAATAGCTGGCAATCCAGATTATTGAATGGAATCTTCTTAAGTATTTCTGTTCAACTCTGTAGCTTCTTGGATTCTCTTTATCTGTGATTTTTGGTGCTAATATCTGTGGTGCAGGTCACATTGAATGAACTCATCTTTTACTTTGGACAAAGATGAAAAAAATGGTATCTCTTATTTCCGAAGCTGCTTCTTACTTTCAGCTGCAAATTTCTTTCCTCATTTGAATGTACTTTCAAAACACGTTATAATCCCAAGTTTACAACCTCTTGATACTGAGGTTACATTTTAAATTGGCAGCTTTTTGGTCTCACATAAGCAGATATCCTAATATCATATCATCAGTGACATACACCTGAGTTTAATTCCAAAAAGGTTTTTGTTTTCTGGTTGTTTTTGTTTTTTGTTTTTGTCTTAGGAAAATTTCTTTTTTCCTGTGGAACATTTTTCTTCAGTTTTTTTCTTTCCTTTTAGTTCTGGATTTTGGAATCTGTTCTACTTGGATACAAGAAATACAAGAAATATATGAATTAGTTATAAGGTAGTTTCATGTAGTTTAAACCAATCATGGGAGTAAATATTGTATTGATTGGTGTGACCTAATTCTTTTAAACTACCATCTGGGGCGAATACTGCTTAGTACCCTGAATTTGTAATATTTTGTTCCTATTATCATTTTTCACTTATTTCTTCTTTTTTGATCACATGTGCTAGACATTTATTTTACATTTTTTTAGGGTTCTACTGATTTCAAAGTACTTTTGCACTCTTTGTTTTTGTCATTCTATGTGTCCTATTTATTGATATTATAATTATATTTGCCAGTGTTTTTTTTTCTTTTTTATTACTTTTGCATTCTTGATGATCAGTCGGTAATTGCCTTTTGTTTTGTAGAGCAGACCTGAAACCTAGAGTAACTGCCCCTCCACGAGGTAGAGCAGAGCAGAGGTGGGGAGGAAGGAACCAGGTGCATGGGCCTGCTACCACCGCATACAGAGACACCCTCTCCAGAGAATGTTTGATGCTATAATATCACACACAGTGTGAGCTGAAGTAAATAAATACAGTACCTCATGATATGTGGTATATGAGGTATAGTGACATTTCTTAAAATAACAATTTATTTGTGGTACTGATACTTCTTTCATGTACATTATTAAAGATAAAGAATCTCGCAGATAAAGTGGTTAATTCTATGTTATAAGAGTATCACCTCAATTAAAATGAACAAATCCAGCAGAGTCATCGATTTATTCAGGTTTAGGCATAAAGAGGGAAAGGTACAGAGAAGGAACCAGAGGCTTATCAAAAATGGAGTCTCAGGCACGTCTGACGAAGAGAAGTGGTGGTTTGTCTGTCATCTGGAGTTCTGGATGCCAATTTCAATTCAGTTATCATGATGACTAGTTGGCATAAAAGGCCCTGACAGATTGTAGGCTGCATTTCACAGGAGATGCAGCCAACCTTTGTCCAGGTGTCTAATTACATACGTCCTTACCAGGACATGTTTGTGGTTACTGAATACATAATGGGAATCCAGTCTCAAAGTTTCTAGTCCTCAGCTTCTTCTAATAGCTTCTTCTAAATCACTTTACTTACTGTAAAGTTACATGTACAATTCCATTTCCTAGAACTAAGCCCAAAAGGCAGGGCTTAAAGAAATTTGAAACTTGAAATGAATGTAAGTAATAATAAATTTTAAGAGGGGCAGGTATAGCTCAATGGTAGAGTGCCTGCTCACCATATATGAGGTCCTGGGTTCAATCCCCAGTACCTCCACCCACACAGAAAAATGAAGGAACAGCAAAGGAAAATGATCAAATTTGAATAAAGTAAAAATTAAAAAAGTAATAATAATAAATTTTAAGAGAACTGTTGGGCACATAATATCCTACTTTTATAGAGTTTATAAACTACGGAATTCAAGAGTAGAAATAATTTCCCCTAGTGTTCCAGAAGCCTCACTATAAAATCTACCTGGTTGTATTTTGGAACGTTCTCTTTTAAAATGTTTTGTTTTTAATTTAAAGGTTAGGTTAATATTTTTATCTACTATTATATAGTTACCTTTCTTTTTTTTTTTAACATTTTTTATTGATTTATAATCATTTTACAATGTTGTGTCAAATTCCAGTGTTCAGCACAATTTTTCAGTTATTCATGGACATATACACACTCATTGTCACATTTTTTTCTCTGTGAGTTATCATAACATTTTGTGTATATTTCCTTGTGCTATACAGTGTAGTCTATTCTACAATTTTGAAATCCCAGTCTATCCCTTCCCACCCTCCACCCCCCTGGTAACCACAAGTCTGTATTCTCTGTGAGTCTATTTCTGTCCTTTATTTACACTTTGTTTTTGTTTGTTTGTTTGTTTTTGTTTTTGTTTTTTAGATTCCACATATGAGCAATCTCATGTGGTATTTTTCTTTCTCTTTCTGGCTTACTTCACTTAGAATGACATTCTCCAGGAGCATCCATGTTGCTGCAAATGGCATTATGTTGTCGGTTTTTATGGCTGAGTAGTATTCCATTGTATAAATATACCACCTCTTCTTTATCCAGTCACCTGTTGATGGACATTTAGGCTGTTTCCATGTTTTGGCTATTGTAAATAGTGCTGCTATGAACATTGGGGTGCAGGTGTCATCCTGAAGTAGATTTCCTTCTGGATACAAGCCCAGGAGTGGGATTACTGGGTCATATGGTAAGTCTATGCCTAGTCTTTTGAGGAATCTCCACACTGTTTTCCATAGTGGCTGCACCAAACTGCATTCCCACCAGCAGTGTAGGAGGGTTCCCCTTTCTCCACAGCCTCTCCAGCATTTGTCATTTGTGGATTTTTGAATGACGGCCATTCTGACTGGTGTGAGGTGATACCTCATTGTAGTTTTGATTTGCATTTCTCTGATAATTAGTGATATTGAGCATTTTTTCATGTGCTTTTTGATCATTTGTATGTCTTCCTTGGAGAATTGCTTGTTTAGGTCTTCTGCCCATTTTTGGATTGGGTTGTTTATTTTTTTCTTATTGAGTCGTATGAGCTGCTTATATATTCTGGAGATCAAGCCTTTGTCGGTTTCACTTGCAAAAATTTTCTCCCATTCCGTAGGTTTTCTTCTTGTTTTATTTCTGGTTTCCTTTGCTGTGCAGAAGCTTGTAAGTTTCATTATGTCCCATTTGTTTATTCTTGCTTTTATTTCTTCTAGGAGAAAATTTTTTAAATGTATGTCAGATAATGTTTTGCCTATGTTTTCCTCTAGGAGGCTTATTGTATCTTGTCTTATGTTTAAGTCTTTAATCCATTTTGAGTTGATTTTTGTATATGGTGTAAGGGAGTGTTCTAGCTTCATTGTTTTACATGCTGCTGTCCAGTTTTCCCAACACTATTTGCTGAAGAGACTGTCTTTATTCCAATGTATATTCTTGCCTCCTTTGTCGAAGATGAGTTGACCAAAAGTTATTCCTTTCTTCTTCCTTTTGTGGTTTGGTAATTTTCCTTTGTATTATCATGGATTTTATTTAATTTTTGTGACTCCTTTGTAAATTTTTGGCTTGTGGTTACCCTTTTTTGTAAATCTATCAACCCATTACTATAACTGTTTTTATTAAACTGATAGTAACATGATCTCAAACCCATCCTACTGTTAAAAAAATTTAAAAAAGAAAGAAAAAAATATTCTATATTTCCCTGCCTCCCTCTCCCACTCTCAGTGATTTGTATGTCTTCTTTTATAATTTCATGTTTACTTTATTTGTAATTCATGAGTTATCACCTTTCCAGTTGTGTGTTTCTCATTTCTGTAGCATCCTGCTGCTTTTCTATTTAGAATAGCCCTTTCACTATTTCTTTTAGCATGGGTTTAGTGTTGCTAAACTCCTGCAGCTTTTTTTTGTCTGTGAAACTCTTTATTTCTCCTTCTATCCTCAAGGATAGCCTTGCTGGATAAAGGATCCTAGGCTGCATCTTTTTTTCATTCAGGGCTTTGAATATATCTTGCCACTCCCTTCTGGCCTGTAGTGTTTGTGTAGAGAAATCAGCTGAGAGCCTTATGGGGGTTCCCTTGTAACTTACTCTTTGCTTTTCTCTTGCTGCCTTTAGAATCATTTCTTTATCCTTGACTCTGGCCATCTTGATTATGATATGTCTTGGTGTGGGTCTATTTGGGTTCTTCCTGTTTGGGACCCTCTGAGCTTCCTGTACTTGGATATCTGATTCCTTCTTTAAGTTTGGGAAGTTTTCAGTCATGATTTCTTCAAAAACCTTTTCAGTCCCCTTTGATCTTTCTTCTCCTTCTGGGACCCCTATTATGCGAAGATTAGGACGCTTTATATTATCCCATAGGTCCCTTATGCTATTTTCATTATTTTTTATTTGCTTCTCTTGTAGTTCTTCTGAATGGGTGCTTTCTATTGCCCTGTCTTCTAGATCACTAATTCGTTCCTCTGCGTTATCTAGTCAGCTTTGCACAGCTATTAGATCATTCCTCTGTCAATGAGTTTACCCATTCTACTTGGCTCTTCTTTCTAGCTTCAATTTCATTTTTGACATATTTTATATCTCTAAACACTATCTCTTTTAATTCCTTCAGCAATTCGATCACTCCTTTTTTGAAATCTTGATCTAGTAGGCTATCGATGTCTATTTCGTTGATGTTTCTTTCAGGGGATTTCTCTTGTTCTTTTAATTGGGAAAGGTTTTTCTGCTTCTTCATCTTGCTCATACCTCTTTGGCACTGTGGTTTATGGAGTATCAGTTGTTTATTTTGGTCCTTAAGGATTTTATCTACCTAATGCCTATTTAGGAATAGAACTTAGGAAAAAAAGGAAAAAAAAAATAAGAGAGAGAGAGAAAGAATTTTAAAAGAAGGGAGAAAGAGGGTTTGAAAACAGTGTATAATGAATAATAGAAGAGTGAGTTGAAGCAGAGTATTAATCGGGTTGAGACGTCCTTTTAAAACCTTTACAAAAAAAGGGGGGGGATGAATAGATGTATTTGAAACCTGTGTCTAATCGATAGCAGGACATCAAAACCCAAGAGAAATAGAAATGAATTAAGAAGTAAAAATTAAGAGAGTAATAGAAAATAGAACAGGTAAAAACAGATTTTAAAAAAAAGGGGGGGGGGTTGTCGGTGTTCTCCTGGAGTCTGTGTGCTTTTACTGTGAAGTCTTTCTGTCTTCGTCCTGTTTTGGAAGCTCAGCTTGCTGTTTTCAGAGGCCCTCCGTTGGCGCCCTCTTCTGTGCTGCTCCCAGCACCTGTCGGCAAGCCGATCGCGCCTCCTCCTAACACTGGGTCAGGTGCAGCTCTCTGCTGTGGGCGGGCGGGTGGCTGCCCCTCCGGATGCCGCAGTCAGATGTTGCAGACTGGCCGTGTAGGAGGGCGGGTCGTGCCCCCTCCCAGCACCTCGGTCAGGGGCTGTGTTCCTGCCCGAAAGGCGGGGGGGGGGGGGGGGGGGGCCCGCTCTCGCTCTACCTGCGCTCAGTCGGTAGCTCCGCTGCTCTGTGCGGCTGCGCTCTCCGGCGCCCCGCTCTGGTCGGCGCCCCGCGGGTGGGCTCGGGGAAGACCGAGGGACAGCCATGTCCCTGCTCCGAGCCAAAACCCAGCTCCTTGTTTGTCTTTGTGGAGCAAGTTCTCTGAGGGACAAGGATGGAAGGATCCTATCTGACCCGGGATGCAGGCCAGTCTCAGTCTGGCCTTTGAGGCTGCTAAGCCCTTCAGTGCGGATGCAGGTTTCGCCCCCGCCCCCGCCTGGGTGCTCAGCGCGGAGGACATGGCGGCTGTGCCTGAGCCCCGCCTCTCTTCCCCCGAAAACTTTCCGCGGGTTTTCAGAGATGGGGGTGTGCACCCTTCCCCCAGAGCACGTCAACTTTGCTGTTTTATGGAGGGCCCAGGTTGTTCTGCCCTGTGCACCCACAGCCACGGCGCGCAGCCCCTTGCGTTCCCCCGGGGCTGCCTCTGTGCAGCCACTTCCGTCCTCCGCCCGGCTTGTGCAGCCTGGCCCTGCCCGCGGCTGCCAGCCGGCGTCTCAGGCTGGGTGTCGGGGGGACGCTCTGTGTCCGTTTAACTTAGTTCTGTCAGTCAAGGGCTGCTTTGTACAGATCCGAGCCTCGGAGGCTCCCCCTCCTTCCCCCTGTCTCAGTTGGAGAGGGGAGACCCAGCGAGCGAGCGCCAGTCCTCCTTTGCCGCTCCCTCCCGGCGGGACCTGTCCCGCGCTGCTTTGCCTTTTGTTCTTTCTTTTTTCCTTTTCTCCTACCAGATTTTTGGCGTCTTTATCTTTTGAAGAGGGCGATGTTCTGTTGGAGTTCCACAGGTGCTCTGGTTGGCTGAGTGGGTCTGTAGATGTGGGTCTTGGTGTATTTGTGGGAGAGGGTGACCTGCGAGCGTCCTTCTACTCCGCCATCTTCTCCGTCTTCCTAGTTACCTTTCTATAGAAAAAAAATTTCTCATTTTCCTTAGAACTCATGCACTACTCTTTTGGGTACCCTTTTTTTTTTTACAGGTAATGTGGAACACTGCTGTCCACTCTGAATTCATGCATGACCATGTTGATTATGGCTTTCAAAGTTGTGAAAGTAAATTCGATTGGCGGTAAGTGTTATTGCTGAGAGGACACTGTTTATAAATGTAAATCATTTTCTTTAACTATTAAGTGACCCATAAACTTTTTGGGGGTGTACTGTTATGGTAAAACATATATAACATATACTTTTGGAGGTGATGGATATGTTTATGGAATTGATTGCTGTGATGATTTCTTGGGTAGATACTTATCTCTAAACTTACCAAGTTGTGTTATTAAATAGGTACAGCTGTTGGTACGTCAATCATACTTCAGTAAAGTTGTTTTATTCAATATCTTGTAGTAACCTATAATGAAAAAGAATATGGAACAGAATATATATATGTAAGACTGAATCACTATGCTGTATACAGACACTAACAACATTGTAAATCAACTGTACTGCAATTAAAAATATATATATACATGTACATACACACACACAGCATGAAAAATCCATTTTAGCCACTTTTAAGTTGTTGATTCAGTGGCATTAAGTATATTCATAGTGTCGTGCAGTCATCAGCGCTGTCCATTTCCAGAACTTTCCCACCACCCCAAACAGAAACAGTGTACCCATTAAATAATAACTCCTTGTCTTCCCTCCCCCAGCCCCTGGTATCTCTGTTCTACTTCCTGTCTCTGTGAATTTGCCTGTTCTAGGGACCTTGTACAGTATCTGTCCTTTGATGCCTGGCTTACTTCACTTAGCATAACATTTTCAGAGTTTACCCATGCTGTGGCATGTGTCAGAATTTCATTCCTTTTTAAGGCTGAATGATATTCCCTAATATTTATGTACCAAATTTTGTTTATTCATTTATCCTTCAAATGGACTCCTGAGTTTTTTTCCATCTTTTGTCTTGTGAATAATGATATGAATATGGTCTAAAATGCCAGTTTTCAATTCTTTTGGTCTGTACCTAGAGGTGGAATTGCTGAATGATACAGTAATTTATGTTTAACTTTTTTTGAAGCTTTTATACATTTTATTTATTTTTTATTGAGGTGTAATTGATTTACAATGTTATATAAGTTTCACATGTACAGCCCAATGATTCACAGTTTTGAAAGGTTATACACCATGTATATTTATTATAAAATGTTGCCACTATTCCCTGTGCTATACAGAGTATCCTTGTAGCTTATTTACTTACACATAGGAGCTTGTAGCTCTGAATTCCCTATATTTAACTTTTTTAAAAAACTTTTTTGTGTGCGTTTTTTGGGGGAGTAGGTAATTAGGTTTAATTAATTAATTTGTTTTAGTGGCGGTACTGCGACGTGAACCCAGGACCTCGTGCATACTAAACACATGCTCTACCACTGAGTTATACCTTGCCCCCCTTAAGGAGCTGCTGTAAACTTTTTGAAGCCATCAAATTTTTTTTAAGTTTTAGCAAATTGATTTATTTATTTAGCAAATAATGAGTGGCCACCACATACCAGGCACTGTGCCAGAGCAGCTCTGCTCATCTTCTATTCAGGAAGAAATCTATGTACCATGGATGCCAACTGAACATTCCCCATGGAGTAGAATTAGGGTGCTCTCCATACGTATGGGAAAGCAGACTGATACACCGGAATGGGTGCCTGCCTTCAGAGACGTTCACTCCTGGGGCTTTCATTGGTGGCCTGCGGTTCTCTGCTCAGTGGTGTGCAGGGACAGAGGCCCTAGTTAGAACTGAAAGAGGAGATTCCCTTGTTCCTCGGTACTGACTCTGGTTTCGTTGCAGAGTTATAAAGGAAAAGCGGGATGCCTACGTCAGCCGCCTGAACACCGTCTATCAAAATAATCTAACCAAGGTGAGCATGCTGGGTTTTGAACTTGGAGAAGGAGCTGTTCTCTGCTGGAGAACCAAGCCTGGCCAGACTGAAACAAAGCCTTTACCTTTATCTCTTGTGTTTCTCTTATGTCTTTGGCAATTAATGATTTCAACATGAACCTGTCAGAGCATAAGTCTGACCTACTGGGCCAATCTCATTTCAATTTCCACAGAGAGCAGCTGGTATGTGCCAAAGTCGTAAATCAGGTCTCAGCTGGTGCTTGTCTGCACCTGTCTGACCCTCCTTAGTTCCAGAAACCAAAACATAAGAGCCTCATTTAGGCAACAATGTACCAGTCGATGGATTAAAATTAGGACCATTATCTGGCAGAAAACCTGCCACTGCTCATCATTTCAGAGCACCCTCACACTTGGTGGCTAAATCTGCTCAGGACACCATGTTATGGTGCAGAAGGATGTTTTTGTGAATGAAAACTGAGCAAGAAAATTGGGCCAAGCTGTATTTGCCTTCAGCAAACATGTTGTCCTTTTCTATCCTGAGGCTTTTCCCACCTTTGTGCTTAGATGTCATTCCTCTTCCACTGGACTCTGTGGGGAGACATTGACAAATGGGGCTCCATCCAGCTCCCCTTTTGCTTGACAGCGTGACTTCCACCACCCTTCGTTTGTCTTTGTGGTCTCACTCTGCAGTTTCTAAGACTTCAACGTAGCTCAGGCTCTATGAGATCAGATTTTTGGTGATATTTGGGCCACTGTAATCTCATTAGCAGCATGTTTATAAACCGTGTTTTAGGGTGATTTACTTCTGTGGCTAACCTCATATATTTTTATATTGATTCTTACCATTCATTGGGTTCATTTCTTGGGGCGGTGATATTTTCTGACCTTAACTCCCAGTTTAAGGAGAAGATGTCTGGGGGGGCCTCTAGACCCCAGTGCACTGAGTTCAAGAGATTTCAAAGGCTGCTAGACACAAATGTGAGATACCATTTGCCATACTACAACACCTAAGTTAAAAGCAGTTTTTTTAATGGAAAAACAGTTAAAACTCACTTAAAACTGTTTTGCAAAAGAGATACACAGGAAAATAACTCAGGAAACAGTATTTTTTTAGTACTCACAAATCTTGGTGTGTAGTAGAATTTACTGTGAACTTATGGGAAAGAAATGTGAAATAGGGAACTTTCTGTTAAATGTCCTAGGGAATGAAAGTAAGAATTTCATGTGTTCCTTCCCCGAATGATTACGTACGTGTATTATTGCCACTTGACCCGTTCCCCTTTTTGCCTTGCACCCTGTAGGAAATCATTACCTCCCAAAGGAAGGTTTTTGGAGAGCCTCGTCACTTTGGCACCGATTCTGATTCAACTTGATTAAGCAGGGCACCTGCAGAACAGGCCTGGAGGGGTAGTGAGAAAGAAGGAAATAGCTCAATTCAGAACCAAGCGCATTCCAGAATGTTAAAACATTCCATTCTGTGATCGTGCTTACAGGACTCCTGTGAGCTGCCCACATCCTTGCCAGTATGTGTACCCTGGCTGGCAGACGCTTGCTGGCTGTCCCCAAACTGAGGCCCGTGCACAGAGGCTGCCAGTAAGACCAAGGCACAGTCTGAGTTCTCAGCACCTCTAGCGTAGACCCTCACAGTCGTGTGACTTTGTGCTCTTCTTCCCATTTTGTTTAAGAAAACAGAAGCATTGCATTTTCCTCCAGAGTATTTCCTTTTTGCTTCTGTTCCCTGCACCTTTCCTCTTATTTCTCTTGGACTTCTTTCTTTCCTCCAGACACATCATTCTTCAATGTGTTTTCCTTCCAAGTGAGGAAGACTTTCTCCTTCAACTCTTGGGGGCAAAGACATAATCTTCTTCCTCGTGGGAGTGACTTGCTTATATTTTTTGGTCTCCGGGTTGTAGCCCAAGACAGCCCCTTTATTTCTCCTTCCTGTATACTTCCAGCATCAAATGGCAACCTGCTTACCTAAGTAACAATTAACGGTCAGCAGTTCTGTAGAAACTCGAACATTAGAGTTGTCTTAGCTTCAGCAAACGAAAAATAAATTGAAATCCTCAGTAGAATGAAAAGATCTGAGAAGTTGCAGCAAGTTTTGTTTTGTTTCTTAATCTGGAGAACAGGCTAATGTTCCCATGCTTCCTTCTCCAGTCCCATATAGAAATCATCCGTGGCCATGCAGCATTCACATGCGATCCCCAGCCCACAGTAGAGGTCAGTGGGAAAAAATACACTGCTCCTCACATCCTGATCGCCACGGGCGGTGTGCCCTCACTTCCTCAGGAGAGCCAGATCCCAGGTGAGTCTTCCAGAGGCACACGCTTGTTCATAAGAGTCAGAAAGAGTTTACCGTTGTTTGCAACCTTACCCGCCACTCCAGGGGATCTGCATTGTACCAGTTCTTTGTCTTGGACATGTGAGAGAAGATCTCTGCAGAACCTAAATGTAATTGGCTTAAGTGGCACCTAGTGACAGGGCAAAGGAGGGTATTTCATTCAGCTCCAGGCTCAGGCATCCTGCAGGCCACACAGGGAGAAGAATCAGCGAAAGCCTCATCCTTTGCTTCTCAGCAAGTAGAGATTGTTTCCAGCCTCAGTTTGTCAGGTGGGTCGTGATTTACAAGACATGCGAGACACTTACCATTCTGTTTAAAGGAGACGAATCTTGCAGAGATGTGGCTCCATCAGCTGATTCAGCCTTCTTTATATGCATATTTTTCTCTCATATAAAGATTTAGAAAATTAAAGCAGTGAGGAGTCTCCGAGATGGTCACGTCTGCCTTTGCATTGTATACACAAAGATGAATCGGAACACACTGCCTTATTCTCACATAGGAAACATCGCCCATGTCTCTCTTCCCTAGCTAGATGATAAGGTCTTTGTGGATGGTGATCACAGTTTATACAGCTTTTATATTCTCCATGGATTGGCTTCTTAAGACCCATAACCAACCTGAATTTATATAGAAAATTTTGAGCGTGTATGCATGTATATCTTTTGTCCTCGGAGAGAGGATCCATAAAATTCCACCAGCTTTTAAAAGGGGTTCCTGACTCCCCAAAAGGTAAAGAACAATACTCTAAAAAGATACAAAGATACCATTCTCAAGTAACTTAAAGTTCAGTTGGTAAGGTTAGATATAAACATCCTGATAGGGAACAATCTTCAAGATTAAAGTGGAAAAAAAGCAAGGTGTGGAACAATGTATATAATATGCTGTAATTTATGTCTTTTTTAAAAGGCAGAGAGACTCTACAGATGGACTAGACTCTGTCTGGGAGGAGAGGTGGCACTCAGTGCAGTGCTGACTCCAAGGAGGGAGCAGAGGTCTGGGGTGGGGAAGAGACCTGCCTTTCCCTAGGTGCTCTGTTGTGCTTTTTTGCATTTTTTAAGATACACGTTTATTAATTTAAAACACATAATAAAAACATATGCAAAGAAGTAAAATGAAAGGTAAATGTTCCAAGGTGATTACCAGGCAGGGAGGGTCGGGGCACTCGAAGGTGGGACGGGTTACTGTGAGCTGTATGTGAACCAGAAGACTGACCAGGGAAAGGACTTACACATCGAGTGTTATGTGCTCGAGAAGAGAAAGACCAGAAGACACAGTCAGTGGCTAACAAGTGGGGCTTTAAAAGACATTCTCCCAGCTCAGCCAGTTTTTCTAGCAGTGAAATCTGGAAGCAAATACATTGAGCTGAAACTGGAAGGGGGTTAGAGCCAAATTGTGGAGACATAGAAAGCCAAATTAAGGAATCTCAGTCATTTGTGAAAAGGAATTGTTATTAGCTTATAAATAGGGTAGTGACAAGATCTGAGTGGCAATTTTAGACAATGAATCTGACAGTGACTTATAGAGGTGGAAGGCCAGTTAGAAAGTTGTGGCAGTAGAATGTACAGGATGTGGTGATAGGTTCAGAGCTACAGTGTTAGCATCTGAAATGTGATGGAAAAACTCAGTTCAGAATTGCAGACTGTTCCTTAGTCACTGCTGTTTGCCAGGCACTAGGGGAAGAGGACAGACAGAAGAGACACAGAATGAAGAATCAGCTACTGTATTTCACTGATTCCAAGACACATTTAAAAAAAATACTCACCTCTGAAATCAGGATGTGTCCTTAATCATGGTGTGTGGAATGTGGTGAAATGCAATATTTTTAATAAGCGAGGAGATGGGGGTTGTTGAGAGAAGGAATCACAGATTGACGGCTCAAGACTTTGGATTATTGGTGGAAGGTAGTTCTTTTAACTCAAGTGGTGAACTTGAGTAAGAGATATAGTTTGAGAGATAAACTTAAGGTTCAATTCTAAAAACACTGAGTTTGAAGCAAAGTAGAATTGTATAGTGGAACAGTTATAAGACAGTTATAAATATGGAATGGGACCCTGGGGAGAAGGTCAGAACTGGAACAACATATTGAGAAGTCTTCCCCAGTGAAGGGAGAGTTGGTTGAAGCCTTTGAAGGAAAAAAAGCGGAGAGAAGAGAACCCAGACTGGGCCAGGGGGTTCTGCCTGCATTTGAGGGGTAAGAGTGTGAAGTAGAGGCAGCAGGGAGTCTGTTCATGAGCCCTGAGATGCTCTTAGTTCCTCAGAGAAATTTAATAGTTATTTCATCATCACTGCTCTTATTTCCAGAGGAAATAAAAGTGGTGACTCAAGGAAGATTTCATTGGCAGCTTCCCAAGTGGAGACTTTAACAAAATTTGTCAAAACAGGGAGCCTGATGGCAGGGAATGTATTTGGTTCATGCATGAAACATTGTGATTATTTTATAAGAGAAAGCTTCACCTGTGTGACCTCTGTTGCATTTTCCTACACAGGTGCCAGCCTGGGAATCACCAGTGATGGGTTTTTTCAGCTGGAAGAATTGCCTCGGTAAGCTGCTTTCCTTCCTAACCCCCGCATTCCATCTTCCCCTGCCTCTCATTCTAACCTTTCTTCTACCCCCTGTCACCACTCATTAAATGTAGGTGTTTCCTGAATTCTGTTCTGCCTCTTCTCTTTTTATGACCTGGGCTATCTCATCCAGTCATACCAAATGACTCAAATCTTTCATGCTTTTGGTCAGAGGCTGTTGTAAAATTTTTAGAACCGGAATCAAATGCAGGGTGACTTTGAAGAATGAACAATGAAGTCCAAAAACTATTTTCTTTTCTTTTCTTTTTTTTTTTAACTTTTTTTTTTTATTGAGTTATAGTCTTTTTACAATGTTGTGTCAAATTCCAGTGTAAAGCACTGAAAACTGTTTTCTCTCTTCAGGTTGATAGGACATCCCTTGGTAAGCGGTCTGAAGTGACCGATTCTGGTTTTCAGAGCAGCTAATGCAGAGGCATCTGGATAAACAAAGCCTCTGTCAGCCTCACAAAAATAGGTTTTCTGAAATTGTCCTTTATATGTGTTTGTCCTAATAATGTTAGTAAACATCTGTCACGGGTTTAGAGACTCAGAGAGAAACAAGGTAATGAGGAAGATTGCTTTTCTAGTTTGAAGAAGCTGCCAGTTGCAGGCTGCCCAGATTAGAGGGAGCCTCCCTTCACTCGACAACAGATGGCACCTGGAGCAGGAGGCGGGCCCTGCTAACCCGGAGACTGGCTTTTATCTCCTCGTGAGCAGTGCTCACTCTGAAGTCATCGTTGCTCAAGCCTGCCCCACCTGCAGTAGGTGCTGCCCATTCAGCGTGAGGTCTTAATCCCCAGCTTTTATGTGAAGGCTTTCCTGGAGGGTGACTAATAAGCCCCGTTCATACCTTTGCCGTAATTCACCTGGAGCCACAGATGGTTCCTCAGGGACAAGCAGGTGTCTTTGCGGTCCCCTAGCTGCAGTGATAAATGTCCCATTACGATATGCCGACCAGGTGATCTTCCGACTGTGAGGAAAGCCAACAGTCTTTTTAGATTTGCTGCCTGGAGGGCATACAGTGTGCTAGAGAACAGCCTTTCTTCCCTCACATCTATCTGGTTTTCGGGGTGGGCAATACGAGACGTGTGAGAATGGATGCAGAGATGTGGTCGTGACTCATCGTGTTTAAATGATAGGATTCAGTCCAGACTCGCCCTCAGAGTAGCTTCCTTCTAGATATCCATCCATGAGCCCTCCTACCCTGTGGGAGCTGACTCTTGGTCTCTGTGCTTTAGTGGGTCCCTGGGCATGTTTCCCCTCAGGTGTGGGGGGACCACTACCCATGGCATCTAGTGCAGTGCTTCATAAAAGCAGGACTTAAATAAGAAATGTTTGGGAAGAGGGAGAAGATGGAGAGGGAAGAAAAGAAGGAGCGAAGACCCAAAGAAAGGAAAAGGGGTCAACGTATAATAGAAAAGAGGAAGGTGGAGATGGAAGAAGAACCCTTTATAGTTTCCAAATGAGACATTCTTTTCACACTCTGGATTGTAGGATAAGAGCTTCTCTACCTCTAAGTTATAGTCTTTTGGGTTCATACCTCATCCTCCATCCAGACAGTAGCCCTCTGAAGGCAGAAGCTCATACTGTGGGTACTTTACATGTGGAAGGTGCTAAAGAAAGATTTCCTTTCCTCTTCCCTGATTGTTTACTTCTTTCCCAGGCACTGTAACAGTGGTAGACTGTGGTGGCCTCAGACCTTTGTCCAAACACGCATCTAGAGTTTAAGATGCTTTCTTAGACCAGAATTTGTTCAGGGCATCTAGTTTCACTGCAGATCTATCCTACAAGTTAAAAAGGCTTGCTTAAACTGGCCTTTCATCATACTGCAGTTATTGATGGAATTTAACACTGACCAAGGAGAAACAGCACAAGAGAGTGACTGAGAATGTGATGGTGGTGAGAATGTGATGCCAGTTTTAATTCTAGGTGGGAAGGTCACTGCACGTGGAATCCTCTCTAGTTTCAAAGGCTTTATATTTCCTCTCTGAAGAAATGAAGCTAAAGGATTTTTAAAACACCTAGAAATAGATTTCCCTTCTATAAAAGGATATTTTCTACTTAAAATTGCTGTGTTAGCCTAGATTGGATCTTGGGACAGAAAAAGATGAATGGAAAGGCTGGTGAAATCTGAATAAAGTCTGGGGTTTAGTCAACAGTACGGTGCCAATGTCAGTTTCCTGGTGTTGACACTTGTATGGTGGTTTGTAAGATGTTAACTTTAGGAAAAACTGGGTGGAGGGGTATATCTGTACTATCTTTTTAACCTTTCTGTGAATCTAAAAGTATCTTAAAATTAGCGTCTGTAATAGCGGTAACCCTGTGCTCTCGCCGTAGCCGCAGTGTCATTGTTGGTGCAGGTTACATTGCTGTGGAGATAGCCGGGATCCTTTCCGCCCTGGGTTCTAAGACATCACTAATGATACGGCACAATAAGGTAAATTCTCTCCTTCTCCCTCTCCGTTCCTTGATGTTAATCATTTTAAGAAAAAATCTACAGTGAGCGTTTTCTCTTGCATTGTCATTAAATGCCAGGGTGCAAAGCATGTGGAGCTGGTTGGTCTGTTCCACGTGGAGTTGCATTGAAGGTACCTGAATTAGGACTTAATGTCCTTCTCAGCCACCAGCTCTCGCTGATGATAATCGTTTTGATTTGATCAAAGTGGCTGGTATTTCCATCATGAAGTGGGAGATCGCGTCAGATGCCTTAAGGCATACAGGCTTAAATATAAATACTAGTTAAATTGAGCTATCAGGTTAATTTCTTATTCTGAAAATCAGTTTCGTTCCTAATGATCAAGTAGTGTTGGATTATTAACAGTCAAAAAGTTGTTACTAAATTAAAAAGGAAATGTGGCAAAGATATTTACACAACTATGTTCATCGCAGCATTAGTCACAAGAGCCAAGAGGTGGAAGCCACCCAAGTGGCCGCTGATGGGTGAATGGATAAACAGAATGTGGTATATATCCACATAATGGAATGTTATCGAGCATTAAAAAGGAGGCGCATTCTGACACACACTACAGCCTGGACCTTGAGGAAGTTTTGCTAAATAACATAAGCCAGTTACAAAAAGACAAATGCTGTGTGATTTCACTTACATGAGGTATCTAGAGTAGTCACGCTCACAGAAACGGAAGGGAGAATGGGGTTGCCAGGAGCTGGGTGGTAAAGGAAATGGGGGGAGTTTTCGTTGAAAGGGTGCAGAGTCTCAGTTTTGCAGGAAGAAGTAGTTTGGTTGCACAAGGTGAATACACTGAACAGTATGGAACTATACATGTAGACATGGTTACTTTGGTGAACTTCATGTTGCATGTTTTTCATCACGACAAAATAGTAATAGAAGAGGAAGTTTATAGATTATCTACTGGAACCTCATATTGTACATGAAGATATTAAGGCCCAAGCGAGGTTTTTGTGACTGTCAATTAATGTCAAAACTGAGAGTCAGCTAAGGTCTGAGAAAGTCCAGGCCAATATTCTTTCTGCTAAAATGCAGCCTCCAGGTTCCCCTTTACTTGATGAAGTGCTGCTTTATGTTTTGTTGATGAATCGTGACTCAGCATAGCTTGTGGCACTATTGGAGCTTTCAGAGAGACACTGGGGCAGTAACAAGAGTGTTGGCCCAAGAATCTGGCTGTCCCCAACAAGTACGTGACTTGGGCAAAGTCTTTTAATGCCTCTGGGACAGTATTTATCAGATCCTGACCACTCAAATGCCATGAGTCGAATTCCTGATTATTTGAGCAAATGGAGGGAGATGGGGGAAACCAGTAATCCTGGTCAGCGTGTACTCCAAAGAGCTTTCTCTTTGACTTTGAAACTCGTCCTGTATTTAACCCCCAGGAGATGTATGTCCTGAAGGACATTTTTCACAGGGAAAGATTATTTTGCATGGCTGGAATATATGTCCAGCAAATGGGAAGGAAGGACAAGGGCAGAATGATAAGTAGCCTGAATTTAATATATAAATAAGTAAATATCAACTGTACTTCAGTACAAAAAATTTTTTAAAAAAGAATGAGGAAGCTCTTACTGTATTAATATGGAATATTCTCCAAGATGTATTCAATAAAAAGCAAAGTATAGAGAGAGCAATATGAAAAAAGATGCTGCTATGTGGCTAAAAGGGGAGAAAAAAGAAAAAGATGTGTTTGTGCTTGAATATGTATCGAATATCTATGCTTCCATCTATGCTCAGGAAGCCACTCATATTAGTTGTCTATTAGAGGAGGAACAGAGTGGCTGGAGCACAGGGTGAGAAGAAGAGTTTTTATTGTATATCATTTTACCTTTTTGAATCTAAAATATATAAATGTAGTACATATTTTAAAATAATTTAAAATTTAAAAAATAGTAAGTAAATAGACCACATCAGTCTATCAGTAGAGGGGATAATTCCTGCATTTGGAAAACTAGCTTGGTTGTGGACAGCCACACCTCTCTGGGCTTCCTGCCCTCCCCCACCCCCAATGCACCCAGCTCATTCTTCTCTCTGTCCTGGTGTCACTTTGTTCTGGAAAGTTCTCCCAGAGGTGGGACCTCCCACCTTTACTCTGCCTGTGTGTTATCCCAAAGAACTCTCTAGAGAAAGAAAGATTTCTAAGTAAAGAAAAGTTGCCAGACAGTGACAACTACTGTTTAAGACTAGTCTCCCCAGGGCAGTAATGGAAGACATCACAGGAACATTGAAATCCAACTGGAAATAATATTAATGGGAATTTTGAGAAAAGAATGAAACCTGGAAGCAAAAACATACTGTTATGCTGATTCTATTTCTTATTTCAGCGATGTTATACTATAGAATTCATTTGACTCCTAATTAACTCATCTGTATACGATTCTCATATTCATGGAACTTCATAAGGGCAAGGATTAGAATAGCTATTTCAGCATCTTAAGCAAAATTAACAGATGATGATGACACCTTTCTCTGGGGATATTAGATACTAATAACATTGCTTATTCTTGTCAGTGCCAAATGCTTTTTAAATCCTTCAGTTCTATTTAAATTAATATTATCCATTAATCTATCCTATGACACGAAGTTCTACAGGTTTATTATATCTTAAACAAATACTAAGACTAGTATTAAAAAAAAAGAGAAATCTTCAAGGCCATGCTGTTGACTTTTCTGCCTAGACAAGGAGATTTTATTAGAGGATCTTTCCTTAAATCGTATAAGAGGGAAAGCTGGCCCTAGAATCCTAAAAGGGGAAAGAGAGTGTCTGGTCCCTAGACTTAGGGAAAAGAGAAGAGCTTGGAAGGAGAGGAATGTGGTACAGGTAGTAGAGGCCTGAAGGTTGCCTATGGATTTAACTCTACAGAGGAGCTGGTGAAGTCAGGTGTGATACAGACATTGGTGGCAACACAGGACAATAGACTTATTAAAACTCCATTCACAGTGTGGCCAAGAACGAAGAAGGAAGAGAGGGGCTGATACTGAAATTCCCCTCCCAGGTTTGTTGCCTATCTTTAATTGAGTTTAATTCTTTCCCACCACCCCTCCCTTGGCTGCCTCTGTTTGCACACAGGTGCTTAGAACTTTTGATTCAATCATCAGCTCCAACTGTACAGAAGAGCTGGAGAATGCTGGCATAGAGGTCCTGAAGTACTCGCAGGTATGACCGAGCCCAGGGCGAGCTTACTGCCCGTGGTCGCCTATCTGTTACTAACCCCCGTGGTTTTATCAACACAAGCTCTGCGTCTATCACATTCAGTTTATTCCTTTCTAGAGTACTGCCAGGGCTTTTCTTTATCCTAAAATTTGTATTTCATTAATGTTCCAATGAAATCAAAGTGTAAAAGATTAGAAATCTGGTCGTTGAATTTAGTTTAGAACTAAAACTGGAATTTTTGTGCTCAAAGCGCTCATTGAACATCCTTCTTTTTCCGGAAATATTACAAAATCTATTTTGAATGCACATCCTTGTGGGTTTTGTAGATGGAAAGAATGATGAAGTTAATTTACTTGGTATTTTTTTTTTATTCTCAGGGAACCATTACATGTCAGATTTTTTAGGAAAATCTTGTAAAAATTTTCTTGTAAAAATGACTTTCTTCCCCCCAAAGCTTTGCCCTTTGAGCATAGGCCATGTCATAAGTAATGTAATAAATGTGAACTTTTTTTGTGGATGCCAAAGTGCTGGACTGGTGGTCAAGGTCAACATCAGAGTCACCTGGGGACTGTCACTAAACTATGTGTGCTCTGCACTCTCTGGACCTGATCTGACCCCCTCCTCCATCCTGATTAAGAACATTCAGGGAGAAACAGTGATTGTGCAGTTTTTTTTAAAACTCTATTAATGATGCTGTTACAGCCAGTTGCAAATCACTGTGCTTAGATTTATGATTGAAAATTTCATCACAACTTTAAAGACACTATATTAAATACACTTTAAAATACTTTATTTTTAAGCTGAAGCGTCAGGGTCTTGATGGGAATTGACATTTCTGGCCACTGGCTGGATGACTTGAGGCCACCTAGGATACCGTCTTGGCTCCAGGGGATTCTAGTGTGGATGGCCTTTGAGCAAAAGTAAATGTGTCAGCATGTGGTGCTCATATGTAGGATTCAGTGGTGATTTTTTTTTAAATGTTAAGAATTCTAGTTTCCTCTTTATTTACTTCCCTTCCCATCCACCACACCCTCAATTAACAAATTTTATTTGCCAATAGGTCAAGGAAGTTAAAAAAACTTCTTCAGGCCTGGAACTCTGCATGGTTACTTCAGTTCCTGGTAGGGAACCCACTGTGACCACCATTCCAGATGTTGACTGCCTGCTCTGGGCCATTGGGAGGGACCCAAACTCCAGGGGCCTAAATTTGGACAACCTGGTAAGCTGACCTAGTCTGCCTAAGACATTCTTTTACTGCCACAGTTTTGTTGAGAAATAATTGACATATATCACTGGATACATTCAAGGGTGACATATGTACATCATCATACAGTTGGTGTAAACCAAATAGCATGATGGTTTGATTGACATATATTGTGAAATGATGACCACAGTAGGTTCAGCTAACATCCATCTTCTCATACAATAAAAAGAAAGTAGAAAAGAAAAACAGGGGGAAGAAGTTTTCTCTGTTGAGAACTCTTAGGATTTATTCTCTTTAACAGTAGTGTTATCTGTCGTCATCATGCTATACATTACATCCCTGGTACTTACTTATCTTGTAACTGGAAGTTGGTACCTTTTGACCACCTTCCTTGCCTCAAACGTTCCTGTTTCGGTTAGTCATCCTGTGGTTACCCCCTGACCCCCACCCTTGACCCCAGAACTTGGGTGGGTTCTGTTGGATTCTTTTTTCTTTATTCCATGTGTCCTGTTTGTTATCACATCCCATTGCTTCTTCCTTTGAAATGAAAAAAACATTTTGTTTTGTTTTGTTTTTCCCTTTCTAATGTCATCACCCTAGATCAGGTCATTATCTAGCCATTTCCTGACTAGCCTCCTCCTTACAGATTTCCTTTTTAACTATGATACCTGTCTCTTTAAAGCCCTGTAGTTTTTCCTTATTGTCTATGGCTCTAGTCCAGATTGATGGGTGTGTGACCATCTTGGGCGTTGTGGCATTCGGGGACGGGTACAGATGTGAAGCTGATCTACCAGTGCTATAACTAGCATTCTTATTTGTTCTTTTAAATTTTGAAGGGCATTCTAGTAGAGTAACCTGGGGCTTGGGTCCCAGTGCTTGACCCAGTTTTGAACCTTAATTCTACTTCTTGTCAGTTTCATAGCCTTATGAGCAGCTTTATTACCCTTTATATAAATATGAGAATAAAAATAGTACCGGTCACATTGGGTTATTGAGAAAAATAAATGAGAAAGTGCATGCCAGTTAATTTGCTTAGGTGTTGGCTTACAGTATGAACTCAGTAAATGTTAACTAGCCGCTCTTGATAATGAGGAGGAGGATTTTTCTGATATGCTCACCTACTCTACAAGTAATAATGGAATATTTTATATGTTTGAGGTTTACATATTTGGTGGGGCCTCTTGAGCAGAGCAGAGCAGCTTGGTTTATGTTCTAATAATAGTATCTGTTATAATGTGGATTCCTTTTTCATTTCTATATAAGGTTTTTTTTTCAGAATTTTACAAAGTAAAATATCCAGGGAGATATTTTGCTTGATTTTAATTTTATTATTCAGTGACGTTTAGTAAAATTTAGTTATCTAGTTTTATATTAACAAACCTAGTCACCTAGCTTTCACCTTTCAAGCGCTATTTTGCCATTGTGTAGATACAGGCATTGGTAGCTCCAGTTTTCAACTATATTTGCTGAATTTTTTAAAAACGAGGCAAAATTTTCAGTCTTGTTTAACGTTAAGATAATATTTTTATACTGCAAATTGAATGATTACTATATATAAGTCTTATCAACATGCTACTAGCCTGATTTAATCTTGTCAACAACTCTTTGAGGGGTGAGGATGAGGAAACCAGGAGCACAGAGGTGATAATTCACCAGACTGTAAACTCCACAGGGTGTGGAGATGTCTGTATTATTTACCACTGTATTCACAGTGACTAGGTTAATGCCTTATTTACACTAAAAAGTTAAGTTTTTGTTGATAAATAGGTGATTATACAAGGTCCCATAACTGGTTAGTGGCGGAGCTGGGATTTGAACCCAGGTCTACCAGCTCCAGAGCTTGCACTCTTAACCACCACACTACCCACTTCCTGTCCCCACTGGCTCTCTACCTCTCTCCTGGGAATATATACACCCGGAATCTACAAAGTCACTAGATAAGTGTGACATGTCTTCTCGGAGCAAAAATTCAACTCACTATAGAGGGAGAAGTTTTAGTTAAAGGAAACATTGGTATATTTTAGAGTAGACTACAAATTTTGTTTGGGTCTTCAAAGATAACATGGTAAGGAAGCTTCAGAGAAACCTGCTGTTGATGACTGCTTCAGGCCGTGCTCCTCTGAAGTATAAGCGAGCAGGCTCCAGGAGGAGTGCTCCCATGGAACAAGTTGAAAATCACTGTCTTAGATGGACTTCACAGCTATAGCCAGTACCGTGTCTGATAGTGAAGTGACTCCTTTCCCTGCTTGCCTGGCCAGTGGAGTTGTCCAATATAAGGTCCAATCTTGTCAAAACTCCTCAAAATTGGATAAAACATCTACCTTTTAAGCAAAAGATATGAGACTTGCCAACTTGCTAAGACGATTTTCACCTTGTGGTTGAGTCTTGTGGTTTGCTGGAGGTTCAGGCTGAAGAGGAGCCTGAAGTGAGGTAGGTGCAGAGATTTGATCTGTGATTTTTTATGGATAGGCCAAATACTTACATGATGTCCCTTCACAATTTTAGGGGATTCAGACTGATGACAAAGGTCATATCATAGTAGACGAATTCCAGAATACTAACGTAAAAGGCGTCTATGCCGTTGGGGATGTGTGTGGAAAAGCTCTTCTTACTCCAGGTAATATTTCTTCTTTTTTCAGATAAGGGAGGCTCTGTGTGTTATATAAAACTGCTCATCTCTTCACAGTCAAATCAGCTTAAGCTTTAAGTTAAAAGAATGAGTATCTTTATGCCATCAAAATGATAAAAGTGTTTCGAAACAGATGTTGGTTAGGTACCTGACATTTTCAGAATAATACTCATTTTTGCTTTAAAAATCCTTTGGATAGTATTCATTTTTCTTTAAAAGATTTTAAAAGTGCTTAGCGAAGACTGAAATTTTTATATAGATGATAATCTCCCTCTGAAGAATGCTGTAAATTAGAACCTGAGTTGTGTGTTGGTGACTGTGGAAGAAAGTGGTTTTGTGAAGAAGTGATTTAGAGTTGCTTTCTTAGATGACAGTTTAGTCTTGACACAACCAGGATGGACCCCCATCCTCTGAATCCCATACGTCGGCTACTTCCTGAGTTAACTGGCATCATTTCAAGCTCTTTGTCCCACTTCTGTTGGTGACACCCCTCCTCTGCTTTCACTCTGTACCCCTCTGGGTCCTCACCAGCCTTTCCAAAACGGCCCTGGGTCTTACTCAGAATGGACACTTCCCCAGTCACACACCCAAAGCTTTTTAGCTCCTTTAGGAAGTTCTCTAAACAAAAGCAAAATAACAAGCAAAGTCTCAAAAACTTTGTAACATAATCTAACAGCTGAAAGTTTTGTTGTGTGTCCTACTGATACCTTATTTTGGGAAAAAGACTTTGTCAGTTTGAAATCAAACAAATTAATAACTAAAAAAAAATTAATAACTGATGCTTTAACTGAACTCAGGCAAACTTTCTAAAAGACGTAAGAATAAAAACAGGCTAAGGAGGATAATTTTTTTTAGTTAATAAGAAATAAAATAATTTTAAAAATAAACTTTAAAAAATCTTCCTGTGAAATGACTATAAAGTAGAACTGAAGATGTTCAAAACTAATATAGTTTGCTGCATAAATATTGTATCAAAAAACTAATATCCTCATCAAGAAGTAACTGCCAGATGATTAGGAACTTGTAAATGTGTCTCTCTTTTTTTAAAAATCATAATAGAAAGTACAGAATTCACATAAGCTGACAGTTTTGAATTGTTAACTAAGGCATTGATAGGTCTTCGTTATATTGAACTAGATACTATAATGAGCATTGATGGAAAACTTGGTCAGAAATAGTATGTTAAGCTAGATGGATAAATGGTTAGTAGAACAATTCTGCTGTGTTAAAGAGAACAGTGAGCTAAACATTTATTTTAAAATCTCTTGGTAGTCGCGATTGCTGCTGGCCGAAAACTTGCCCATAGACTTTTTGAGTGCAAAGAAGATTCCAAATTAGACTATGACAACATCCCTACGGTGGTCTTCAGCCACCCCCCTATTGGGACAGTGGGACTCACAGAAGGTAGGTATTTAAAAATGAAAGTCATTTGTGATTTCTTCCCCTCCTCTGCCAGCTTTAAACTAGGTGTCTGTCAGTTGACTAAATCTACTTCAGCCTTCTGAGTTAGATTTCTTTTTAGTTAGACTCTTAACACAACTCCAGTTTCCTCCCCAACTACAAATACTTTGAGAATATAATTCCTTTTTCTTACACACCCCATCTCTTTGACTTTTTTTAGCTTTTTAAATTTGAGCTAATTTCACATTTAAAGAAGAGCTGCAGAAATAGTACAGAGGACTCCAGCAATAACATTTTTACTTTATCATTTTCTCTCTTTATATACATACATACTTCAGTATCTGTTTCCAAAGAACAAGGTGGTAGGTATCCTTACAGAAACACAGTACAATTTTCAAATGAGAATATTAAAGTTGATACCATATTAACTAAACTTTACACCTTACTCAAATTTTGCCATTTATCTCGAATAATTTCATTTTTAACATTTTCCCCACTAAGTCCAGGATTCATTCCAGGATAATGCCTTATATATAGTTTTCATACCTCCTTGGTCTCCTTTAGTTGAAAGACAAAATTCCTCAGCTTCTCTTTTGTCTTTTGTGTCGTCAACGTTTATGTTGTAGAATGTCCTTCATGGTGGTTTTGTTTGATATTTCCTCATGATATCATTCAGATTATGTATTTCTGACCATCTCTCCGATAGCTCAGTGGAAATATTTAAGTTTCTAATCGGTGCTATTTTTCCCCTGTACATATAGATGAGGCCATTTATAAATACGGAAAAGAAAATGTGAAGACTTATTCCACCACCTTTACCCCAATGTATCATGCGGTTACCAAAAGGAAAACAAAATGTGTGATGAAAATGGTTTGTGCCAACAAAGAGGAAAAGGTATGGGCAAAATCCAGTAAGCTCAAGAGTGTCTTCAAGGTTGGCAGGGATGGAAAGGTATTTTGTTGAGGGCAGGAAGGGAAGAGACCAAATAGTTAAGCTTTCTCTGATTCAGTGGTACAGTCCCACTTTAATCTCTCTCTCTCTGTTTTGGGATTCTTCATATTTCACATAGAAAGAAGGGTCCACTGCTTTTAAAACATAAAAGGGAGAGGGTGAAAACCACAAAAAGCTCACTGTCATTGACCAATAGGCCAGAATAGATAGGCAACTCACAAATAATGGTAAGTGGAAGAATTTAATGTAAGATAAATTTAGATTTAACATAACCAGTCAGTGAGGAAGAGGATGTTTATTTAGTAAAATGTTCTGAGGTAATCAGTTATCTATTTTTGATTTAACTTTTTGAATAAATACCAAACTGTTTTCCAATGTGGCTGCACCATTTTATGTTCCCTTCAGCAACGCACGAGGGTTTCAGTTCCTCCACATCTTCACCAGCACTCGTTACTGTCTATTTTGTTGTAGCCATCCTAGTGGATGCAAAGTGGTATCTCATTGTGATTTTGGTTTGAATTTGAACAAGTTTTTTTTTTTTAATAATTTTTGAAATAAGATTTGTTTTGATATTAGGTCAGCCTATTGGTCTTTTCTACAAATTGAATTAAATATTAAACTGGAACTTAGCAATATACCTTGTGAACATAGCTCTGTGAGGGACAATGTCTTAGCTGAAGATTCAGATGTAGTTTCCAGTTTTTCTTATTAAAAAGAACATAGTCCGTATCTGATTCAGTGGCCCTTACACCAAAAGCCACAAGAGGTAATCCCTGGCTTATAGAAATCAGCATCTCTGGCAATTGACAGAAGCAGACAGTCAGCACAAAGAGAAGAGAGTAAATGGTTTGGCAGCAAAATAAAGATTGCTGTTTCTTGGTCCTGAGTGTTCAGTAGCCTGAGATTTCCAGGTATTAAATCAGCAGGGTCCTTACTTACCTCTTCACATCAGTTATTTCCTCTCATATCATTTATCATTCATTCATTTGGTATAAGCATTATCTGACAATCTACTAAAAACTAAGGACCAGGATATGGAGAGAAATAATATAAGGCTCCTGCCATCACAAGAGGCTCTTCATAAATTCAGTTTAGATTGCACTATCTAAAAATCTGGCTGTGTTTATTGTATATACAATACTTGACTTGAGGGTTTTTTGTTGTTTTAAATTGAGATATACTTTTTTCCCAATGGTAAAAATATATATATAACATAAAATTTGCATCTTAACCATTTTTAAGTGTACTTTTCTATAGTATTAAGTATATTCTTGGTTTGTTTTTAAACAAAATATTTTTGTGGCTAAATTTTATATTCTCCAACTTTGCTTTTCAACAGGCTGTTTACCCTAAAAGTATTTGCTGGAGGTGAACATTAATAGTAGTTTTTAAATATATTAAGAAGCTTCATTGGAAAATGTGATTTGAAACAAATGCCTCTTTATGGTCATTCATGCAGTCAGCCAGCACATATGGACTGAGGGCCTCCTAAAGGCTATCTTTGTGCTTGTCTATACAGACAGAGTGAGAAGCAAAAGCAGGCAGTGTCCCCTCCATCTAGAGAGTAACGACTCCTGGGAAAGATGGACTGTAATTGTCCAGTCCCCAAATAAATACAACATTGCAGTTGTGATAGGACCATGATGGAGAAACATTGGGACTGAGAGATCAGGTGGTGGATAATTGAACTTGGTCGGGAAGCTGGGTGTAACTATCTGAAGAATGAATAGGTTTTAACGCTTAAAAGAGGGGAGGAAGGTGTGTCCAGGCAGAGGGAAAAACTTGCGCAAAAGAGAGAACATGGCAAGTACTCAGGACAGGAGGAAAGCTGGTGAGGCCAGAGTGAGGGGGACCGGGAGGAGAGCTGTGGAGGATGGGCTGGGGAGGGACCAGACTACACAGGGCCTTGTGGGCTGTGTTGTGCTGTATCAGAATTTGAGATGTACTTTTTTTTAGAGATTTACAAATAATCAGATATCTCTCATGACTAATAAAAAATACTTTCCTGTACCTAATAAAAAATTATGTGTATGTGTACATAGAAGGAGATTTATTATAAGGAATTGGCACATGCAGTTACAGAGGTAAAACTTTTTACTTGAAGGTTTTTTCTTTTCTTTCCCAGGTGGTTGGTATCCATATGCAAGGAATTGGATGTGATGAAATGCTGCAGGGTTTTGCAGTTGCAGTTAAAATGGGAGCAACAAAATCTGACTTTGATAACACCGTGGCCATTCACCCTACCTCTTCAGAAGAACTGGTCACCCTTCGTTGAGAACCCAGAGACCCACACGGCTGGCAGCTGGACCAGTAGACCTTCAGAAAGGAATCAAATAATCAAGTTTACTTTCTGTTCCCATTTGATGTATTTCTTTATTGTAATCAACATCTTCCAATAGTAGAAATTTTCGGTAAATATATAGAACTTATTTATGTTTTTAGAAATGTGTTTTGTTATCCAGAACTGATTTTCATTTGATCACATCTCTCAAAAATTTCTGGGTTTTTAAATTAATAGCTCTGTGATAACTTTTTTTGTTTTTTGTTTTAGCTTCATACCAAGTATAAAACTATATGAAGTACACTTAAATGAATGCACTTGAATGAATATTGCTTGCTAATTTGTACAGAGGAAGGTGACAGCAGCTCTGACGTTTAAGTAATGCAAGTGCACAGAGTCATCCTATCTTATTTTTGAAGCCAGTACTATGCTCTGTGTTTGCAAAGCTGCTTCAAGGATGTGACCTTTCTCTAAAAAGCATATAACTTGAGAGGCCTGCCTCCTGTTTTGTATTCTTTCTTCTGTTTTGAATGATTAAAAATGATTTGTGTTACTTTTATGAGATGAAGTACATCAAATTTGGGAGAGATTTCAAGAGCCAGTTACATAAGCAAGGGACATTTTAGAAGTGATTCCTGCTTTCAGAGGAGAGAGACTACTTGCAACATCTCTTCCTTGGCTAAGAGTTCATATTTCAATGAATGATTTCCATTTTTGTACGTGTTGTCATTTTGTTTTTTTTGGAAACTATTTTGAAAAACCTGAATAAAATCACAGGCTTTACTTCTTATAAAATTTATTATATGTTTATGGGTAAGTTTATTTTCTAAGAATATTTCACATTGAAGAATCAGATACCCATAGGGAGAGCTACTCTTAGTAGGCTTAAGACCTTATGGGGAAGAAAAGAGATTTCACTTTTATAAATAAAGACCAGAAGTATAAAGAACATTTAGCAAATTTAATGGTTGAGTTGAAAGAACAGTCTAGAAATCCTAGGTTTTTAGCATTTTATTTCCATCAGCCTTTACCAGCTATATAAGCTGGTTCAATTTCTGCATGGTTTTCAGTAGTGACAGGATGACCAACTGGAAGCTGACAACCAGAGTGCCCATGTGTGGTGTCTCCAGCATGGTGTCTCACAGTTAACGGGCTTACATGGAAGCTCCCAGAGATTGTTGAGAGATTCCTAGGCAGCTGCTGCAAGCTTTATGACCTCACCTTGGGTGTTCTAGAATATCACTAATGTTACATGTTATCAGTTAAGCAAGTCACAAAGGATTTAAGAGGAATTGAATTGGACTTCAGCTCTCCATGGGAAGAGTGGTAAAGAATTTGTGGCCATCTTTAATCACACATACCTGGCAATCTACTCATTTTATAGAAGCACCTTTGTGAAGACTTCGTTTCTTTCATAGTCTTATGCATGTGTTATGTGTTCCCGTAACACCTGTCACATGAGAGGTCTACACTGTGTGTTCACCTTGTGTATGTCATTTTACACTTAGGGTCAATCATTTCTATATTCTCTATTTGAGTTTCATAATATTCCTAGTGTATCATGCAGCAACTTTGGCTACAAGAGACAAAAGTATGATACTGTGTGATTTTTGATACTAACATCTATAGTTAAAAAAAGCCAACATTTGGATTCCTAACTTTTCTGAAAAATTAGTAGGTAGGATTTTCAGGTCTTCAGCAAACTTTTCCCTTTTCATGAGTCTGACCTGTATATAAATGAAGAGCTGTGAGAGGTGGATTTAGAAGATGATTTCCACTGTGCCCTACTCTGAGAAATACTCTTTTATTGCCATTATCACTTTTACAATAATTTAGCATGTTGATTCTTCAATAAAGATCAGAGTCAACATTTTAAAGGTAAGAATGATTATATACAGTCATTTCTGGGTTTTGTGTAGTATATTTCAAGTGATATTTAAAATGTTGGGAGTAGTGTCAAAAGATAAAAAGTGTTGAATGGTAGGGCTGGGGTTAAATATAGATTTTACATAAAATTTGTATGAAAACATTTCCCCTTTTAAGTTACTTCTCTGTAAGTTGTAGTAGCAGACATTTGTCCTTTTTGTGTGTTCAACCTCTAGACTCCGTAAGTTTAGGGAATCCCAATCTTACGAGCCTTGGAGACAAAGCCCAATGCCACACATAGAACCAGAATGCTAGGTGCATGATTTCCCTGGCTCCCTTGCAGCTAGGGAGAAGACACATGTCATAGGCTTGGCCAGTCAGATGCATCCATTCCTAACCACTCAGAAGCCAGTGATGCAAGAAACAGGAATAGGAGAATCCATTCTAGTGGCAGGTGACAGCAGCTGTGGCAACAACATCACAGGGCAACCTGACAGTGGTCCCAGTGCTTGCCATGTTGATTACTAGCTATGGTTTCTAGAATACCATGACAACAATGGTGACTTTGTTGGCCCATTTCAGAGTCATAGTTTTGGCCACTATGGCTCTGGCTGCCTAATCTCTGAACCTGGATCACTATCCATCCCAAGATTCTGTGAGCTACCTTACATAGAATATATTCTAGTTAAATTAGCCCATGTCAGTTTCCAATGATCCTCTAAGAGCTGTGACCAATACAGTTTAATTTTTCTAAAATAATCTTGACTTACAGGAAAGTTTATCCATCTATTGTAGCACTTACTGCTTTGTCATTGTTTTTCCATGTGTCTGTTCTTTGCTCCTTCCAAAGACAGAGCACACCCTACACATATTTGTACTGTGTGTTCCTCCTGTTTACTACGGTGTCCACTACTGTTGGGTTGAATGACTGGGATTAGTGGAAGAGGACACTAGAAAATTAGATTGTACTGTTTGGAGAGGTCCTTGATAAACGGATGAGAAGATTAATGAGGAATCATTGAAGGTTGTAAGAGGAGGAAATGCCACCAAAGTGGGACTGGAAGATGAAAATGGAAATAGAGAGCAGGATGGGAGATCAGCCATGAGTCTGAGACTCCTTTGTGTGAGCTGATAAAGGGCCCGGACCAGGGTGGTGGCAGTGCAAATGGAAAGGAACGCATACAAGAAAATGAGTAATGAAACAGCAGAATTTGTGAAATGATTGAATTTAGGGCTTGAGGGAAAGGGAAGAGTCAAAACTGGCCCTGATGTTTCCAGCATGAGGGACTGGGAGAACATACCATTGATAGACCATTAGTAAAATACCAAGACAGGCAGAGAAACTGGTTTAAAGAGGACAGATGCTAAGTTTCAGACATGCCGAGTTTGTGGTCTCAGTAGGGATCTGGAAATACAAAAGCTGGAGTTTAGGAGAAAAGTCAGGACTAGGGAGACAGATTTGTGAATTACACACCTGGAGGTCATAGTGAAAGCCGTGAGTGAGTGTGAGTGTGTGTGTGTGACCTTAGAGAAAAGAGACAGGAGTAAAGTCACGGGGAAGGAGCTCTAAGGAGGTGTCTTGGACCACTGAGCCTAAAGACATAGGAAAGTTAAGAGGAGTGTCAGTGTTCTTCAGCCAAGGACCACAGGAACCCCGATCTTTGAACAGGTTGGGTTATTGATGGGGAGGGCTAACAGAGGGTAATGGGGTATCTCAGTAAGAGTTCTTTCTAACAAAGAACCTATTACAGGAAGTGGGCTTTCACTGTCCAAAAGGAGAATGATGTGATTTAGCTGTGAACACCAGATTCATTTCCAGGTATCACGGGCTGTTCTTTTCTTCCCCAGGAGGTTATTGGTGAGTTTTTAGATTCCAGTTTTAGTAGATTTGTAGGGAGAAAAAGAAAAAATGAAAGGAGCTTCTATGGTTGAAAAAGCAGCAACTTCAAACTATTCATTCACCCATTCAAAAGAATTCATTATCTGCCTATTAAAGGCCAGCTCTGAGGGCTAGAAGATTGTTAGGGAGGGCAGGGCAAAGCTATTTGAAGATTAAAAAATTCTGTACATATTTTTCCTGAGGAGATGGAGTAAGTGGGGAGGGGAACTGAGGCTGCTGGCCCAGGAGGTGGTAACTGAAGAAACAGATTCTTTCACAACAAACACCAAACATTTTTTAATGCTTTTAAAAATGCCTTCTTTGTCTTTCATTTTGTGTGGGTAAAAAGATCTGTCGCCTTCAAGATTAGGGATAATGGATGTGGTTATCCTCATTACCACCATGCCAACCTCTGAGCTACATCCATGGTCCTCAGATATACTATGCCAAACTTGAAAACTAGCCCAGTCTGCCGTTCTAGCCTTATCTCCCATTTCAGACTCCACATTCCAGCCAGACTGGAAGGACAACTCTTCCACCACAGCCAACACCTTCTGTCCAGTTAAAGACAGCGTCTTTGCCATTTCCAGCACCTTCTCTCATCGCCTCTTCTGGGTCTCTGCCTGCGTTATCCTGACTTCCTTTCCTTACCGCTGACTCCTCTCCCCCAGCCAAAGCAAGTCCTCTGTCCTCCTTCCAAAGCATTTGTATTATACCTCCTAGAGCTCTTTTCACAGTCTGACCTGCCCTCAAGATCTTTGTTAAACTCTTTGAAGGCAGAAAGCATGTCTTATTCACTTTAGTATTTGTTTATTCCTCCTTATACTCAAACATAGTAGATGATAATTGTTTGTGGAATCAAAGTACACCAGGGACAAGTGAGTCAAATTATCCCAAAATGTTAAACTTCTCCCATTATAAAGTTGACAATTTTGACAGGTCTGTCTATCCATTTATCTACCTATCTGTCTATCTACCAAGAGTTAGCGCCAATATATTGGTATCCAGTGTAAAATATAAATTATATTATATATAAAGAGCTATGTCTATATAGAGATCTCTGTATGTGTGTATATATATATATCTCCTATAAATTAATGAGAAACAGTTCATTTAAAGTAGGCAAAGTAAATGATCAGACCATTCACATAAATGAAAACTGAATGGCCAGTATGTTTATGAGAAAATATTCAACTTCACTAGCAGTCAGGCAAATAAAAATGGATACAAAGAGATCCAAATTAGATTTAGAATACATATATTTGATGATATGTTCTACATACATGGGGGCAGACCATGATGGTTGTCTACTTAGTAATTACCTGCCTTCTTTCTGTTGGCAAAGCCTCAGTTTTGTTCTGAATTTCACTCTGCTTATCCATGTGTTCAAAAAGGGCTACTCCCTTACCACCCACAAAAACGTGAGTCAATGTTTGTGAGTTGAGGTTATCACAGTGGTTTCTTTAACAGTGATTGATTGGTTTAGGCAAAGGCATGTAACTTCAGCTTGGCCAATAGCTACCCAGGAGGAAGTCTATATGTAGAGGCAGGGTTTCAGATAGATAAATGAAGATGACATCGAACTTTAAAACTTCTGCAAATCAAAGGAAATAACAGAATGAAAAGGCAACCTACAGGATAGAAGAAAATAATTACGTCTTATATCTGATAAGGGGCTAATCCAGAGTACATAAGAAACTTCTAAAACTCAACGAAAACCCTGATTTTAAAACAGGCAAAGGCTGAATAGGCATCCCCAAAGAAGATATACAAATGGTCAACAAGGGCATGGGAAGATGCAGGACATCATTAATTATCAGGGAAATGCAAATCGTAACAGCAGTGAAGTATCACCTCATGCCTATCAGGACGGTTACTATCAAAAGAATAGAAAATGACAAGTGCTGGTGAGGACGCAGGGAAATGGGAACACTTGTGTAGTGTTAGCGGGAACATGAATTGGTACAACCATTATGGAAAAACAATATGAAGAGTCCTTAAAAATTAAAAATACTGTATAAATATTTCACTGGGTTCCTGTGAGGATTCAATGAGCTAATGCATGTAAAGTAGTTAGTATGATAGCTAGTGCAGAATAAACTCAGTTACCCAGGGGGGAGGGTTTGTGGGAAGTAATTAGGTCAAGTGGGTGGAGCTTTCCTGATAGGATTAGAGCTTATAAGAAGACAGCAGAGAGCTTGCTTCCTCTGGCTCAAGGTCCTATGACTAGTGCTGGAGCAGATATATCCAGGCCAGTTCTGTCTGGCTCCCATGCCAGTGTTTTAACCCCTGCAGATTAAGAGTTACCAAGTGGAGGCAAGAGCAAATTTTTTTTGGAGCAAGTTTGTGAGAGGATTGCAGAATAGCAGAGTATGCCACCACAACATATGTCACTTTGGCAGAAGGATTGTTTTCAGCTGATGGCAACTGAAGTAGATATAAGAAAAGCTCTCTGCCCTCTATGTGCCTAAACATAGGACAAAAATTTGTGCAGTTTGTGCCCCATACTCTCGCTACCAGGAAGGACAAAAGTTAATCACCAGAGACATCTCAGAGATGGCACCAGAGGAAGCTACATGACAAATTTTACTAACTAGCCCTTATCTTCCGTTAGTTTCCTCAAAAATTTGCCTTTACACAATTTACCACCTTAGAAATTCAGAGTCCTTTTTGCTCAAAATCTTGTCACTTCTCTAAAATTTCATTGTTCTTTTGTTAAGGTGCCAATTAAGCTCAGGTTCTAAACATCCCTTTGAGTGACTCCATCTCCAGGTACTCCTGTGTGTGTGTGTGATGCACATGCTAATAACTTGTTTGCTTTTCCCTTGTTAATCTATCTTTCGTTTGTCTAATTAGAAGGCCCCAGCATGAGAACTTAAAACGGGTTGAGGAGAAAAAAAGACTCCCTTATGGGATGAATGACTGAGAAGGGAGCAGGGTCCTGGAAAGATATTTTCAGGATTACGCACGCAGGGAGCATCAGAAGGCAGGGGAAAAGGCTCCAATGGAGGAGACTGTCAGTGCTAGAGAAATCCAGGACAGGTGAGGAGCAGAGTACTAAGTTTAGCTCTTGATTTGTGTAGATGTAAGCTAATTTGCTTTGTTGGCCATTTTGGGAATGTAGGTATCTAATTAGTTGACATGGATTAACTGGTGAGGGGAACTGAAAGGCAGTTATTATTTGATGGCAAAATGAAGTAAACTTATTTGCCTTCAATTTTCCTCTACCAAGCAATTCGTTAATGTGAAAAATTAAAATGTAAAATGAAGCTGCTACACAGAAAAATGAAGTTCCGATATATGCCACAACACGGGTGAACTTGACAACATCTTATCAAGTGAAACAAGCCAGACACAAAAAGACAAATATTGTACTATTCCACTTATATAAAATATCTAAAATTAGGGCAAATTCAGAGATAGAAAGTAGGTTAGTAGTTACCAGGTGCTGAGGAGAGGAGGAAATGGGGAATTACTGTTTAATGGGTACAGAGTGAAATGTTTTTCTTATGCCTTCCCTAGGCCCTAGGTCGAGGCTGCCCATCTGGCTTCTCATTCAATCTTCACAATAGTCCAGGGCAAGTAACCCATTGTGGTAGTACAATTATTATTCCCATTTCCCAGATGGTAAAACCGAAGCACAGGTTAAGTAACTTGAGGAATAACCTGTACAATGTAAACGACAGCTTCAGAATAGTTGAGCACTGGCTATGCTGCTGCTTTACGCTGTAAGAGTGAAGAAAGGACAGCCGCAGGAAATCTGACGCATTCCAATACATTGCAGGCTGTGGACACGGTCAGTTATCTTTTTCGTCGCTTTATTTCTACCCCTTCACGTTTCTTCTGATTCTGAAATCCTTTTCTAAGAGAGTTCACGGGGATCGCTGTTGGGAGTTCAGAAACTCAACTTCACGTCAGGATTTGCTGTACTGCCTTGGGTAAGTCATTTAATTTCACTGGGCCTCTTTTTCCTCCCTTGTAAAAGAGAGAGTTGGAACAACGTTCTTTGAGTTTAGGTGATGGTGACTGGCACTTGATGTAAAGTCACAAGACACCAGATAGAAAATAACTTGAAAAATCTCTTCGCCACTAGGGTTAAACACATACCAGCGCACGCTGCAGGAGGATCTAGTAGCTTTATATTTCTTAAAAACAAAACAAAACAAAACAAAACAAAACAAAACTGAAATCTGTTTCCACTGCTGTAAAGGAAAGATAGCTTGTCTTCTAGTGGCGGCTACTCGCTTCCAACCTAAGTCCCACCCCCAACCACGCTCCCGTCGTCATGGAGACCCGGGACGCCCCAGCTGGCTGATTCCCTTTCCGCTCTATCCAGGCGGGGCGCGTAATGACGCACGCGCGTTCTCAGCGGCCGCGGTGGCTGCCGGGACTGAGTTCTTAGCGGCCAGATCAGGAAGTGTCGGGCGGAGCACGGGGCCGAGTCGCCGCCTCAGCTGCCGCCGCCGACGCCGCCTGTGCGGAAACCCGGACCTGGCGGGGCAGCGCCCCGGCGTGCGTGCAGGCTGGGGCGCTGACAACGAGCGGGAAGCGGCGGCCACGCGGGCGTGGGCGGCTGGTCGAGGCGGCAGCGGGGCGCGTTGGGCGGCCCTTCTCGCTCAGGTAAGGGCTGCGGCCGCCGGGTGAGGGGCGCAGAGCCCCGGCCTGGAGTTCCTCGGGGCCGCCTCCTCTCGGGGGCGGGCGGGTCTCTCACTCCGTGGGACGCTGGGGCTTCCGTTCCCTACGCGAAACGCTTAAAACCCGGTCACAACTTGTGAGGAGCATTGTCTTTTAGGCCGGGGGTTCATTGACAAACTTGGGTTGGAAAGGGGAAATTCGAATCGGAGAGCTGATGGCGCCTCTTTCTAGCCCCGAAGTTTACATTAGCAGTAACCGCATAAACCATGTGTGTGGAGTTTGGGGAAACCACGGCGTCCAGCTAACTATAATTTTTATGCTCCTTCATGGACTGTTTTTTTCCACCTGCCTTTTGGAGACCTAGTTTGGAATGATTTTTAAACTTTAGTTATAATAGTTTGTTTTCTGCAAAGTCTAAAGACATTTTCCAAAACAAATTGCGGCGCTACCTTTTACCGTCCACCTCTACATTTCTGTCATGTAAGCGGTAAGCAGTCTCTGTTCTCAGCTTGCCGGCTATTCATAGTGTTGGCACCTGCGAGGCTCAGGCAGGGAAAGAAGCAAAAGAGAGGAAAAGTAGTAAGGTTGAAAGAAATCGAATAATATCCTGGAAAGAACGTGGGACTTTGGAGTCAGAAGATCTGATTTAATTTTTGGCTTCTTAGTGGGCGAACACGTGAACTTACTGAGTTGTGGTGGTGTTTTTTAAAATGTAAAATGGGCAGGGTGATATGTCCTGTCTGCTACACTGATCAGTTCATGTAAAACTCCAAATATTGAGTCATCTTTGAGAAAAAGGAGGAAAAGTTAGTTGGAGCGTGTGATGGTGAAAGACATTAAGCCTTATATGTTTCAGGTGCCACTGAACGTTACCTGCACCACACAGGTCGCTTTTGTTTCGGAGGCCTTGGCCGGCATTTCAGGGCTGGAGTCAGGAGCAGCTGACTTAGGAGTCAGGATATTGGAGTCCTGGCTCAGGCACTTTCAGCTGTGTGACCTTAACTATGCCCCTTCACGTCAAGTTTCACCTGTTGAAATAGGGATAAACCTAAATACCCAAATATTTATTATCTGATCCTGTTGTGAGGATCAAATGCTGTAAACATTTAGGTCTTTGTAAACTGTAACCCTTTCATTTACTGTGTTAAACTTGTGATTATAAAAGCCTGGGTTAATTATCTGGCTTAACAAGGTGAAACAGATACAGGTGTTTCTTGTTTTAGCTTGTCCCGTCCCCCCCCCCTCCCCCAGCCTTGGGAATTCTCTTGTTCTCACCTTCCCTCCCCCAAGACTCTCCTGCTTTCCTCGCCCCAGTATAACCATTCTGTTATTTCTTTTCAGATCCAACTCAAAATAGTAATACTGAAATAACATATGTATGTAGCTGTACTATTTAAAAAACTGCTTTCACAAACATTTGCTCACTTTATTCTTACAGTTGGGCTAGCTGTAGACAGCATTGATAGGTATCCTCATTTTACTTATGATAAAACTGGATTTCGAGAAGTCTAGTGGTTTGCCCAGGGTCATGTTACTCTTAGGGATTAGAACTGAGGGGAGAAGGCAGGTGTTTGATTCGAGGTCCAGTACGAGTGATTCTTCCTTAACTGAAGTTACTCTGATTATTTCTTACTAGTGCTTACGTTTTTAACTTTTAGCATGCTAAGTCGCTTTTTATTTCTTCATTGCTTTTTAAGTGAGGTGCTTTGTGCTCTCGTGTCCTCAAATGTAAGCTGCTTGAAGGCAAAGATTTATCTTCCAGAACCTTTTAGAGCTTGGAGTACAGTGCCTCACAAACAAGATGTTTAATTAATGCTTGTGAAACCATTAACAATGAGGCTAGAGCAATTTAAAGATGTTCCTCATTCATTATTCATTTAACAAATATTTATTGAGCTACTCCATGCTTGAAGGCTTTCAGAGTATAAGATAGTCTTTTTTTTCCTCTGAGACCTTTCTTCCCAACTTATTACCATTAGTCTTACAATGTAGAAATCATTTACATTGTCAACTTGTGTGCTTCTGAGACTCTCCACAGAGTTCTAGGGAGAGTTCAGACAAGAGAGGAACGTTTTTAAATACTTGGTTTAATGACCTGTGGCTTTCCGATTGTACTGAAGTAACTTAGAATTATAGTTTCAGAACTGAGGGACAAAGAGATCTAGTCCCATCTCCCTGTAAATCAGGAATTTTCTGTACATATTTCTAACAAATATTAATCCAGCCTCTTCACCACTTAATGTTAGAGTTCATCAGTTTTAAAATGTACCTTTTAATTTATAAGCAATTCTGATGGTTCTCTTTTTTTTTTTTTGCAGTGAGCCTTATGTCTTCTAATTTCTGCCTGGTTGTCCTGATGCTGTTTCTAAAGCAGCATTGTCCAACAGAAATAGTGTGAGCTGCAAGTGTGAGCCACACATGTAATTTAAAAATTTTAAAACCCAACGTTGTAAATCAACTATACGTCAAAAAAAATTTTATTCTAGTACCTATAGTTTAAAAAAGGTAAAAAGAAAGGAAAATTAATTTTAACCTTTTACTTAACCTAGAATATCCAAAATATTATCACATTAACATAATCAATCTTAAATATCTCATTAGTAGTTCTAAAAGTTCTTTTCATTGTATTGAGTCTTTTAAATCTGGTGTGTATTTTACACTTTGTACATCTCAACTCTTGCCCCATTTCAGGTGCTCAGTAGGCACTGTGGCCAGTGGCTGTCATACTGGACAGCGTAATTCTAGTGGTTTAGAGAATAATTCTTTTTACCTAGTACCTAGCACAGTGCTTGGCTTATAACAGTTACTAATTAAAGATTTTTTTGAGTGAACGAGTAAATGAATAAATGCAAGTGCTAGGGGACTAATAATAAAAGGTAATTTTGTTTGGGAAGTAACTCTTGTTGAGACCTGTGAATTTAGCATATAGGTTTGAGTGACTTGAATCTGTATTAAAGAAATTTATTTTTTTCTTTGCAGCATTATGGATCCAAGCCTGCTGAGAGAACGGGAGCTGTTCAAAAAACGAGCTCTTTCCACTCCTGTAGTAGAAAAACGTTCTATATCTTCTGAGTCATCATCTTCATCATCAAAGAAGAAGAAAGCAAAGCAAGAACATGGAGGATCATCAAGTTCTAAACAGAATTCTGGTTAGTAAAACTGACTGTTCAGCTTTTATTTTTGGGAAACCATTTAGTCATGAAAAGTTCATTTTTTCAGTTCAGCATTCATATTGATTGGTACTTTGTTAAGTGTAAGGGATAGAATGATAAGAGTTTTTTGCTCTTAAGTTATTAAGATTTAACTGTTAAGGTGTTAAAATTGAAGGTGTTAGAATTTAGGTTGTTATCCTTTTAAAAAATGTCATTGAGGTTTAATGTCTATACCATACAGTTCACTTATTTTAAGTGTATGATTCAAAGGTTTTTAGTAAGTTTGCAGAGCTGTGCAGCTGTTAACTACAATAGAATGTTAGAACATTTCCATCACCCCCAAAAGATCCCTTGTGTCCACTGGTAGTCACTCCTTGTTCCCATGTCAGCCCCTGAAAATAATCTATTTTTTGTCTCTATATGTTTGCCTTTTCTGGACATCTCATATAAAAGGAATTGTATAATACGTGTTTTTTAGTATGTGGTTGCTTTTACCTGGCATCTGTTGGGATGATCATGTTGTTGGTTAACACTGTATTCAGTTAATTGATTTTCAGATATTCAATGAACCTTAACATTCTTTGAATAAATGCTACTTGATCATGGTGTGTAATCCTTTGTTGTGACGTTCAGTTTGCTGATGTGTTGTCCAGGATTCATCCATATTGTAGCATGTATCAGTACTTTATTCCATTTTATTGGTGAATAGTATTCCATTGTACGGATATACCACAATTTGTTTATCCACTCACTAGTTAATGGACATTTGGATTATTTCGAATCTTTGTGTGGATGTGTTTTTTTCCCCTTTTGGATAAAGACCTAAGGGTGGAATTTCTGGGTAATGTAATAATTTTATGTTCATCTTTTTAAGAAACTACCAGATGGGTATACTGTTTTACATTATTTTATTTTTTTCTCATTCTTGACAACACTTGTTGTTCTTTGTCTTTATAGCCATTCTAGAGGGTATGAAGTAGTATTGTTGTGATTTTAGTATGCGGTACCCTAATGACTAATGACGTTGAACATCATTTCATTTCATGTGTTATTGACCATTCCATGTGGCTTGGTGAAATATGTATTCAGATACTTTTTGACCATTTGAAAAAATTGGGTTGTCTTCTTCCTATTGATTGTAAGAGTTCTTTGTGTATTCTGGGTACAATTTGTTGATCCAGTATCACATGTGTTCTTGGTGTCATATTTTAAGAGATCTTTGCCTAACCCAAGGTCATGAAAAGTTACTCTTGTATTTTCTTATGAGTTTTATAGTTTTAGCTCTTAAATTTTGGTCTGTGATATATTTGAGTTAATTTTTTTGTGTATGGTTTCATATAAGGGTCTAAATTCATTTTTTTTGTATGTGGTTATTCTTTTGTCCTTGTGCCATTTTTGAAAAAGGTTTTCCCTATTGACTTGGATTGGCACCCTTGTTGAATTCATACTCAGGTGACAATAAATGAGGGTTTATTTCTGGAATCTGTTAGGTTCCATTGACTCATATGTCTGTCCTTAATGCCAGTACCACATCTCTTGATTGCTGTAACATTCCAGTCAAGTTTTGAAATTGGAAATTGTAAGCCCTTCAGTTTTGTTCTTTTTTTCAAGATTGTTTTGGTTTTCCTGGATCCTTTGCATTTCCATATAAATTTTAGTATCAGCTAATCAGTTCATGTCTGTAAAAGAGCAAACTGTGATTTTGATAGGGATTGCATTGAATCTTTAAATCAATTTGGGGAGACCTACTGTCTTAACAATATTAAGTCTTTTGGTCAATTAACATGGTTATCTTTCCATTTATTAGGTTTTTAATTTAAGAATGTTTTGTAATTTTTAATATGTCTTAAATTTTAAGTATTCTTTTTGATACTGTGAATGAAATTTTCTTAGTTTGATATTTGGATTGTTCATTGCTAGTATAAATATATTAGAGTTTTGTATATTGATCTTGTATTCTGCAACCCTGTGGAACTCATTTATTCTAGTTTTTTGTGTGGGTGGATTCCTTAGGATTAGTCTACATAATAGGATTATGTCATCTGTGAATAAGAACAGTTTTATTTATATGAGTGCCTTTTATTTTTCTTGCCTGTCAGGACTGGCTAGTATGATTTTGGATAGGAGTAGTGAGTGTGAATATCTTTGCCTTGTTCCTGATCTTAGGGGGAAAGCATTCAATCTATGCAAGATGTTAGCGGTAGGGTTTTTGTAGATACCCTTTATCAGGAGTTCCCCCCTATTTCTAGTTTGTTGAGAGCTTTTAATCTAAGTGAGTATTGGATATTGTTAAATATTTTTCCTGCATCTATTGAAATTATGTTTGTTCTTGTTCTTTATTAATATGGTATATTACATTAATTGATTTTCAGATGTTACACCAACCTTGCATTCTTGGAATAAATCCTGCTTGGTCATGGTGTGTAGTCTTTTTTGTTGTGAGATTCAGTTTGCTGATATTTTGTACAGGATTTTTGTCTCTCTATTCATGAGGGGTATGGTTTGTTGTTTTCTTCTGATGCCTATTGAGCTATTTATGGCCCAATAAAATGATCTGTGAAGTATTCCATTTTCCTCTACTTTCTGGAAGAGTTGTGAAGGTTTAATATAAATTTCTCTCTAAATATTTGATAGAATTCACTAAGTAAGCTATTTGGGACTGAGTTTTCCAATTGTGGGATGCTCTTGGTAGAAATTTCTTCTTGTAGATCTATTCAGGTTTTCTCTTTCTTGAGTTAATTTTGGTATTTTATGTCTTTTTAGGAGTTTGTCCATTTCATCATCTACATTATCCAAAGTTTTTAAAAGTATTCTCTTGCAATCTTTTTGATTTCTGTAAGTTTAGTAGTGATATCCTTTAGTAGTGATATTCCTTGTTTCTGATTTTAGGAATTTGTGTTTTTGTTTTTTGATTAGTGTAGCTTAAAGGTTTGTCAATTTTGTTGATATTTTAGAAACCCAACTTTTGATTTCATTGATTTTTTTCCCCGTTTTTCTGATTTTTAAAAATTTCATTAATTTCCACTTCATTTATTATTTCCTCCCTTCTGCTTATTTTGAGTTTAGTTTACTCTTGGGCTGTTATCTTTTAGACAGCTAGGTCAGTGCAACTTAATTCATAACAAAAATTATTTACCTATTTCAAAGTGTAGTAGTAGTGATCTTTATAGATACCATCTTGTTAGATGTTCTTCAAGCTGTTTTCCTAATTGACGTCAAAGCAGAGCCAATCTTTCTTTGAAAGTAGACTTGTCATTCTTATTAGTACATAACAGGTTTATCTCTCATTCCAATAAAATTTGCATTGAATTATGGTAAACAAAATTTTAGAAGTGTTTTAAACATTAGCAAAGACTTGCTCTTAGACCTAGTCTCTTTGATTTGCTTAAGGCTATTTTAAGCTCCAAAATCTCAGTGGCTTAAAATAACAAAAGTTTTTCTTTCATACCTGTGTTTATCATGTGTTAGCAGAGGTCTTAGCTCATTAGTCAGTCAAGGACCCAAGCTGATAGAGTAGCTGATACTGCAAATGTTGTTGGTTTCAGTGCCAGAGGGAAAAAGAACTCTTAAAGATCTTGCCTGCCAGTTCATTGCTCTGGTCTGGAGGTGAGGGTGACTTCATCTCACAACTCATTGGCTAGAACTAGTCACAGGGCTGTATCTAACTGGTTCCATGTGCTCAGAAAGAGGGGACCTGGAAATACTGGGTGTAAACACTAAAGACACCATACCACCGTAGTTTGGGCCACTGTCATTGGATTGCCCGATTAGCTGCTTACCGCGTCTCCTGGTTTACTTTCTTTATTATCCATTCTCTGTACAACAGCCATTGATTTTTCTAATCATTATTCTGATGACATCTCTCTCTGCTTAAGGCTGATCATTGTTTTCAGACAAAGTCCACCTTTCCCTGCAGTTTGCATGCTGTGCCTGATCTGGTCTCCACTTACCTTTTATGCCCCTATCTCTCTGTTCCTGTACTCTGTGCTAGTGATACTGACTTGTAGCTTCTCTAATCTGCTTTACTCTCTTCTGCCTCTTGGCCTTTCCTCATAGTACTTCCTCTTCTTGGAACATTCTTTTGTACCTCCTTCCCTCTTTCCTTTGGTTAACTCCCATTCTTTTAGATTTCAGCTTAATAGTCATTCCCACTTGGCAGTTTGAATTCAGTGCTTAGCCCTTGAATTCCCATCGCACTCCCTATTTCTGAGGAAGCTGTTGTATGCCTTTGTAATTGCATGGTTACTTGTTTGCTGTTGTAACCTAATATCTCACACAGAGAAACACTCAGTACATATTTGTTGAATTGCTAAATAAAGTACAGGGTAAGGTAGGGAAAATTTGATAGTGTATATTATAAAAAAAAAAACTGTATATTAAAGGACCCATATGCTTCCCAACTATGGCAAGGACCCCAAAGTTTTCTGTTTATGAAAATATGGTTTTAACAAGTACCTTGGTTATTAAAGTATTTTGTATATCTAGATTTCATAAGTCTTTTGAAAGTTGGTTACATTTTCTGTGTTTGTTTCTAATGTCAGAAAAAAAAGTAAGTATTATGTCGAAAAGTGATTTCAAACTGGCATTTAGGGTTCTCTAAAACAAAAATGACAGATATGTATGTTTCATGTCACATATCAAATATTTGCTGTTTTGCCATAATTTTCAATAGCTTCTTAATTTATTAAATTGAAATGCCCATTTAGTTAAAGGCTGTTATTTCCATTTTTTTTGTCGTTATTTTGAGTAATGCTGTTGTACACATCTTTGTATCTTGAGGTTTTTTTTTTTTTTTTTGACCTGATTTCTCAGAATAAATTTCCAGGAGTGGCATCTCTGGTCTAAGGGCAGTTGTAGTGCAGTGGTTAAAAGCATGCTTTGGTTTGTTCACGGGTGGTAGCAAAATAGTGTCATGGTTATAAAATAGAATACTGTATAGCTCTTAACATTCCAAGAAATAAAACTGCCCTATTTCTTAACAGGTGTTAAATGGTCTTACCTTTTGACTTTTTTTTGCAGTTTTTTTGCATTGGGTATCTTAGCCCTTGAGAGAGTGAATATGAGAAGCATAAAGAAAGAACAAGCTCAAGAAATGCAGTTTAGGGGGTGTGCAAGTAAGTTTTAGTTTGAAAATGGCCCATCTTAGACCATGTATTTCTTACTAAACAGTAAGTCAGTTTTATGAAAAGTTTATGCAAGTGTACTTGTGACCTTTCTGAGTATTTTGAGATTTTTTTTCCCACACCAATCTTACATAAAACTTAATTTTTAAAAAATGTGTAAGCTCAATAAACTAGTAAATACTGTTTTTTAATAAGTGGGGACTTATGTGTTAGTGGAAGTATTTTACTTTGGTTTTGGATAAGCATTTTAAATAGCATTTTAATTAAACCAAAACACATGGAGAATAATTCTGTTTTTTTAGTCCATGTGATTTGTTTAGGTATAAGTAACTTGGGGATCATAAGCCTTTCTTTTATTTTCCAGTTTACCTTTTAATGAATACTGAATTCTAGGAATCTTTTATCCAGTTTTTGAAGTGTCATTTTAAATAGATTGGTAAATTATTCACATTTGTGAAGTTTCACTGTATATTTAATGAAATGGATACACACACAGAAAGTGCATATTTAATTTGTTTTTTCTTTCTAGTAGAAATCTTTTAATTATTCATAGACAGAGTCAGTTTTGTAATAACAATTGGCCTCGGAAATTTTTCTTTTTTTCTCAGTGGTTGAGGGCTGTTTTTGAAGCTAGACTACTTCAGTTTCACGTTTTCTGATGTTGTCCATCATACTTCTGAGGGGGTTCGGTTCACTTCTCAGGTCTTTCACAGTTTTGTTTTTCACACAGCAGCAGCAGTTAAGCACTTCATAAAGGAAAGCCAGCACTACTAAAGAGACCACTGTAAATATAAATAAAAGCAGAATAACAAAGCAGGCAGTGTTCCAGTTATCATGGAAAGGGTAAATTTTTTGAACTTGAAAACCAAGGTACTGATAAACAGATGTAGTTGTTTCATTCCAGAGGCTGGAGCTCAGGGAGGCCATTCTTAAAGAGATAGCACTTCTTATGTCGCTTGTTTGACTCTATAGAGAGGTAGAAAATGAATACATGTAACCAGAGTTTACAGGTTTGTCAATTCAAATCTCAGTTTTAAGATTTGTTAGTAAATTTATATAGGCTGCATCAGTGTTCCTTATTTTCTGCCATAATTAGAGCCTGAGTGGTGTTTCTGAGTTTTTTCTGTCTATGCAGTGTATTCTTTAAACCATACTATGTATTTCTTAATGTATATCATTTGTTAGACAAATATGTTTGTTCAAGTGTCATATACAGAAATTAACTGCTAATGGAGGGAGAAAAAGGCAGTTGAATTATTTTAAAAATTTGACTAAAGCAGTAGTCAGTGAGCTGTTATTTATAAAAGATATTTGCCCTTTAAAGTCTTCCAGCTGCCCTCAGAAAAGCTTTTCGCATTACCCTCATGGATCCATCTCACCTGCTTAGTTCAGTGTATTTCTGTCTCTTGTTTCCTCTCCTTTAAACTTCCAGGACAGGTGATCTGAATCAGGAAGTAGTGGCTGAGTGAAAAACAGCAGATAAAGAAAAGCCAAATAATGACAGTTTTCAGAATAAGGACAATAAAATTTTAGATTAACGTTGCCTATGCAGAGACCTGAATTTAAGGTGTTTGTTTTTGGTAATGTGTACGATAGTCTTAAATGTCTTGTAATACCTCAATGACCTATGGGCACGAATACTTAAAAAAAAAAAAAAACAACAGACAAATTCAGTGCTCCAAAGCTACCTAAATTGTTGTTTCATTTCACAGAACTAGCCAGTGAGTTAACGTTTCAGTGTTCTTGCACTAGATTTTGCTCTTGTTGACCTGATACTTGTTAGGCCTTAAATGGAGTCATAAGGATTGAAGATTTGATACTATTAAAAATGCTAAATGACTTTTTATTATCTGAATCTTTTAAAAATATCTTTTTAAGCTTTAAAAAATTATGCAATACCTATATACCAAGAAACTTCTTGAAGTAAAAGGGGAAAAACCCCGTACTTCCACTTGAGTTTGTATGCTTTCTTTTATGAAAGAAATGAATTACTTTGCATACTTTTTCTTTGCTACGTAGTTGTAAATATTAAACGTATTTATTGATTACCTACTGTGTAGGAAATACTTTTCTAAGTGTTGGAGTAATGTGTGTGAGAGTGTTTTATTTAAAGAAAATTTCAAGGTGGTATAGAAATTTAAGAGTATAATGAACGCCTGTGTGCCGTGACAAGCTTCATTTCTCAACTCTCGGCCAGTCTCCACCTCTGCCCTCTTGCTTCTACCTCATACATTATTTTGAAGTAAATCCCAGATATCACGTCACTTCATGTAGGAATATTTCAGCACATATCTCTTAAAAGGTGAGGGCTCTGTTTTAAAATGTAATCACAATATCATGTTCACACCAAAAAAGATAAAAAGGTGACTTTAAAAAACTCCAAGCCATAACAATATAATTACATAGATTTGTTTTCTTTATAAACATAATTTTAAAACTTTGGGATTGATAAATTAATATTTTCTAAGTTTCCTTTTTCTTTCTTAAATATAATTTGCTTGGCAAATCACTTCGCCTGTCTGAATGGACTTGTTTCCTTCCTTTCTTCCCTTTGTGTATGTTGAAGATCAGATCGATGATCTAAGGCCAGAAGTTAAGGCCTAAATTTATTTACTTATTTTTGGATTTAAGAATCCTTCCGTTTCATGGCGCTCAGTGACCCTTCCTCGTGAAATGAGGTACAAGAGACTAATGGACAGTAGTTGAATCAGTTGCTTCCTTAGTTCTTGGACATACAAAAATACATTGTCTGGCACATAGATCTGTGATTAACTTCCCACTACATTACAGCAGTTCAAACTATGTCAGGAGACCCAGCCTTTCAGAGTTACCCTCATTTGTCCTTTGGAGTTTTCTTTTCTAAGCACAGTCTTTAAGAAAGCAGGGCTGAATTGCTGTGTTGCACAACTCCAGGGAGCACTGGTCATACTGTGTTGTGGGGTGGGCACCATTCACATAGGATACAGTGTAAGCTGAAGCTGAGCAATGTGGGGTGCTGCCAGGCTACCCCTCCACCTCTGCCTTGTTGCTGCCTCTGATTTTGCACACATTGTCAAGTAACCTATGGAAACTAACTCAAACGGAGACAGAAGTTAAATCCTTTTTGACCCAGCCTTCCTAATAGACTAGTGTAGTGTGTGCATGTGCACAGACACGCACATGCCTGAAAAGTGTTCAACTTTGGAGCTCTTCTAAGGTTTTTAGCAGTACTAAAATGAGGGTATTCCTGGGAAGGGTAACATACATTGTTAGGGTTATTTTTACTTAAGTGTGAATGAGTTCCAGGTCGGTTTTGAAAAGCAGAGGAGTTAATAGAGAGGCGAGAGAAGATGAGGACCTTGGAGAAACGGGATGGTGCTGTTTAGCTGGGTGGGTGAAGAGCAGGAAGACCTGCTTGAGGGTCTGTCCCATAATTTTACCTGGGCTAACCTATACCTCTTCAGCACTGATGAACGTATTCCTTAGACTTTTTGTTAAGACTTTTCAGGCTGATTCCTTTTTAAAATTTGGGAATTTCTTTTGAAGATTTCTCTTCTAAATCTGGCATTAGAGCTGATTGTGTAGGGGAGGGAGGAGAGAGTCGAGTGAAGCAATTTCCACATTATGCCCCTCAAATTAGTTGATGTACCTTATTAATGGACTTAAGCTGTTACTTCACTATTGATTTCAGAAATAACAGCAACTTAAAATAAAATTTGAAAGCATCACCTGTAATGATCCTATCTCCCTAACATATATGAAACTTTTGGCTTTTTTCTTTCTCCTACAAGTTGACTATATAAATCCATAATTTATACCTGGTTGAAATTATGCTGAATTTATTACTTTGCATAGTTTAATTTATTATGAGTAGGCCTTTTTAAAAAAAAATTTGTAGTGACTTTAAAACTGGGGGGAATTTGTAAAGATAGATAATGTAAATTACTATTTCAAAATGAAATTTTAGAATGATTAGAAAGTTGGCTTAAGGAACTTTATACTCTATTTATTTTTGAGATCCAAGTGAACTGCTTAAAAACTTTTAAGGTCCCCTCCCCCTGAAAAATTAGGGAGGGAGGAATAAGGATGGGAAGGATGAGAGAAGGGGGAGGAGAAGGTGGGATAGGCAGACAGACACAATTACATTTAATTATTTGAAGTTAACTTGCTCTCATTCAGTGACTCTTCTACTGATTAAATTAATACAGTATATTCACAGTTGAATGTAATGCATGAGTGAGGTGACTATGGAAAGCTTTTTAGATATGTTTTTAGGTGAACAAGATGCAGGACAGTGTGTAGAGGAAAGAGGGAAATAATACATATTTCTACTTGCTTGAATCTGCACAAAAATCTTTGAAAGGGAGATACAAGAAATTAATAACAGTGATTCCTTGTGGGGTTGGTTGGAGAGTAGAATCTGGGGACAGGGATGTGTGTGAGACTTCTCAAGGAGTACCTTGTGGACAAAGAATGCCACCTGCTGTGTCAGCAAACAAAGGATGTTGAAGCCGTGAAGCCATCAGCTACTACAGCTGCACCTGCCAGTGAGCCCTGAGGGAACTCAGGATGGAGACAAACAGGCTGCCTGCAGCAGTGCACACTGAGGGGACTCAGGATGGGAAAGAACTAGATACTGGCCCTAGATAGTTAAGGTGCATATCAAAGGAACGATTTCAGTGCTCCCAGACTCGTGCATCTTCCTGCAAATTCTTAAGCTTGAGCTATAAATTCATTAACCTGAGGTATCTGGTTTTCTGTAATATTTTGATGTTCCTACTACCTGGTTTTTGTTGCAAAATCTCGTATATCCTGGCTCCTCCCTTACCTCTTTGGAGCAATCTGAGAGGCTGCCTCCTAGGCTTAAGTCCTCAGAAAGCCCCTCAAAAAATCTGCCAAATAAAACATAATTCTCAACTTTTAGGTTGTGCATTTTTTCCTAGTCGACAATTCTGTATATTCTTTTGGTTTTTGAATCATTTGAATGTATTACTTATTCAAATCCAAACTAATATATTTTAAAATTATTCCCTGCCTTTGGTTTTTAATAGTCTGTTGTGTTTTATATAGTCTATTGTGTTTAATTGTTGTGTTTGGATTACTTCTAAAAAAATGAGGTTTAGTAAACTCATTTTGGTTAGGCTGTATACTTTATCCACACACGAATGTGCCTTTAGTAATTATTCTTGTAATAGTGACTATAGAGAACAGTGTATGGTGCCTCCAAGGGTAGTTCTAAGTTTCGCTAGAAGCATCTAAGCAGTTTTAAGAAAGAGTACATACATGTCAGGTTTATGTTGTAAATGACGACAGCTGTTTGTGAATGTGTTGATAACTGATGAACAACTGAAAACATTCACTCTTTAGTTAGCTTCTGGGCGTATCTGGAAAAAGTGAACCTTTAATGTGGAGTCATCTTCCACCTTTAACTTTTTTTTAATTTTTAAATTATTTATTCATTTTGTAATTGAAGTACATTCAGTTACAACATGTCAATTTCTGATATACAGCACAATATCCCGGTCATGCATATACATACATATGTTTTCATATTCTTTTTCATTAAAGGTTATTACAGGATATTGAATATAGTTCTCTGTGCTATACAGAAGAAACTTTTTTTTAGTCTATTTTTATGTATAGTGGCTAACATATGCAAATCTCAAACTCCCAGATTTATCCCTTCCCACCCCCTTTCCCCATCACCTTAAATTTAATGTGGTTTATTCTTTCAAAGTACACTACAGTTCTTCTGTGTTAAGTTTAGGTAAAATCTAAATCTTACTTTGATGGATTAGACATAATTAGATACATAGAAAGACATTTACCATTAGTATTTCCTTGTATTTTAAGACTATTTTTGAAATTAAAACGTAAATTTATATGAAGCAAATGCTGTAAACATGCCTTATGAAAAGTAAGAGAAAATGGCTTAAGAAAAATGGTCTATTGTACTTTTCTGGATCCCTCATTCCCTTTAAAATTTCATTACAAGAATGGGAAGTATTAAAGGAAAATTATAATTTTTAGTTTATATTGTTGTTTTGTATATTCCCTTATTTCTCCTTCCATTTTAAATGGTCCTAGTGAAATATTTATAAGGATAGGACTTGGAGCTGTTCTAGAACCTTGAATTGCCAGATGAGAATAAAATTATGCTTTTGCTCTATTTATGGAAAAAAAAAAACCCCTTGAATTGAATTCTGTAGTGCCTTTAAACATATCACTTTGAAATATGATCAACTGATCATAATATCATTTATATATAGAACAATTCACACGGCCCTGGAACTTTCTGAGGTAGGCCATGTCTCTAAGGTAGTTTGGCGAAACAACAGTGAGCCTCCATCTGCACTAACTATAGTTACATTACCAGTAAAATGTGGGCTGATTATAGGGTTAAGACAATGTGGGTGGTAGGAGTTTCTGCCTGCAGTTTACCTGAAGTTTACAAGTTAACTGTTTTATTTGACAAAGTTATTTTTACTTTATCTGAGACTTTTTTGGGGGCTCCCACACTTTGTATATCAAGCAGGAATGTTTTCTAGGCAATTAACCACACTGTACTGAGCCTGGAGAGATCCAGTATCTTTTTACAGAAGCCTTTGAGCTCTATAAGGGATACTTTGCTCATGCCAGCAGAACACTGGCTAAGAAATAAAAGGAAAAAAATTCTTTAAAATTTAAATAGATTTACCAACAAAGAAAAGGGCAGAAGTTGGATCTTTAGTTTAGTTTAGGTAATCTGGAACTATAACATCTAATAAATAATTATATTTTCATGCTTGAATATTATAGAATTAGAAATTTGGTCAGCAGTTTATACTCATTTTTAGTAGACATGAATGATGGCTCTGAGCCATGAAAGTAATCTTACTACCTTGAAAGTTACCCCCTGTCCCTTAACCAGTTTTTCTTAGGACATATTTTTTTTTTAAATGGAATTTATAAAAAAGATTTACTGTGTATTTATTTTGAGGATCAGTTTAAGAATAACTTTAACATATTAAAGTACTGTGATAAATACATATTTTGTAGCATACCAAAAACATAACTGTCTAAGAAGGTTTTTAATTTAACAATGGCATGACTTGTATGTTCAGTAACATAGACTTTAAAATTTCACTGTAAGGAATTTTAATTAAAATATATGAAAATCTGAAGCTCTATAAATGCTCTCTTTGGTTACAGTATAATGTAGCCTACCTATTGGTACCTTTCTGGTCTTTTTATTTTTATATAAAAATCACAGTTATGATCATTTATAGGCATTCTCTACACCTACACTCAAAATCAAATAAAAACAATTTTGAATTATTTTCTCATATTTGTTAAAATACAACAAACTTTTTTTTTTTATAAATAACTGCTTTTTACCAGCCAATATAATTTGCACATATAATCAGAAAGCTTTATGCTTTTAGTCTAGGTTTTTCTTTAAGAAAAATCCTTTGTTAAGAGAAACCAAACTGCTGAAATGAAATAGCTCAGAGAAAATGAAATTTGCAAGTAACCACGTAAATCAAATGCATATGGTTTACTCTAAGGTCTGGATATAGATCAGATTCATAGAAAATGTCATGAATTTTCTGTTAAGGCGCAGAGGGTGAGGGTGCTTGCTTATCAAGTAGCACAAGGCGGACTTCACATTTTCGTAATAAAATCCTGCCAAGCAATGAAATGAATACATTTTTTTGGGTCTTTAGTAGGAACAAAGCTTTCTGCTTGGTTTTTATGATAAAATATTTATACTGTATCATAAGGACATGTATTACTAAATAAAAAAGATCATATAAACCTACCTCTTGCTGAAAGGCTGCTGTTGAAGCGATGGTATCGTCTGTGTGTAATGCAGTCTAGTGCACAGCCAAGATGGAGCTGTGCTCCTATTGGTTGAACCACAGTGCAGCTGACAGTTTCCTCTCCGTTCATTTGCATTTAGTCTTGCCACCCTAAGAGTAAATCATTCATAAACTTGAATAGAGCTGTCTGGGTTCTCAACTGTCACCCCTTTTTCTTGCCTTTTTTGTCTTTAAGCTAAATTTCTGTATAGGAATTTGTGAGTTAGTAACAAATTGTTGATTCCTTAGTGTTTAGCTATAGAATTTCAGATCCTTCAGTGATTGTTTCAGTGCTCAGGCTAGAAGAGAGGTTGTAACCTAGGAAACAGTCCAGGTTTATCAGTTTGGTATTTCCTTCAGGAAATGTGCATAAAAATCTCATAAATGATTTTTTTTCAGTATTTGTTCTTTATATAAGTCTTGCTCTCTGAAAGTGATTATTTCCATGTGGCAGTTTGATTTATATGAAATTCTGAGGGAAAAGAAATAAGGTTTTTACCTCTACTAATTGGGAGAGGGTTAGTTTTGGTAGGTACACCACCTGCATTAGAAAAGCAGTCTGTGAAATTTAAATTGCAAAAGAATCCTTAGTTGGTCTTTTAGAGACAGAATGTTTTTATTTTGCTGTATTAGAGTTATGGTCTAAGCATAGCAGTCATGGTTTTTATTTATGCGAATGGGCTATTATAACAACAGTGGACTGGGTAAGTGCTTGCTATGCAGACATTTTTTTACATTATGGATAAATCAGCACATTTGTTTCTGGGGCAATAAGGTGTACATGGATATATTCTTACATTCGTTCCGTCAACTAATATTTATTGTTTACTATGCCTGGCATTGAGTTAAATGCTGGAGACCCCATGGTTAACAAAGCTGTTTGTCCTTCATGATTGACCATTTGCATGATGCTTATCCTTAACATACTGTCCTTTACTGTTTTTCGTAGTCTTCCCAGTTAGTTGTTTAGTAGTGTAGGATAAACTTAATGTTATTTTACTTAAGTCAAACAAGAATTGATTAAATATGCACTTAAGAATTTCTGTACTCTGACAAAATACCCAGTTTGAGATGGAATAATCTGTGTTAAATGCTAGTTAATGATTTTTATACAAGGCAGCATCACAGGGTTTACAACTGGATTTGAATCTTTATTCTTCCTCTTACTACTCTGTTTTCTTATGCTTCAAACAGGACATAAAACCTCCTAAATAGGCTTTTTGGGAGGGATTAAATGAGAATCATTTAACATGGTTCTTGGCAAATAGTAAGTGTTCAATAAAGATTAGATACTATTACTGTTAGGAGCGTCCTGAACACCTTGGAAAATGAACTACATAGGAGGTATGAAACAGTGAATGTGAAAGCACACCTATAAGGCATTCTTAATATTGTTATTTTGGGAAACATAGTGAAGTAGGCTTTAATGTGTCAATTGTATTATCAGCATTGTAAAAAGTTATTTTTAAAGGAAGATTGCATCTGAGGTCTCATTTTAGTCTCAAAAACATATTCAATAAAGCCTTTTCACTAACTAATCTCAAAGGAATATTATGTTGCCTTCTAGAAGCTGTTCTTTTGGATCTCTGACAGTTGTTACATTTGACTTGTGGTTGTTCTAATGCATTCTTTTGTTTAAATTATTATTACCAAACTGGTGCCAGAAATTGACTCACCTTCCTTTTATTTAACCTCTTCCTTTGTGGATCAGCCACATGGGAACTTTATAATATCTGATCTGATGCCTTGCTGAATAGAATGTGTACTTCTGAAATGTCTTCCCAGCGTTTATGATTTTTTTTCTTTTGCTGTTCCTGCCTATGATTAATGGAATGCATTTGTGATGCAAAAGTAGCATTAGGGTTTCTGTTTATAAATATGCAACAAAATGGTAGATGTTTTGAACCAGATTATCTTCTTTATAGATTGCTCCTTGTTTCATGCTGTTATCCTTTTTAAGCACCTATGTTTACGCAGTGGCAGCCCTTGTATTTTTTTATTCCAAATATATCTCTAAAGTGGACTTTAGAATAGTTATGGTATAATACTTTTTATTAATTCCCATTAATTAATATCCATTTATTTAAGCTGGTAATCAGAAATTGATGTAATAGATGAAAAACTGAACTTTTTATTCCTTTCAAATAATCTCACTTCTCATGGTTTTAAGTCTGTCAGAAAAGCACTATGGATCAGATTGAGATTTGTATTGTCCTCTTGTTTCAAAAGGTTTGCCTCTATTTATGGGGGAAATCTAATCAGAATTAAGGAAAGAATGAGATAATAGTGCTTATAAAAGAAATGTATTTTAATGCTTTTGAATTATTTATATTTTGTTCCCATCCTTAGAAAATGGATGGTTTTTATGCATGCAAAGATTGTGAATTTGTTACCAAGATTTTATAGGATAGAATTTACTAGATAGAAAAACTCAAAATATGAAGTATTTTACCAGTGTTAAAAAATCATTTTAGCTGCTTGAAAGTCATAATCATTTCCAATATAGAAATGTTTTAATGGTTTTTTTGAATTTCATTTGCAGATCATAGCAATGGATCGTTTAACTTGAAAGCTCTAACAGGAAGCTCTGGATATAAGTTTGGTGTCCTTGCTAAGATTGTGAACTACATGAAGGTAAGTACTTTACTCAGCTAACAAAAATTCTGTTTACTTTTTGGCAGAAGAAGGGGATTGGAATTTTCAGGAGTAAATTTGTATATAATGTCAAAATGTATCAAATTATGTTTCAATATGTGTGGTTTATTGTATGCCTGTTATTCCTCAGTAAAACTAAAAAATATTTAAAACTTCAAGCCTTTTACATTATATCAAATTAGCATTGATATAATGCTGAGTGAGTCATCTAAGTATGTTTAATTTACATTATATTAATTCAGGTACACAATTTAAGCCCACCATTTCACTTGACAAAATTGTGCTCAGGCAGTAGATACAGTCACTTCTTAATTAGTCAATACCTGCTGGCAGAACTAGTGAGAAGATGTGAATGACTTAGAGGATATTACTTCCATTGTTGTGAGAAGTGAAAACTGCATAGCACAGGCAGATGGTGGTGGTGGCTTTTCTATATCTTGGAAGAGAAAATTTGAGTGTTACTGAGGGTCTTAGAAAAACATTTACTCACAAAAGAATTAGGATTTACTGTTTGATGGGAAGATTTAGTATTTTTTGAAGTAAATTTCGAAGTTTTGATTTTGGCTTTACTAAATACTTTAAATCCTAACTTAATTTATTAAAATTGAAGTTTCATTTATGGCTAAGGTAGCCAGGTGATTACAAATTTACCCCCTTTGTCTGCCAACTCTTCCATTTAGTTACTGGTATCTTTTTTGAAAGAAGTCAAACTACTAACTTTGTTATTATTTCAGATTTTACCTATCTATCTTTAATATGTAAATGAAATTTTTATATGAAGGTTTTTCTTTTGTAATTTAAGAGATCTGGCATCTGGCTGTATTCTGAAATCTATGGTTCGTATTTGATTGCTATTAGAAATCTGTTAGTTTATAATTTCCTGTTATCAAATAATATACTCTGACACTTACACGCATTCACCTTTCATTTGGTTCATCCATTTCCCCACATGGTAAATAGTTATTAAAACCTACTAGGTGCTATTTTGGCATGAATGGTATGAATACCCAGACGAATTGTATGCCGCCCTCGAGGCTGTCAGTTTATTGAGGGAGACTGACATTCAAATGTCATGTTTTTGCCACTCTTCTGAAACAGTCTTCGTTTATCTCGATGACCCTTACTTACAGCTTTGTTAATCTAGGACAATGATCTTCAGATTTTTACTCAAATGTTCCCTGAAACAATTTCAAAAAACTGTGTATCCCTTTGCATATATTTAAATTGGTAACTATAATTTTTCAGCAAAAGTTTAGTGATGCAGGATGAAATTTTTGGCATATTGTAATATTTTGATAAAATATAGCACTCTTAAATTTAGCTAAGAGAATCTAAATGCATTTTTTAAAAATTTGAATGAAACCAAACTTCGGTGGTTGGGAATTTTATTTTCACTTTCAACTTGTATGTCAGTTCTGTTACTCCCACTGAATTTTATCCTAATGTTATATGTTTTTATTTTGAAAATTTTCTGTTGATCATACTTTTTGTCACAATAATGTACATAAATTGAAATTAGGAATGTTTTCCCTGTGACCATAAGGCTCTAAATATTAAAATTATTTTCTAGTTTGAGTTTTTATAATTACTATTACCACACAGCTGATTAGAATAATATACATATGTTAAAATTTTGGTTAAAATTCACTTTGTATTAATTAGGCAACAGAAATGTGTTTTTTAATTAAGTGAATGGAGCTGTCTTGTCTGTTCCTCCAGTGGTTCTTATATCTGGATTTATATATATATATATATTAGTTATTGATAGAATGACACAAGATTTTGAGATTTTTGAGGTTTAAGTGCTGAGAAATAATTATTCATATAAATAAGTTCATTCTAGTAGAAATTTTGTGATAGCAGAGCCTTCCAGTTACATGCCAAAAATCACATAGTGACTTATCATCAAACATCCATCAGTTGACAGTTCTGTTAGGTGCTCCTTCGGTTTTGTTGAAAGTGAAAGAATGGGAATCACCTTATTTGCCTGGTCCTTAACCATTTACTTATTTAGTTTCTAGGAGGTGCACCAAAAGGATTAACAGGACTCAGTAAATGTCTTCTTACACCAGTTTTCCCGTCTTTCCCACGCAGGCACTTTTCTTTAATCTGCTATACTCAGAAGCAGTTGAGAAAATAAAAATGCTAATTTCAACACACCTTTACCAATGCAGTTTGTTTTGATGAAATATTTTTATTTTATGTATATAAATTTATTTCTGCCAAGACTGTCAGGTTGAAGGTTTAGCATATTCAATTTATGGAAATTACCTCCTAGTTAAACAAAGCTAGTCTCTGTTGTCAGGCCAACCAGATACTTTGTATCATAAAATAGCTTTTACCATTAAGTTCTAATAGGTTAATACATATTTTCAGTAATATAAAAATCACTGAGAAATACAGTATAGAATGAATACTACTAAGGTAGCTGAAATTAAAATCTTGTGGATCAAAAAGAATTTACCCATTTTTATAATAATTTAAAAACATGCAGTTTACTGTCATTTTACATTGCATCATTATAAATTAAATAGTCAAATACTAATGAAGTGAGGGATATGATAAAATGTGTGTGCTTGTATCTTCTGATCTCTGATATTCAGCTTTTAGTTACAAATAAATGGGAATGATTCAGAAATAGCTACATTCTACTTCAGGGTGGTTAATGAAGGAGAAGGTTACCTATCGCTGAAAACAAATCAGTTTTACTAGCTAGCTATGACTTATTTTTTTAATAGGAGGTAGAAATATTAAACCATTTAAAAGATGTAATGAGAATTGACTAATCAGAATAAAAATTTCATGATATAATTTGACAAAATAGGTTTTAACTACCACATTGAATAGTGCACATTCAGTCTAAAATAGTTCATATATGGTTTTTGTCTGTGGGTCTTATGTAATAGCATAATTTGAACAATTCGGTAGTCCTAGAAAATAATTGCTATATTTAAAAGAATCAGCCTCCTTAACTGATATTGCTTCAGCTCTTTAAATACATTTTTTCTTCAAGCTAATATTCAAGGAATGGGTTTTGAGAATTGCTAAAGTTAATTACTTAAATACTTGGAAGAAACCCACTTTCATCACTAGATATTTCTTACCAATGTTCCCTTTACTTTGCTCTTGCCAGATTCTCCCCTAAGAGCAATGCATTTTTGGACAGTATGGAATCTAGGTGGGGTGTGTGGGGGTGGAAGAGACAGAGTTGTTTAAAGGAAGCTGCTCTCAATTGCCCACAAACTGTAATATATCAGAATTTGAAATGTCTTAGCAAGGGCAAAAATATCTTATTTTTAACTCTGAGAAAAAGATAGGGCTGGAAAAAACAAGAAGCCCTACCTATAGTGGATAGTTCATGATACCTCAGTTATCAATTAAGAAGGCTTCCCCAAAACAGTATTTTCTGACCTGTCCTTTTGTTTGAGTCCCTGGAGTTCATTACAGTTCTAGGCAATGCGTCATAAATTCTGGGTGGAGGTGAGAGTTGTACCTTTTGTGTGTGTATGTATAAAAAGGGGACAGGACTGTTTTGAAAGGGAAAGAGTACATATGGAAGGTGATCTGTAACTTTTCTTGGAAAATCTTCAACTGTCTCTTGTGTACCCTTTCTAAAGATCTGATAAAACCAAGAACTTAGAAAGAAAGCAAAAAGACAACACAAAAATGCTCCTAGTTTATTCATTTACTGATGGAAGAACTCTAATTGCTCAATGACAATTATTTAGAAATTCTATGGAGAAGGTTCAAGGGACACCATTAAAGAACTGTTTGCGATAGGTGCAGTGAGATTTAGAGCAAGAAGTATTTAAACGGGGAAAAAATTAAGAGCCAGATGCAAGAACTTCACAGTTATGATACTGAGAACATTTAACAGAGGAACAAACTGCCCAACACATCTCATTGGCTCCCAAGATGGTTATTGTACCACATCCTAGCAGTTTATGTTAAAATAGTAACTGAGACATCAAAAAGATTAAATTACTTGCAGTGGACCTGATTGAGAAGATAGAAGAATTTCATGGTCCATTTTAGAATGGCTTTTATAGATATAGTTAATGTAAAACAAATTTTACTGCTTAAAAGAGTAAGTCTGAAGAAAAAAAAAAAGCCCTTCGAATTATCTTAAAAATGTCTCTTTCTCCATTCAAGACACTAGTTCTCAGATGACACATCAGTGGGGCACTTTGTTTTTGATGGAATGCTTTTTTCCTTGATCTCACTGTTGTCCCTTTATGTGGGTATATCTCAGTTATGGAAAACATTATGTTGAAAAATTTGATTAGTTTGGTTTAGCCTAGCTCAGTGGTTCTCAACATATCATTCTCTAGCCAGTGGCATTAGTATCTCCTGGGAACTTGTAAGAAGTGCAAATTCTTGGGCCCCTTCCTAGATCTGTTGGGCAGGTGCAGCTCAGCAATCCGTGCTTTCACAAGCTCTTCCGGTGAATTGGATGGATGCTGAAGATTGAGAACTACTGGCCTAGCCTAGCTTCTGTATGAATTAATTCTGACAATTTTATTTGAATTTAGAAACTCTGAAGTCCAGAGAAATTAAATGACTAGCTCATAGGCACAGCTCTGGTTGACAGCAGGGTAGAGTCAAGAACCTGGATTTTTTTAGTCTTAAGTAAAGCATTTAAATTATACAGTAGTATATCTGATAAATACAGGTGTAGAAATCCTTTAAAAGATGGGAACAAATCAAATCTACTCATATATAAAAAGAATAGTAAGTTGTGATGAAGTAGAGTTTATTCTGGGTAAGTAAGAGTGCTTACTGTTTGAAAATCAGTGTAAGTCATTATTACATTATTAATAGAGCAAAGAAGAAAAAGCATAGGATCATCTGAGTTAGATACAGAAAAAGCTTCTGATAAAATCTGACTCCCATTCATGATTAAAAAAAAAACTTGGAGCAAATTAGTAGTATAAGCTAGGTTCCTTAAGACGGTAGAACGGCCTTTCTCAATCTTCTTACCCTGAAGGAACCCTTGAAATAATTTTTAGGTCTCAGAGAATTCTTGGAAAAATTGTTATGCCTACAGTTCAGCTGTGTTACTTAATCAGTAAGTTGTGGCTATAATAAGCCGATAATAATTGTCTTATTTAGTTTTTGTACGTGGTTTTCAGTAATGCTTGAGTCTTGCTGACATCCTTCCTCACTCTCAAGCCCAAACAACATCACAAAGATTTCTTTTTGCCACATGATTTTTCCAAAGATTATTTTCCATTGAAATCCAGAAATCACTTTAAGTCAAAGCATTTTTTTTTTCCTTAGAGCCTTGCAGAAACTTGTTCAGCCAGTTCTTACAATTAAAAAAAAAAAAAGTCTGCTAAGAAAGCTAGCTTCTGCAGTCATTCTTCATCTTCAAAGCACTCAGAAAAGTATGGTCTACTATTTTCTTGAGAACTCTTCCTCTGCTAAACCACTGGATTTCTGTATGGAGCAGGAGATTTATATGCTCAAGTGCACTGGTCTTTGTTAGTGAAGCAAATCATTTTTGTGACACCATTCAAGACATTTTCATTTCATTTCCAAGGGTTGTTTTTTTTTTTTTGTTTTTGTTTTTTTTTAATACTGGTACCTCTGTGAAGAAAGCAGTGTCTCGTGACAACATCGTAATATTCCTTTTTTTTTTTTTTAAACAAGAGAGGCAAAACCTTGTACTGAGCCAGCCATCGATGGGGCACATCAGTGAGGATACCAGTGCAGTTTCTCCAAGACAGACCTTTGTTTCTAGATATGAAGATACCACCTTAAATGTCTTACTCTTTGCTTGTTTGTGGCCGTTCTTTGCGGCAGAAAAGTTTTCTTAAAATTTACCATCATTTAAAAACTTTGCAGATGTTACTGTATAACATTTATTGGTGAAATCTGTTGGTTTGTCAACCTGGGTAGACAAGCTGTTGTTTCTCAGTTTATTAAACAAACCTCTTTAGTGTCATGTGATGTGTCATCAGTTTGCTGATATATACTGTTTGATACTTTTCAGTTTCTCATACTGTGCATTTTACTCATTATCATTTGACATGTTAATATTGTTAGGTTCCCACCAACTGTGTGATACACCCACTCACCCTCTTGTTCTGGGTGGTAATAACTTGATTTAAGCCTTTTCACTGAACGTGACATTTTTTCTCTTAACAAAAGCTTTTCTCTGTTTGATTTGAGATTCCAATAGTTGTTTAAAATAGTAAGCACCTTGACTTGTCCAATACCTGTGACTTACATTTAAGTGTATTTTCAGTTTTGCTGGAACCACTGTTAAGTCGTTTGCCATGATGATGCACAGTGAATTAGGACACCTGGGTTACCAGCCCTTGTAAACCCGCATTGGTCAGTAGCTCATTGTAGTGGTAGGTGTTTTTGGTATCTCTTACTGCCCTGGTGTAGTGAAATGACTTAGAAGATTATAGTTCTTTATTACTAACCTTATTAGAATTGTTCTTGGACCTAGGCTTAGAATCCTTTGCTGTCACAAATCTCATCTTCAAAAATCATCACACTGGACTGTCAGGCATGTTTATAAAACAAATGCTAATAAATTATAAAACCACAGGGAATAACTTTCCAAGAACTACATCACAGAAAATACGAACATTTCACAGTGTTTTATTTTTGTTACTACACGATCCATGTTTTGCACATTTACAGCAGCAAAGCAGCAGGGGGCAGTTGAGTCCTGGTGTGTAAAAATCCTTGTTTAGACTGAACATTTCCCTCAGATTTCCTGATACATGAGCGCAGAGCTGTTTGCTGCCTTAAGTCATTTTGGTACTGAATAAGTGAGGGTTAGGGGAGGTAATTTGGAAGGGAGTTGCTAACACTGTCAGCCTACCATGCTCCCATTTGTGCAGTAGAGAGCTTATCAACTATTAGTGGCCTCTCCCTGTTTAATCAGAAACCGATAATGGGCTCAACCAAAAGAACATAGCCCTGCTCACGTCGCCACATGATGCTAGAAGACTTCTAATGAAATCGTTAGCCTGGTGGCTCATTGCATGCATTGTTAGTTGCACATTACTACACTTGCATTGCATGGTTCATGCAGTTGAAAATATTATGGTTATTTTTAAAATTACAATTTTTTGTGGTACCCCTAGTGAAATCTTATGGAACCCTAGGGTTTTAACATGGAGTAATGGTGGAAAAACCCTGTGATACGAAAACCTACTTATGGTGAGAGAATGGTTGCATTTCCTCTGAGGTCAGAAAAAGACAAAGATACACAATGTAAGAGACAGTTGGGTATTACACTGGAAGTCCTACCCAATGCATTAAAGCAAGAAAAAAGAAATAACATATAAAAATTGGAAAGGAAGAAGAGAAACTGTAGATGACATGATTAAGTACATAGAAAAGCCAAGAGAAGAGGGGAAGAAGATGGCTCAGTGGTAGAGCACCTGCTTAGCATGCACGAGGTCCTGGGTTCAACCCCACCTCTATTAAAAAAAAAAAAAAAGGGCCAAGAGAATCTACAAACTATTGGAATTAATGAGTATATTTAGTAGAGTTGCTAAATACAGGGTCAATATACAGAAATCACTTTCTGCAAACTTTCAAAAAAAAATTAGAAAATGAAATAAAATAGGAAGTGCAATACACCAGACATCTTTTGAGTATTATGTATTCTCTAGACACTCCTGTCCATTTTTCTTAATTCCTAATCTAAGCAAGAAATAAGGAAGTAATTTTAAGTTTTTCAGGTATCTCTCTTGCTCTTTTTTTTTTTCTTTCTGATCACTCATTTTTTTGTAATATCTTTTCACTTGACAGTTTGATAGCTGTATTTTTGGCTTCTCTTTTTACATAATTCAATGAAACTAGTTCAGCTTTTATACATTGAATATTCTGTCTATTAAGCTTGGTCTGATTCTAAAAGTAGCATTTATTTTAACTTAAAAACAGCAATAATAACAAAGATGGGGCTAGTGCTTTTTAAATTTTTCTTGAGCTGTATTTATTTGCTTATATTTCCAGATTGACATAGTCTTTTAATAATTTTATATTATGATGGGAAGGTTTTTAATGTGAAGAAAACTAAGGAAAATATATTTGATAATCAGCGATAATGGAGAATATGGAAAAATTATTTTGAAAGACTTCACTTGGCTATCCTTAAACAAATAAAATTAACCTCCTTTATTTCTTCTAGTTTAAGCTATGTACTTCCAGGTCCATGTATCCCAAATATGCCTAAATACATTGCATATATACAAAATAATCAAAATACCCATTCAAAATAACTGTACTGATCTACACCATTGTTTGATTGGCCACCCCAAGATTAAAAATCCTCTAGCTTTATACATGTACTAATACACTTCTGTACTGATACCCTCTGTGTGTTATAAACTTGCATAAAATTAGAAATTTTAAAAGTTGAGATAAAAGGTAAAATGGATATATTTTCTTAAAAAACCCTTTTGCTGACTGAAAGCAGTATGATCAAACATCTCATCGTGTCTGAAAATCTTCGTTTAGCCTTCTTTTACAAAGTGATTTGAATGTTTTACTTTATTTGAATCCTTGGCTTTAATTGCTTTCTTTGCTATAAATACAGAGATTCATATAGATCTAGGGGAAGAAAGTACTTATGTTAGTTTCTTATTGATGCTGTAACAAATTACCACAAACTTAGTGACTTAAAACAGTGCAAATTGATTATCTCACAGTTTTAGAAGACAGAAATCCAAAATCAGTCTCACTGGGCTAAAGTAGGCAGGGTGATTCCTTTTGGAGGCTCTGAGGGAACCTTCTGTTTCCCTTTCCGTTTTCGGCTTCTGGAGGCCAGCTGCGTTTCCTGACGTGTTCTGGTCCCTGCATCACTCCAGCCTCTTCCATCATCACAGAGGATGATATTAATATTCACTGCGACTCTCCTTCCTCCCTCTTTCCCTTATTAGGATATGTATGATTACATTGGACCTACCCAGACAATCGAGTCTCTACATCTCAAGATACTTAATTTAATCACATCAGTCAAGTCCCTTTTGCCACAGATGGTAGCACAGTCACAGGTTGCTGAGATTTGGACGTGGATGTCTTTAGGGGAGAGAATGCAGTATTTGGGGGAGGGGTTTCAATAATGATGGCAGTCATAGTCAGTAACTCATTACAAAATTATGAAACTAATTTTTTAATCTTTCTCACCAATTAGGCAATTTGGTTAGTAAATTTCCATCTTTCCTTATTTCAGTTCATGCAACCATATCAAAAGGGTTTATAATTTTTTGTATTTTTGATGAATTGAACTCACAAAAGGGTTTTGTATGCCTAACTTTTGTATATGTATGTTTAGTTCTTACTCTATTTGTGGAGCTCTTGAAAGGCAGAAGTAGTTTGCATTTCATTGTATGTCTCATTGCAGTACTTTTGGCAAAGAGGAGTTATAACTAAGTATTTGCATGAATAAGTGGATGAATTAATAGCAAATGTTCAGTAAATGGTTCTTATCTGGTATATGTTAAACTTTGTCTGCTTTCCAAACATACCTTTGGAAAATAATTACTCTAGTTTTCAGTGGCCTGACTGAAGCCCAGAGTTCAGTAACCTGTCCAACAGTGATGGAGCTTAGGGTCTGAAATTGTTTTTTTTATTCTTCTTAAAAATTTTATTCTTTTTCTGGCTAGCGGGGAGGGGGGAGATAATTAGGTTTATTTGTTTATTTATTAATGGAAGCACTGAGGATTGAACCCAGGACCTTGTGCATGCAAAGAATGTGCTCTCCCACTAAGCTATACCCTCCCCCCTTTTTCTTTTTAATTTAATTTTTAATTTAACTTTTTGTTTAGTATATCTCTTGGTATAAAACACAATATAAATAATGACCAAAAATTTTTCCAACTTGGGAAAGGGAACAGTCACCCACGTCCAGGAAGCTCAGAGTTCCACACAGGATCAACCCAAGGAGGAATACACCACAGCACATAGTAATCAAACTGACAAAAATTAAGGATAAGGAGAAAATGTTAAAATTAGCAAGAGAAAAGCAACAAGTAACATACAAGGGAACTCCGATAAGGCTGTCAGGTGATTTGTCAGCAGAAACTCTACAGGCCAGAAGGGAGTGGCATGATACATTTAAAGTGATGAGAGGGAAAAACTTCCAACCAAGAATACTCTGTCCAGTAAGGCTCTTGTTCATATTTGATGGAGAAATCAAAAGCTTCGCAAACAAACAGAAGCTAAAAGAGTTCAGCACCACCAGACCAGCTTTACCACAAATATTAAAGGAACTTCTCTAGACATCAAACCGTAAGAAAAGAGGACAAAAAGAAGAAAGAAAAAAAGACCTACAAAAGATTGCTTTGGCAATTTAGGGTCTTCTACGGTTCCATGTAAGTTTTACAGTTGTTCTAGTTCTGTGAAAAATATCATAATTTGACAGAGGTTGCATTGGATATGTAGGTTGCTTTGGGTAGTGTGGTAGTGTGGCCATTTTGATAATGTTGATTCTTCCAATCCAGGAGCACAAGATAATCTTTCCATTTCTTTGTATCATCTTCAGTTTCCTTCATGAGTGTTTTACAATTTTCAGATCATAGGTAATCTCCTTAGTTAAGTTTATTTCTAGGTATTTTGTTATTTTTGATACAGTGAAAATGTTTATGCCAGTTATAAAATTCTGATTTTTGAAGTTAAAAAAAAAAGTGAATGAAGGGCCAGAAATGGCAAAAATATCCTTTTTAATGAGTGAGTCGTATTCCATTACATATATAGGCTACGTCTTCTTTATCCGTTCATCTATTGATGTTCATTAGGATGCTTCCATATCTTGGCAGTTATATATAATGTTGCTGTTAATAGCAGGGTGTATGTATCTTTTTCAATTAATGTTTTTGTTTTTCTCAGCTATATGCCCAGGAGTGGAATTGCTGGGCCATACGTGGTTCTGTTTTAGGTTTTTGAAAAACCTCCATATTGTTTTCCATAGTGGCTATACCAATTTACATTCCCTCCAACAGTGTACAAAGGTTCCCTTTTCTCTATATCCTTGCCAACATTTGTTATTTGTGTTCTTTTTGATAATGGCCATTCTGACAGGTGTGAGGTGATGTCTCACTGTGATTTTGATTTGCATTTCCCTGATACTAGTGATGTTGAGCAACTTTTCATGTTTCTGTTGGCCACCTGCATTTCCTCTTTTGTAAAAATGTCTGTTCAGTTCTGCCCAGAAGTTGAGTTGGTTGTTTACTTTTTAAATGAAGTACAGTTGATTTAAAATGTTGTATTAGTTTATAGTGTACAGCATGGATGGACTTGAGGGCATTATACTAAGTGAAGTGGGTTGGACAGAAAGACAAATACTGTAAGATATCACTTACATGTGGAAGCTAAAAAAATAAACCAGTGAATATAACAGAAGAGAAACAGACTCACAGATGTAAAGAAGGAACTAGTGGTTACCAGTGGGGAGAGGGGAAGGGGAGGGGCAAGATGGAGGTGGAGGATTAAGAGGTACAAACCATCAGGTATAAAATAAGCTGCAAGGATGTATTGTACAACATGGGGGATATAGCCAGTATTTTGTAATAACTATAAATGGAGTATAACCTTCAAAAATTGTGAATCAACTATATTGTATACCTGTGACATACAGTATTGTACATCAACTATACTTCAATTAAAAATACGATATTGTAAAATAAATATATAAATAAGTTTTTAAAAAGAATATAAAAAGGTATTAATGAAAAAGGTCTTATTCTCACCTCTAATTCAGCTTAGTTTTTCTTCTGCCCTGCTTCCTATGAGTAATCCCTTTTATAACTTTCTTGTGACTCTTTCTAGCGGTTCTTTATATGGAAACAAAATAGGAATATACATTTTTATTTTTGTCTCTTATGTGAAAGGCTTCATATGATATGATTTTTAACATAAATACTTTTTTTTACTTTTACTTTAAAAAATTGGGATATGATAAACATATTACATTGTATTATTTTTAGGTGAACAACATAATAATTTGATATATGTATGTATTATAGAATATAGTATTGTTAACTGTAGTCACCATGCTGTACATTACATCCCCGGGACTGACTTACCTGGAAATTTTTACCCTTTGACCACCTTCACTCATTTTCTTCATCTGTTAATTACCCATGTCCCAACATGCCTCTGGCAACCACTAGTCTGTTCTCTGTATCTGTAAGTTTTGGGGTTTTTTTGGATTCCATATATAAGTGAGATCATGCAGTATTTATCTTTCTTTGTGTGATGTATTTCACTTGCATAATACCCTCAGGGTCTGACCATGTTGTCACAAATGGCAGGACTTCTTTTTTATAGATTAATAATATTTCATTGTGTGTTATATGTATATAAAAATTTTAAACACTGATTTCACTTTTTTAGAGCAGTTTTACGTTTACAGCAAAAAAGGTTGACATACAGAAAATGTGTATATATTCCCTCCCATCCCTACAACCTCCCACGCTGTTTGCATCCTGCCACCATAGTGGTGCATTTGTTAAATCTTTGAACCTACGCATTGTTGTCAGCTAAAGTCCATAGCTTACCTTAGGATTCACTCTTGGTGTTGTGCATTCTATAGGATTTGACAAATGTATAATGAATGTGTCCATCATTATAGTTTCATGCAGGATAGTTTCACTGCCCTAACCCTCTGTGCTCTACCTCTTCATCTATCCTTTCCCCTTAACCCTTGGCAACCACTGAATTTATTCTCTCCATAGTTTTGTCATTTCTGGAATGTCAGATGGTTGTTTTGCAGCCCTTTCAGGTTGGCTTCTTTCACCTAGTGATAGGCATTTAAAGTTCTTCCATGTTTTTTCATGACTTGATAGTTCATTTCTTTTTAGCACTGAATAATATTCCATCGTCTGATGTTCCACAGTTTGTCAGATTGACCGAATGAAGGGCGTTTTGGTGGTTTCCAGGTTTTGGCAATTATGAGTAAAGCTGCTGTAAACATCTGTGCAGGTTTTTGTATGAACATAAGCTTTCAACTCCTTTGGGTAAATACTGATGAGCACAGTTGCTGGACTGTGTGATTAGAATGTTTAATTTGCTAAGAAACTGCCAAGCAAGAGTAGCTGTAATATTTTGCGTTTCCACCAGCAGTGAATGAGAGTTCCTGTTCCTTCACAAACTCATCAGTTTTTGGTGTCTACATTTTTTTTTTTTTTTTTTTTGCAGGGTGGGTAATTAGGTTTATTTATTTATTTGGTTTTTCAGTGGAGGTACTGGGGATTGAACCCATGACCTCATGCATGCTAAGCATGTGCTCTACCACTTGAGCTATACCCTGCCCCTACATACGGTTTTGAATTTAGTAGTTTGTCCTGGATGTCCTTCCAAATTAGCACATAGAAAACATCTGCAATTTCTTTTTTTTTTTTAACATTTATATAGTAGCATAGATGTGCTGTAGTTTGATAGTCCTTTATTGACTGCCACTTTAGTTGTTTCTAATATTCTCCTTTTACAAACAATGCTTGCCGTGACCTTATCACTTTGCTATGTTGTGGTTTATCTATAGGGTAGTTTCCTTTAAGTGAAATTGTTGGGTCAAAAGGTCTCAGCACATTTATATTGCCAAATTACCTTTCCCAGGAGTTGTATCAATTTGCATTCTTACCAGAATGGGTCTGTTTCCTTACAGCCTCACCAATAGAGTTGTCAAACATGGATTTTTGTAAATGTAGATAAGAAATATCTTGGTGGAAGTTGAATATCTTTTCATATGTCTAAGGTCATTTGCATCTCTTTGTGATTTGTATGTTCCTGTCTTTGGTAATTTTCTTAGATTTTTGGAACTGTTAAAACACTAAGAACGTTAATTCTTTGTGATGTGAATTGCAAATATTTTTTCTCAGTTTATCATTTGACTTCATAGAGCTACAAGTTTGAACTCGATTCTGATTTTATAGTCCATTCTCTTCATCACTGTACTTGTACTGCCTCAAATAATACACATTCTACATTCCTGAAAAGATGTACTTGTAACTGTTACTTAATGCATCTAGCATTTTAAAACTGTCTTCTAATAACAATTTCTTTGCTCAATAGACACGGCATCAGAGGGGAGATACACATCCTCTTACTTTAGAAGAAATTTTGGATGAAACGCAACATTTAGATATTGGACTCAAGCAGAAACAATGGCTAATGACTGAGGTAAGCGTAGACTTAAAATATTGTGGAAGAAAATTGCTATAACTAGGGTTTTCATATACTGAAATTTGATCATTATTTTTGCTTTTTCTTTAAAGAATTTGTATAGGGCTTTTGTTCTTTAAACATTCACATTTTGAGATTGACTTGCTTTTCATATAATCTTATGTATCTATTTAAAACTATCAAAGACTTTAGAATAAAAGTTGTAAAGTTACATGTCAGTTATTGTACCAATTTTTACTTAAGTTTTTACAGAGTAATTGATGCTTATTTTGAATTGCTAATTTTATAATGTATATGTTGGCAAATTGTATTATTTCGGTTTTAGGACATTAAAAGCATGAGGAATGTTAGGGAAAGCAAGGGATTTGTTGTACTGCTACTACTATTATGATTTCATAGTGATGTTACTGCCTCTAGCAGGTTACTTGGAAAAATAATCTCGAACACTGTGTATATACACACAACATTGGAAGAAAAGGAATCGCAAAACCATCAGTGACCGTGCTAATTTGGAAATGAATAGCATTTAAAAAATTGAGATATTTATCTTTTTCTGTTTAAGTATGAAATAACAGTTAACAGGACAGACTTTCTAGGACCAGTGTTGATTCTAAAGACCAAATGTAAACTTCCTAAAATAGGATTCAGTTAGTTTATTTTACCAAGCAAAATTTTGTTCTTGGTTTTCTTAATGTAAAATGAACCAGTTAGTGGCTTATATTAGTGATATGCAAATAGTGGCAATCCACATTTAAATTTTGATGCTTTACCTAATCTTGGGATTTCACAGACTACCCACATTAGGTAAAGGTTATTTTTATTACTGTTCTATTCTCCCTCCTTTCTTCTTTCTGTGTCTCTTCTCTTTATCCTTTCAGGGTCAGGCTGTCAGCTGCAGAAGAAAATAAATAGGTTGCTCTTTCTTGAAGAGCTTTCCTTCTAATATTAGCTGTACGAAAAGACTGACTAGGAACATCATTATTCTCAGTAACTCCTGTGTTCCTACTGAGTTTCAAACTCAAGGTGACATTATAGGTAAATTTCTTAAATGCACTACTAGTCTGGTCCTTTTCAGTTCTTTCCACAGCTGCTAGTGCTGTTCGATACTGTAGACTGACTGTTGATACGTTCATACCATGGACATATTTCTCACATTGTAATCCGAGCATGCAAACAACTATACTTTGAGGGTGGCACAGGTGGTACTCGTCTTGCTTTGTCTGTTAATATTAATAGATGTTTTAGATTCTTACCTGTCTTCTAAAAGAATATGGGTGCTTTCTTCAAAGAAGTTGTAATAAAATGATTTCTTTCTCATCCAAGGAATTGAGTTTATATAGATATTACACATTTTCTTTTATAAAAAGTGAGCACCATGCTGATCTCTTCCTGTTGCTTTGGACCCTGGATAATCCAGTATTTTAGATCTGCTAGTTGATATTCACAGGATACTTTTAATTTGCCACTGTATTGGGTATTGTTATTTATCAAATACTTAGTAGAATTTAAGAATGTATATATGAGATTTCCTTTTGGTAATGCATCCAAGTTGTGTCACTGTTACAGGCGTTAGTCAATAACCCAAAAATTGAAGTAATAGATGGGAAGTATGCCTTCAAGCCCAAGTACAACGTGAAAGATAAAAAGGCCCTACTTAGACTCTTAGATCAGCATGACCAGCGAGGCTTAGGAGGAATTCTTTTAGAAGACATAGAGGAAGGACTGCCCAATTCCCAGAAAGCTGTGAAGGTAACCTCTTTTCTTTCTATGCCTTAATATGATTTGAATTAATAATATCTTCTTGATCTTAAAAAATAGCAAGATTTAAATTTTTTTAAAAAATTTTTCTTTATAAAGATTCCATCATATACACTTGAGGTTGTCGTGAGCCAGTTGCAGATTTGAAATTTGTGTTTTGTGCTACACAACAGGACAGAGCATAGCCATTTTTGTGTAACTTTGACAGTTCCCTTTTGAATTCTCTTGTGAAGGCTGCTAGTCTCTGTTATTCACAACTGCTAACGATTAATGCTAACCTGTAAGCAGATTAATTCTTTTTGCTATCTGTGGAGTAAAACTGCTTCTTTCTCTCCTCTACTTCTTGGTGATTCAGTTACCTATATGTTGGACCTTTTGGTATTGTCCCACAAGTCCCTGAGGCTCTGTTTTTTTAACTTATTTTTTGTTCTGTTGGTCTGCTGTCAGTTGTACTGACTTTTCTCCAATTTGTTGTTAAGCCAGATTGGTGAATTTTTTATTTTAGAGATTGTATTTTTCAGCTATAGACTTCTCTTTCTTACGGTTTCTGTTTCTTTGGTGAGATTTTCTGTTTTTTTTTTTCCCCATTCATTACAAGCAAGTTTTCTGTTACACCCTTGCATACAATTTCTTGTAGCTGCTTTAAACTCCTCTTATTTCAGTTTCAAGAGCTGGATCATCTTGGGGCTGATCTGCACTGAGTCTGTGTCTCTTGAGTATGGGTCATATTTTCCTGTTATATGTATCTATATATCTATCTATCTGTATATATATATATATTCCTTCATAGATCTACTAAATTTCTTTTAAGTCTTGAACATTGTGAATTATATAGCTCAGGATATCTCGTGGTTTTGATTTGCAATTTTCTGTTGATTAGTGATGTTGAACATCTTTTCATGTACCCATTGGCCATCTGTGTGTCTTTGGAATAATGTTTATTTGGATACTCTGCCCATTTTATAATTGGGTTGTTTGGTTTTTTGCTGTGAATTCTTTATATATTTTAGATATTAATTTAGATATTAACCCCTTATCAGATAAATGATTTGCAAATAGAGTCTTCCATTCAGTAGGTTATCTTTTCATTTTGTTGATGATTTCTTTTGCTGTGCAGAAGCTTTTTAGTTTGATATGGTCCCACTTGTTTATGTTTGCTTTTTGATGCCTTTGCTTTTGGTGTCAAATTGGAAAAATCATGGCCAAGACAAATGTCAAGAAACTTACCTCTTATGTTTTTTTTCTAGGAGTCTTATGGTTTCAGGTCTTACATTCTTTAATCAACTTTGAAATAATTTTTTCATATGGTATAAGAGGGTCCAGTTTTATTCCTTTGAATGTGGCTGTCCAGTTTTCCCAGTACCATTTATTGAAAAGTATATCTTTTCCTCATTGTATATTCTTGGCATGTTTGTTGTAAATTAATTGACCATATATATGTAGGTTGAATTCTGGGCTCTCTGTTCTGTTTCATTGATCTATCTGTCTGCTTTTATGCCAGTACCATACTGTTTTGATTGCTGTACCTTTGTGGACAAAGTTCTTGTTTTTTTTTTTTTTTTTTTTAACTTTTTATTTTCATTTTTGGGGGGTAATTAGGGGATTGATTGTATTGAGGATTGAACCCAGGACCTTGTGCATGCTAACCATGTGCTCTGCCACTGAGCTATACCCTCCGCTCCAATTGCTGTAGCTTTGTAATGTAGTTTGAAATCAGGGAGAGCAATGCCTCCAGCTTTGTTATTCTTTCTCAAGTTTACTTTGGCTATTTGGGGTCTTCTTTGGTTCTGTACAAATTCTAGGATTGTTCTATTTCTGTGAAAAATGCCATTAGAAATTTTGATAGGGATTGCACTAAATCTGTACGTTGCTTTGGGTAGTATGGACATTATTTTTATAATACTGATTCTTCCAATCCATGAACATGGAATATCTTTCCTCTTTTTGTGCCATCTTCAATTCCTTTTATCATTGTCTTACAGTTTTAAGTGTAGAGATCTTTTACCTCCTCGGTTAAATTTATTCCTAGGTATTTTATTCTTGATGCAGTTGTGTATGGGATTGTTTTCTTAATTTCTCTTTCTAATAGCTTGTTATTAGTACATAGAAACACAGTGGAGTTTTGTATATTGATTTTGTGTCTTGCAACTTCCTGAATTTATTATTAGTTCTAACAGTTTTTTTGTGGAATCTTCAGGGTTTTTTTTAGGTATGTCGTCTGCAAATAGTGACAGTTTTACTTCTTCCTTTCCTATTTGGATGACTTTTATTTCTGTTTCTTGCCCAATTGTTCTGGCTAGGACTTCAATCCTATGTTGAATAAAAGCGATGAGAATGGGAATCCTTGTCTTGTTCTTGATCTTAGAGGAAATGCTTTCAGCTTTTCACTGTTGAGTTTTTTGTTAGCTGTGGGCTTGTCATATATGGCCTTTATTATGTTTAGGTATGTTTCCTTGGGACCCACGTTGCAGAGAGCTTTAATCATAGTGGATGTTGAATTTTGTCAAATGCTTTTTCTGCATTAGTTGAGATGATCATATGATTTTTATTCTTCATTTTGTTAATGTGGTTTATCACATTGATTTCCTCATATGTTGAACCATCCTTACATGCCTGGAATAAATCCCACTTGATCATGATGTATGATTCTTTTAATATATTGTTGAATTTGATTTGCTAATATTTTGTTGAGGATTTTTGCATTTATGTTCATCAGGAAAGGGATGTTGGCCTGCAGTTTTCTTTCTTTGTAGCTTCCTTGTCTGATTTTGGTATCAGAGTAATGTTGGCTTTGTAAAAATAGGTTTGACAAATCTCTTCTTCTGTTTTTTTTGGGAAGAGTTTGAGATGAATTGGTATTCTTATTTGAATGTTTGGTAGAATTCACCAGTGAAGCTGTCAGGTTCCGGACTTTTTCATCGGGGAAAGTTTTTGATGACTTATTCACTTTATGTTAGTAGTTGATACGTTCAGAATTTCTGCTTCTTCATGTCAGTCTTTATAAAAGCCTTTGTATGTTTCTGGAAATTTATCCTTTTCTTGTAGGTTGTCCAGGTTGTTGGCATTTGTTCATAGTAGTCTCTTATGATCTTTTGTATTTCTGTGGTAATCATTTGAATGCCTCCTGTTTGATTTCATTTCAATTTATTTGAGTCTTACGTAGTTTTTTCTTGGTTAGTCAAGCTAAATGTTTGTCAATTTTATTTGTCTTTTCAAAAATCATCTCTTAGTTTCATTGATCTTCCCTGTTGTCTGTTTAGTCTCTATTTAACTTTGTATGATGCTCTTTAAATCTGTTGAGACTTATTTTGTGGCCTAATGTGTGGTCTGTCCTGGAAAATGTCCCCTGTGAATTTGAGAAGAATGTGTATACTGTTGTTGAGTAGATTGTTTTGAATAGGTTTGTCAGATTTAGTTGGTTTATTGTGTTAAGACTGTTGAACTTCTTGCATGTTTATATTCATATCTTTCATCAAATTTGGGAAGTTTTAAGACATTTTTTCTTCTGTCTTGTTGTATCCTTTATTAAAAATGGGGTATTAAAGTATCCAACTGTCCAACTATTATTGTAGAATGAATTCTTCAGTTCTGTCAGGTTTTGCTTCATATATTTTGCTGGTCTGTCTTTAGATGTTATGTAAATGTTCATAATTGTTGTATCTTCTTGCTGTGATGAATCTTTTATTAATATATAATACCACTTTTGTCTTGTAACTTTGATTTATACTCTATTTTGTCTCATATTAGTATAGCTACCCCTACTCTCTTTTGTTTATTGTTTGCATGGAGTTTTTTTTTTTTTTTTTTTTCCTGTCCTTTTGCTTTCAATCTGTGTCTTTGAATTTAAAATGAGTCTGTTGTAGGTAACATGTAGTTGGGTTATCTGTTTTTATCCATTTTGCCAGTTTCTGTCTTTTGTTTGAGAGTTTATTTGCTTTTAAAAGTAATTACTGATAAGCAGGGATTTCTGTCATTTTTGCTATTTGTTTTCTATGTGTCATAACTTTTTGTGCTTCATTTCTTGCATTAGTATTTTTTTTGTGTTTAGTTGATTTTTTTAGTATTGAAATAAAAAAATTCCTTTTTTATTTGTTTGTGTATATTCTATAGCTATTATTTTTGTGGTTACCATCTGGATTATATTGAATATCCTAATGTTACAACATTCTAATTTGAAATTAAATCAGTTTAACTTTAATAACATGAAAACTCCACTTCTTTACAGCTCCATCCTGACCCCTTTTGGTTGTTGATGTCTTAAAATTACATCTTATGCATTGTGTGCTCCAAAACATGAACTAATAATTCTTTTAAATCCAATAGTTTCTTAAAGTATGTAGAAGAGAAAATTTGGAGTTAGAAAACAAGTTATGATAATACTAGTTTTTAGACTAATAATTGCTTTACATAATGTATGTCTTAAGTCATGTAGAAAATGATATGTGAGTTAGAAACTGTTACTCCAGGATTACTAACTTTCATAATTGTTCACATATTTACCTTTATTGAGATCTTTATTTCTTCATAACTACTTTGGGTTACTGTCTGGTGTTCTTTCATTTTACCCTGCAGGACTCTCTTGAGCCTTTCTTACAGGGCAGATCTAGTGGTGATGAATTCCCTCAGCTTTTTTTTTTTTTTTAATCTGGGAATTAATTTCTCTTAATTAATTAATTTCTGGGTCTTAATTTCTCTTCCACTTGTGAAGAATAGATTTGTTGGATATAGGATTGTTGGTAGACAGTTTTCTTTCTTTTAGCACTTTGAATATATTGGTCCACTACCTTGTGGCCTGTGGATTTTCTGATGAGGAATCTGTATTTAATTTTATTGAGCATCCCTTCCTTGTGTATGATGGTTTGCTTTTTTCTCACTGCTTTCAAGATTTTCTCTTTGTCTTTTGAAAGTTTGTTTATAATATTCTACTATCAGGCTTTTTGCATTCTTGTCCTTATTCATTAATAACAGTGAAATATCTTAGATCAGTTTCCTTGTCATTGTTATGTGTATTAGAAAATGAAGAATTCTGTATTTAGCTCAGTGAAAGCTACAAGACAGCAAAGATTACTCAAGATTTTTATATCTTTTTGAGAGAGGGTGTAGTTCTTTGGGCAGTACAATAAGAAAACTGAAGGATGGCTATCTCACAGTTGCACACTTTTAGGTGATTTTGATTATCCTTCCATTTTCTTATTTTAGCTTTTCAAAGCATAATTGGAAATAATTGATGGGTAATGATGAGTAAGTAGCAAAACACTTCAGGGCAAAGGAAAGGTAAGAACACTGAGATCCCACAGTTATTCTTAGATCAGTAAAAGGGTCCAATAGACCCAAATTGTAATTGCAGCGTAGATTTATTAATTTTTTAAATAGAATAAAATTCAATTTTCTTTTAGTACTTCGGAAGACCTCTAAGAATAAAAGTCTCAAAGTATCAATAGTTAAAACTATTCAGAACTGCCCAAGAAAGAAACTCAAGAATTAAAATTGGGTCTAGTGGACCTTAATGTTATACTGAGAGTTAAAGAAAATGGAAGTCCTTTGCTTTGAAAGAAAGAAATTTTTTTTCCTTGGGTGATGTAATTTTAGTTAACTGAAGCATTTTTCTTTATCTTTAAGGCATTAGGGGACCAGATACTGTTTGTAAACCGTCCTGATAAGAAGAAAATTCTTTTCTTCAATGATAAGAGCTGTCAGTTCTCCGTGGATGAAGGTGAGCCTTTTTGTATAGATGCTTTATTTAGTTTGCAGACATGATACAAATTTAGGGTGACAGAATTTGTAATATTTATAATACAATTATAACTTAAATTTTATAATAGTGCTTTTTTTGCGTATTACCTTAGAACAGAGTTAGTAACTCATATCTAAAATTGTTTCTCAGAATGCAAATTGAAATATGTAGTTTGAAATATTTTATGTTAATTGTACTTGGAGTCATGGTGTAGCAGTTCATGATTTCTTATGCTTACAGCTTAGCTGTACCAAACAGGAGTTTGTTTATTCCTTTTATTTTACAAATACTACTTCCTTTCTTGATATGAAAGCTTGATACAGGATGGAAAAAAGAATCAACTTTTTTGGAGACTGATATGCTCTTAAATAAGTTACGAATTTTTTGACTATCAAATTGGATAAGAAAGGAGATTAATTTTTTCTTTCTGGCAGTTGTAGAGTTGGATGCTAAGCTATATGTTGTCTTGTAAGTGTGTGACATCAGTATTTTAGATTTACTTTAAAATATTTCAGTAATATTTTCATGTAAAATAGTAAATAAATGTTTATGAGTCATGAGAAATTTCTCTTCTATACAAATTCTCATTTAAGCAAATATAATCTTTTACTCTAAATTTGTATTAATTTTGAAGTTTTGTTACAAGAATTGATCATTTTAATTAAAAAATTTAAAAAGTAATACAAAGTCACAGCAAAATACTCTTAACAATATATGAGGACATAGAGTACAATAGCAGTATTAGACTCCAAACAGTGAAACTACTGCTATGCCAGCCTGCTAGTCATACTGACTCTTTTTTTATGGCATTATATAAGAGGGATTCTTTTGAATGAATAATTTTGTATAAGAAATGCATTTACAAATCTTGCCCCTGTAGTAGCTCATACCTGTCTTGATTATGATTCGTAATTTGTACATAACCCTAAGTTTTTCTTTTGTATGTTTATCTGGTTGTAGATGCTCAGGCTTGTGGTGCTTATGGTTTAGTCAACCTGAAGTTACTTAGATGACTATGACTTGTAAAAAATAGAATGTTGTATTTTTGTGAAAATCCTCATCAAGAGTACTTTGTTATCTAGTTGATTCTCAATAAATGTTAATTAAATGAAAATTTGCAAAGTATTCTGGCTCTTCTATAATGCCATTTCTAATAAGTAAGCTTGCTGCATATAAACAAGATAGTCAGCTTCTTCTGTGTGTTGTATTGATAGGTGCTCATTTCAGGAAGATTTGGCTTAGCAATTTTTAGTATTCCTTGAGTCTCTTACGCTTGGAATTTTGCTGTTATGTAAACTTTTGTAATCGTCAAATTGATTTCTTCCTTTTAAAAACTCGTATGAATGGACTTGAACTTTAAAATCCTGAGTTTAAACAAAGAAACAACAGATTCTTTATTCTTAGGCATAGTTAATCCATTTGAAGAAAATTTTCACAGTATTAAAAACCTTATCAGAAGTATCACATGTCCAAATAGTGAGGAAGATCTTACAGTAAGAAAAGTAGATACGCTTTTCCTTTCTCTAGTTCCAGTCCCTTTCTTTTATGGCAAGTAACCTACCTGGTTTTATTTTAGGTTCTTCTGATGGTTTTTCCCATCTTGCTAAATAACTTGCTTATACTGTTATTTCTTGATTTTTTAACTTGAAACATTGTCTAATGCTTATTCTTTGTCATCTCTCTGGTTCTAACACCTGTCTCTCTTTTCTACTTCCCAATATAGTATATCACTAGTTTTAGTTTCTCTTCCATTTATCTTGGGCACCTTCAGCAAATGACAGGCTTTCTCAATGGGACATTTTAGTATTAAGCCTGCTCTCTTGATGGCAGCCTGGTGCAGCATATCTTCTGGAAGTTGATGCTTACCTTGAGGCAGGTGTTTGAAAGTAAAGAGATGGTAGAAGCTCTGTAACAGCAGCATGAAACTAGGATTTCTTGGTAGTGTTTCATTGGAGAAATTTTAGGAGCACAGTTTGATTTAGCCGTGACCGTCACACAGGACCTGTACTAATAAGCATTGCTGTTTTCTGTCCCTTGTGTGTGCTTTCTGTGGATACTCTTGTTTTACCTTTTTTCTCAGTCTTTTCCTATCTGTGTATCTTTTACCTAGAGTTCTGTTCCTTAGTATTACCCCCGTTTTCATTTGCCATTTTATATGGCCTTTATTGGCTTAACCTCTTCCCATCTCCTCATAACTTGGCCTTACAGGACAAAATGAGGATTTTTACTTTTTTCCCTTCAAATTATGAAAGTAATCCTATATGCTTGTTAGTAAAGTTTCACACATCCAGAAATAAGTTCTGTGAATAGCTGAATGTTTATTTTTCTGGTTTACTTTCTCTGTACTATGGATACTCTGTAAATAGCTGTTTAGTATTCCATTTTATACGTGTACCTGATGAATGAATTTTTAAACATTTAACAGTGCCTCAGGAAATATCCTTACATATACCTTACATAGAGGATATGTGTGTATCTATTTTTTAATACATATAAATCAGGAAGATACTGGGAAGGTAAACAGTAAGTCATTTTTGCATCTTTTAAGATCTTTATTGCTGTTGTGAAATACATTACTAGCTTTCCCAATATTGAACTATCCTTATACTCCTAGAATAACCCTTCTTTGGTTTATGCATTTCTGCATTCTTTTTACTGGTGTATGTAAGGATTTTTGCTTCAGGGTGGTCAGGTTTCTTTTTTGTGTGCCTTTCAGGGTTTGGTATAGTGTAATGCTGGATTCATTAGAAGAGAAATAGTCTTTCCTCCCTTCCTGCCTTCCTTTTCTGTCCTTACTTTTCTTTAGGAGTATATTGGATTTCTCAAAGATTTGAAAGCATACACCCATGAATGTATCTGGCTTATTTTTTGACAACATTCTTTTTTTCTTTTCTTTCTTTCTTTTTCTTTTTCTTTCTCTCTTGTGTGTGTGTGTGTGTGTGTGTGTGTTTGTGTGTGTGTGTGTGTGTGTGTGTGTGTGTGTGTGTGTGTGTGTGTGTGTGTGTATTGACAGCATTCTTAATGTCTTCTTTGGTTATGTCCTTCTCTAAGTTTTCTGTCTTGTGGGTCAATTTTAGTAATTTATATTTTCCTACAGAATCACCCATTTTAAATTCTCAAATTTAATAGCATATACTTTTACAGAGTATGGCCCAAGAACTTGTCTGATTTTTTTTTTCTCTCTGTTATTTTCCCTTTTATTGCTAACTTTTTCTATATGGGCTTTCTTCCTTATTTCTTTGTTATGCTGGTTTATCTGTTTGGTTTGGTTTATCAGTTTAATTTTTGTTGTTGAGTTTTTGTTTTAAAAGAAACTTAGATCACCCAGGTACTAGTTTTTTTGACTACTTGATCTGAGCAGTGACTGAGCAAATATTAATAACTCCTGTTACTTTTATATTTTTGTTAATTTTGCCAGTATAGATTTTTGTACAGGTTTTGGTTTATAAGTGTTCTTAACCATCATGGTCATAGTTTAAGTATTGTATCCATAATCATTCAGTATCCCTCTTAGTTGTAATGAATATTGTTTTATTTGAGGTCCAACTTTATCTCCTATTATTATCTAATAATCCCTTGTGGGGTTTTTTTTGATATATTTTTGCCCTTTCTCTCACTTTATACCTGTATTCTTTTATTTTAGTTTGAACTTTCTGAATCAGCTCTGAGTGTCATTTTGTATTTACTGTCTTTATTATCTAATGTAGTCTCCTCATTATTTATTTGGAATTTGTATCATTTATTTCTGGCTCATGTATATATAAAGTGGTTCTCTTTATATCTTTTAAGTAATTTGCTTAAACCTATAGGTATTAGTTTATCAACTTCATTCTTTTACTCTTGAGTTGATATTTTCTGAGATTTTTGTTACCATCTATAATCATTTATTCATGAGTCCATTTATTCAGCAGATATTTACGGATCTCCTGTTGCTTGCCCTCGTCATTTTGCTAATGTAGGGGATACTGTAGTGAGCAGCATAGGGTGGTTTCTGCCTTCATAGAGCTTAAATTCCAATGGGGAAAATAGGTGATATACAAAATTAAAAATGATTGCAGATTGTATCAAATGCTAGGAAAGAGGTAAATGAGGATGTGCTTAGCTCGTGGGTTGTGGGAAGAGTGGAGCTCAGAGATCTCTGTGAAAAAGGTGGAGAGGGAGGTAGAGCCAGCCTTGTAAAGTGTCAGAACTGTGGCCATGGGGGCAGTTGTCAGGGGAGGGAGAGGATTTTCAGGGAGAGAATAGCAAAGGCTGGGGGAGAGACTGATCTTTTTGGTAAGCTAGTGGTTTTTTAATTGTTTAACCAAATTCAGTGGACAGTTTTTATAACAAATACTTTGTAACATCTTCTTTGCCCTTGTAAAAATAAAATTCATAAATAATGTAATTTACCTATACACAGAATTTCTTAAGTCAGTATAATACCCAAACTGTGAAATAAAGAGAAATGAAATTGATTTATATTTTAAAAATGTATTTCAACACTCATAATTATTCAAGCACATTTATACATACTAGAATATAAATGGAATAGTTGTTTACATTTATATGTAGAATTACCATTGAAGGTGATAGCTACAGATGAACTAATAAAGGTATGATTCATTGGCAGCTTATGTACCGTACTTGGTATTTTCCTTAGGTGATAAAGAGTTCGTGGGAAAGTTCTAAAAATTATGAAGTGTAACTTTTCTGTGATTTACAAAGGTTAATCATATTGTATTCATACACATTATACATTGTATATTAATCATACTATATTCATATACATTATGTGTTGTATATTACTAGAAAATCAAATGTGTATTAATACTTTGCTTATATATGTAAAACAAAATTGGGTTCTAGGCTCAATTTGTTATAAATTGGTGTTTTTCATTAATCTGTAATTTTCAGGGAAGATGGCTGGGAGAAAGCAAGGTTTTTCAGCCTTGGCAGTATTGACATTTGGAGCTAGATAATTTGTTTGGTGTCATGGTTGTCACTATGCATTGTGGGTGATCAGCAGCGTCCCTGGCTGTTTTAGGTGCCAGGAGCATTATCTTCCCCCACAGTGTGACAACCAAAAATGTGTTCAGACATTGCCCAGGTTGAGAATTATGTTAAAGGTAGTTTATGTTTATAAAACAAATATTAAGGCACATTCTCTTCAAGCTTCTTTTCATAAGTTCTTTCATTCAGCACATTCAGTGATGTAAGACACAGCAAAGTAAGTAAGGTTTCTGTCCTTGAGTCCAGGCTAAGGGAGAAATGACATGGGTTCACATGTGGTACAGCATCATACAGCGTGTCATTGTGATGTTCATACGGTGCTGTAGAGACACCGGGGGTCATAGTTACTCACAGGAACTTCAGGGGTGAGACACTGTTCTTTTGGTTGAAAGTGTTGGTATTGCATAAATCACTAATTTATAAAACTGAGATTTTTTGGTTAATGATGTAAATTATGTGTGTTTTCAGAGAAGACCTGTTGAAAATTGATGCATATCTTAACATTTGTCTTCCTCACTATCCGTCTCTTTTTTTTGTGTTTTCTCAAAATTTTTTGTCTCAATTGTGCTGATGAAGATTTTTGTTTTAGCCCACTAGGTGGCACTCTTAGCATAGAGAGGAAATCTTGAGCAGTAAGCAAGCTTTCAGTCACACTGAAGATTTACCCTTCATTCTATCTGTAATAGAAGCCAGCGTCCTAAACTGAGATATAGCATAAGTAAGGAGAGAGTCCATTGTGTTGTAAATTAAAAAATGAAATAGGTAAGTGAACACAGAGTATTTGGATCTAGGTGTGTGTTTTACTTCACATAGGCATTTATTTCCTTAAATCAGGATCTTACTCATGTAGGGGCAGTACAAATGCAGTGGTCAAGAGGATGGTCTGAGTAGTCAGCTGTAGGTTTAAATCTCGTCTCTGCTCCTTACTAGCTTAGGCAAGATACATAACCCCTCTCTGTTTGAGATTCTTCATGTATAAAATAGGACTAATGGTGTCTGCACTTCAGTGGACCCTGTGAAGATTAAACGAGTTAATGTAAATAAAAATGCTTAGGGCTTAGAACCTGGCACACAGTAAAAATAATAGTAACAGCAAGGTTAGCAATTAGTAGTAGTCTTAAAAATATAAAGTAGTACCAAAATACTAGATGTTTTAAGCTTACTCATCAGGATGCCTTACTTAGCTGATTATTGACTCACTGACTCTGTAGTTTTGAAGTTGGTTAGACAGATAGCAAAGAAGCAGACTCAATTCCAAAATTGGAGGCACTTATCTTTTGCAGTCAAATATTAGCTGGTGTTCCTAGTAAGAAGTCCAATGACAATCTGACTTTCCCCCATTGCTGGCAGCTTGTTCTTTTCTGCCTGGAAGCTTAAATGATTTCAACTTTATCCTTAGAATCCAGGACTTCTCCCAGTAGCTACTCCCCCTGGGGCTCTAATGCTGTTTTAGGTCATTCTTTTTATAATAGCTATATGGTATTCCATATATGGACGTACTTTAAAACAGTTTATCTGAGGCCCCACAGAGAGAAATGTAGTTTGTGTTTTGTTTTGTTTTGCCGTATGCTATTATAAATAATGCTTAGTTCTTACACATGAGTAGATGTGCACTTGCTTGATTATCTCCTTATTCTAGTTTTCTTGAAGTGTAATTGGTAGGTCAGAATACAAGGATACTTGAAAAAATTTCAGCGCCCTGTCTAATGCCCACCATAAAGTTTGCAGCAGTTTTTTGGGGACCAGTTTACCCCTTCACAGCAGTATATGAGAAGGTACCCATTTCGTTTCCCTCACTGCTAGGTGCTAGGTGCTCTTAGTTGACTTTGCCATCCTCACAGAAAATAAAGGTTATCTTGATTTTAACTTGTATTTTCTTGCAATGATTTTGTAAAATTAAAACCAGTATGTTTCTCTTTATACCTCTGTTAGCTGAGCATTTTCTGTCCCTGCATACATTAAAAAGTAATTAAATTTGGGATCCTATGAGATCCTGTCTCTAAAATGAGGCCCTGCCTTGCAGTGTTCATCTAAGTATTTATTCAGCTGTACTACATTGACATAGTAGGTGTATTTAAATACTGCAATAGCATTCAGCTAGGGAAAGGCAAGGATTAAAGTAGAAATGTTTTATTAGGGGAAAAAAAAGACATTTTATTCAGGTATCTTCCTCTGAATATAGCTCAAGTGATGTTTCTTTTAGCAAAAGGAAATAAATTTTGTTTTATTGTACTTTCATTTCCATTATACCATGACAATGTACAGTGTTGTCTATTCTTGGTGGTGGTATATAACATACAGACTGAGTTGCCAGACCGTTGCCCGTGATTGTGTCATAAGTGGCCTGAAGTGCGTAGACTCTGAATGTATCAGGTACAAAGTGAAACTAGTTTTAGTCTTCAAGGAACTGAAATTTTATAATGCTCATAACGTAGGGGCTTGGTTAAAAAAACAACAATGAAATTCACCACCGATTAAAAGGTATTTTTATTGTATGTATTTTTTTCTCCTTACCTTTTTGTTATGCACAGAGAAGTACACAGTTTAGTTGCTACACGGTTATATCATGTAACACTTATTCTAAACAAATGAATACAATTTTAACAAGTTGATAGAATTTAACAAATTCGTGTTGAAAATGTTAGAAGTATTCTTTCCTGTGTGACATACTTCCTTCAACAGCTGTGGTTAATTTAACACATAAAAATTCCCGTTACGGTATACATTTTTAAACAATTTTGTGTGCTTTCTTGGAATCAGATGCTTTTTATCGCTGATGTGAGTTTGACCTGAAGCTGTTGTCTCATATGTACCTTCTGTGAGCAGAGCTGGTCATGTGAATCACATGGTTCTTAAAGTTTGGATAAAAAGTAGATAGTTGGGGGCTTCTAGCTTTCACTTAGAATGGAGAAAGCTGGAGAAAGCACTGTTCCCACCCTTACTGCTACTGCAGCAACAAACCCCAGCCCACTGCAGACCCCGTCAGAGGGCTGAGTTTGCAGGGCGACCATCCAACCTGAAATCGAGGAAAAGACAGGTACCTCCAAGAAGAGATGGCTTGCAAACCTGTTCACCTGGGACAGAGAACATGAATAGCACTCAGAAGAATTCGATTAAAATGTTTGATGACCTGCTAAAGGCCTAGTGTGGACTAGCAAGAAAATACGGGGCCGCTGGGGCGGCAGATGCCCACTTGCAGCCTCTTCCTCCCTGGGCGTTTACAGGAGGCTCGGCCAGGGGCGCTGCCCTCGCCGGGAGGGTCTGCAGGAGGACAGCATAGGTGCTTCGGGAAAGACCCGAGCCCTGTCTGGCTCCTCCCTTCCCTGTCTGCTGTGAGATTAAACTGCTGCGGGAAGAGAAGAGAAAACCCTCTACCCCAGGGGAAGGGACAAGAGTGTGCGCTGGGCCAGAGCTTTAGCAGAGGGGGCAAGGCAGCAGCGCTGAGGACCAGGGTGCTTGTCTGAGGCCAAGCCTTCATCAGAATATCGGAGAACCCCCACCCCATACCAGGCTAACGGATGTTGGGTAGCAGGTGACAGTGGAATTCCGTAAGAACACAGAGGTCAGCTGACTGTCCGAGGTGTTGCATAAATTGAAGACCTAAAACTGCAGGTGGAGCAGAGAAAAACCCCTCTGGCAAAGGAGTCTCTACCCTAAACACAAGGGCTGGCTAGAGGAACTGGGAGCCTGTGGGGCATTACGAGTAACCACAGCAGCAGCAAATCCCCAACCAAGTCCATGTTCTGACAATAGAAGACCTCTGACTCCTCACACGAAAGGCCTGGCAGAAGGAAAGGTGTGCCCGTATCGAGGCACAGAAACTATTTCCCTCAGTCTCTGCAGTCCTACAGAGATTATCCTGCTTTCAAAAAAATTATGAGGCTTAAACAGAAGCAAAGAAAAGAAAGCAGGGCATTTTTGAGACAAGGGAATGGATGGAACCAGCTTCTTTAGGACACAGATACTGGAACTGTCAGACATAGAATTTAAAATTACTCTGGTTAATATATTAAGGCTTCTAGTAGAAAAGGCAGTCATGTATGATCAGGTAGGATATTTCAGCAGAGAGATAGACGTAAGAAAATCAAATGAAAATTCTAGAAATGAAAAGCATGGTAGCAGAGACAAAGAATGCCTTCAGTAAGCTTATCAGTCAACTTGACATCACCAAGGAAACACCTGTAAACTCGAAGATAGGCCAGTACAGATTGTCAAACTGAAATGCAGAGAGAAAACTGTGGAAAAAAAACCCCAAAACAACAGAGCCTCCGTTAGCTGTGGGATAATATCAAATGATCTGAACGTAAAATCTCAGGAGAAGAGAAAGAGAATGGGTCAGAAGAAATAAAGGCCAAATATTTTCCAAAGTTAGTGATAGACACCAAAACAAAGACCCAGGAAGCTCAGAGAACATGAGGTAAGATGACCCCCCCAAACAAATCGCAGGAAAGCACCTGGACGCATCCCATTCCAACTGCTGAAAACTGGAAACGAAGAGAAGGTACTGAAGGTCGTCAGAGGAAAAGAGTTACAGCAGAATTCTCCTTTGAACCTGTACAAACCAAAACACAGTGCAGTAGCGTCTTTAAAGTGCTAAAAGGGAAAAAGTTTCCAGCCCAGAATTCTGTACCCAGGAAAAGTAATCTTTAAAAAATGAAAGAGAAACACTCTCTCAGAGGAGTATTCTCTCAGTATCACAGAAGCTGAGAGAATTCATTGTCATCAGACCTTGCATCACCAGAAGTGCTAAGTTAGTTCTTCAGGCAGAAGGGATGTGATACTAGACATAAACTTGGATCAGTACAAGTAAGTGTGCTGTAAATGGAACAGATGAAAGTAAACTATAAAATTTATGTTTGTCTAGTTAAAATTTACATGTGAACTTGTATAACTTACTTGAAACTCGGCCCTGGTTAATTAAAGCTGTGTATTGTAAACCTTAGGGCAACCACTAAAACCATTAAAAAGAAAAAGTAACTATGGTTAACAATACTATATTGTACATTTGAAAGCTGCTGAGAGTAGGTCTTAAAAGTTCTCATCACAAGAAAAAAACTTAGAACTGTGTGAGGCCATGTATGTTAAATAACTAAACTTACTGATGTAATCATTTCCAGTATATACATATATCAAATCATTATGTTGCATATGTAAAGCTAATACAATGTTATATGTCAGTTACATATATCTGAATAAGTAAAAGTGTAAATAATGAGACAATAGAGATAAAATGGTATCATAAAAATGTGGTTAATCCAAATGAACACAGAAAAGGAAAAAAGGAGTAAATGGAAGAAATGCAAGATGATAGATTTTACTCTGACCATATTAATAATTATGTTAAATGTAAATCATCTAAACATACTAATTAATTCAGATTTTCACCTGTCTAAACATATAAAATCATCTAACATACTTTTTCATTGTAAAAATCATCTAAACATACTAAACTGAGGAAGATGTAAATTGTCTCAACATAGTAATGAAGGCAGATTTTCAGATTGGGTACAGAAGCAAGGCCCCAGTATGTTCTGTCTATAAGAAACTCATAAAGGCACAGGTTTAAAGTAAAAGAATATAAAATGATATCCCATACAAACACTGGTCAAAGGAAAGCTGCAATATTACTATCAAAGTAGACTTCAGAGCAGAGCAGCTTACCAAGGATAAAGAGGAACATTGCATAATGATAAAGGGTTCAGTTCTCTAAGAATATATTAACAGTCCTAAATACGTACATATCTAACACCAAAGCTTTAAAATACTTGGGTTAAAAATACATAACTAAAAGGAGAAATAGGTAAACCTACAATTAAGATTGATGTTCACAGCACTCCTCTCTCTCTTACCGACTGAAGAAATAAATGGAAAATTAGTGAGGATATAGAAGTCTTAAACAACACTGTCAACCAATTTGACCTCACTGGCTTGTAAAACTTGACTACCAACAGCAGAATGCACATGTTTTCCTGTGCATGTGAAGTATTCACCAAGACACGTGGTGTTCCAGGCCACAAAACCTTAATGAACTTAAAAGACTTGAAAGCATACAAAGGATGTGCTTGGATCATAATGGAATTAGACTAGAAGTCAGATATATTTGGAAGCTCTCCAAAAATATTAGGAAATTAAATAACACGCAAATAACTCATGATTCAAGGAGGAAATCACAAGGGAAGTAAAAAATGTTGAATTAAATGAAAGTGAAAGCACAACAAATCCGAATTCATGGGATGTGGCTACAGCAGTGCTTAAAGGGAAATAGAGCACTAAATGCTTACATTAAAAAACAGTATTACATTATGGATATACCGCATTTTATTTATCCATTCATCAGTTGATGGACATTTGAGTTGTTTCTACATTTTGGCTATTACGAATAATGCTGCTATGAAATTCATGTCCAAGTTTTTGTGTGGACATAATTTTTCATTTCTGTTAAGTATATACTTAGAGTGGAGTTGCTGAATCATGTGGTAATTCTGATGGCTACCTTTTTGAGCAGTTGCCACACTGCTTTGTAAAGTGGCCGCATCATTTTACATTCCCACCAGCAATGTATGAGGGTTCCGGTTTCTGCACATCCTTGCCAGCCAGCGCTTATTTAAGTTGTCCTACTGGGTATGAAATGGTTATCTCATTGTGATTTTGACTTGCATTTCTCTAATGATGAGCATTGTAGCATCTTTTCATGTTTTAATGGCCATTTTTATATTGTCTTTTGAGAAATGTCTAAGTTCTTTGCCATTTTAAAAATTGCGTTTTTTTAATTACAGAATTTTTTAAAGATTTCTTTATTCTGGATACAAGTCTCTTAAGAGATTTATGCTTTGTGAATATTTTCATCCATTCTGTGAGTTGTCTTTTCACTTTATTGATAGTTTCCTTTGAGATGCAAAAGCTTTTAATTTTGATGAAGTACAATTTACTTTGTCTTCTGTTGCTTGTGCTTTTGGTGTCATGTCTAAGAAACCATTCCCTAATGCAACAACACAAAGATTTACTCCTGTTTTTTCTTTGAAGAGTCACCATTTTAGCTCTTACATTTAAGTCTTTGATCGTTTTGAATTAATCTTTCCATACAGTGTGAGGTGTGGGTCCAGTGTCATTCTTTGGAAAGTTAAATATTTATTACTATATTGTAATATGTATGACTGGATGACCAGCCATCCCACTCTTAGGTTTTTACCCAAGTTCATTCAAAATCCATGTGCACGTTGGCTTTTACTCATTATTTCCAAAAACTGGAAACAACTCAGGTATCTTTTAACTGTCCCTTCATTGCCCCCAAGTGTGGTACATCCTTCCAATGGAATATGACTTCCCAATAAAAAGGAACAGATGTGTCACACTTATTGAAGCAAGATTCAAAAGGCTATATATTGTGTTATTTATACTACATGTTTATGATACTCTGGGAAACGAAACTGTAGGAACAGATTAATAGATCAGTAGTTGGAGGGGCTGCTGGTGAGGGAGGGGCTGACGGTGAAGCAGCAGAGGCGTGGTTTTTACCGTCATGGTATTGTTCTGTATTGTGATTGTGTTCACATGATGATGCATTTGTTAAAACCTTAGGAACTGTACACTAAAATGTGCAAATTTTACTTCTAAATTATATCTTAATACAATAAAGTGAAAACTTTAAAAGGTAATTACTCAGAAGTATATTTCCTGTTGAGGATAGTGTGTCTTCTGTTGCAAAGCAGTTTTCAGAGAGTTACCCCAAGGTTTCTCTTCCTTACCCTTTGTACTGGTGTCACTTTACCTTGAGTAAAAAGTGCCATTGCTCAGGGTCACATCTTAGCAGGATCACTGAGCACAGCAAATAGCACCCAATTGTTTTCCTCCTTCCCAGCCACAGTCTCCTGGCTTCTGCCCAGTTGCACTGCCACACTGATTTTGGCAAACCATCCCTGTTCTTTCTAGGTGTCCAGTGTGTACCACTGTTCTGGTGACAGAATCCTCAACAAATATTTGTTGGAATGCTGAGAATGAAATGTCAGGTGTCTGTCTAATCTTACCTGCTTAAATTATACTTTTTAAAGACGAAAAGTCTGAAGCCATGGGTATTACTTTCCTATTGCTGCTGTAACAAATTACCACAAACTTAGTGGCTTAAAACAACACAAAGTTATTAATTTACTTTCTGTTCTGGAGGCTAGAAGTCTAAAATGGGTCTTAGGTCTGCATTCCTTCTGGAGGCTCTCAGGGAGAATTCGTTTTCTTGCCTTTTCCAACTTCTAGAAGCTGCCCGCATTTCTGGCTCATGGCCTTGCATCACTGTGCAGCCTGCGTCTTTCGTCACATCTTCTCTGGCTCTGGCTCTCCTGCCTCTCTCTTTCCCTGATAAGGACCCTGTGATTACACTGGGCCCATCGGGGTAGTCCAGGATAATCTCCTCATCTCAAGATTTTTAATCACATCTTCAAAGTCCCTTTTGCCGTACAAGGTAATATAATCGTAGGTTCTGAGGGGTAAGCCTTTGGGGAGCTATTTTTCTGTCTTATCACACAAGAGGCATTATTTGGGTAGTATCTAAAATTTCGGATTACTACTTTAGGGGATGAGGTAAATTGAGAAATGTTTGTATTTCTGGAGGTGCAAAATGGGTAACACTTGTGAAGGAAAGAGAAGGCATCCTAATAACAAGTAAAGGAAAACGCAGAAAGATGTGGTGTGTGCTGTTTGAGTTTGCCTTTTCTTCTTTAATGGCAGAGGTGTGCCTTGAGTCTAATGTTCTTAGAGCACCGTGGTCTAATGTGGATGTAAGAAAAAGCAGTACGTGTTTTAATTGCTAGTAAGTATGATCCTTCTTATTCTCAGGTTGTCATGTATGTATTTAAAAATTATGCTAGTAATATACAGACACCTCTGATACAAAATTTCTTGTCAAGAATTTTATAGGGCAAAATGGAAACTCTCGAAGCAAACCTTATTTTTTCTCTTTGGGGATATGCATTGGTGTGTATTTTTTTCAGATTTTTCCAGTGCATTTAACGTGTGTACTTTTTCTGTGTGTGAGAAATTTTTAGGATTTCGGGTTTTTTTTCTATTTTATGTAAATGAGATCACTCTATCTTAGCTAATCCTTTTCTTAGGTGTTTTATACTGCTTTCCTTTACGGCGTTAGGGCTCAGAAGGGAGATGATAGATGTTGGAAGATGATGGTAACTGGCGGGGAGGGCTAGTGCTTTTTCTTTTGTAAGCATTATGCTCGGTGCTTTATGTATTTTAACGCATTCAACCCCCACAGCTCTGTGAGACAGCTTAATTATCATCATCCCTATTTTACAGATCAGGAAACTGAGGCAGAGAGGTTAAGTGACTTGCCCCATGTTACACAGTTAGAAACTGGGGCCCCGGGCTCACAGCCAGGCCAGCTGGCTCCACGGTCCATGCTGTTCTGCTGACCTTGCATTTCACAGGAAGGCTCTGGATGCAGCCAAATGTGAACAGGTTACTTGGGATTTTAAGGAAAGCCTTATCGATGAGTTTACTTATTTTCTTTCCTTCTCTGGCATACTTTCTGTTACAGGTTTCATTCTTAGCTCAAGTGGGATGGAATTCTCTTCAGGTGAAAGGGTCAAATCTGAGTTTTTAAATTCTAGCCTGTTTTCTTTTGTTAAAAGACAGCAGATTTTTAAAACAGTTCCTGTTTTATCTACCATTATAATTTAGAGCGTGCCAAACTTTCATGATACTTGGAGATACTCTCTCTTAACAAATTATCTGTCTTTAAATTTTATGTACCCTAATCATTTATTATTTTCAAAAAAAAAAAAGAAAAGTTATTTTCATGGAAAAAGAAGACAGAATGATTAGGTCTCAGTTTCTAAATACCATTCTCCAATAAAATGAGTCAGGACTCCTTGGCAAAATGGTTGATTCCAAGTTTGGGGAAATGCAAGATGAGCTTGGAACATGTTTTGGACCAGAAGTTAAGAGTGTGCTCAAAAAACCCAAAAACAGGCAACAAAAAGGAGAAGCAAGTCAAAAAGACACAGGAACAATTTGAAGGGACTTAATGACCAAAGCCAGGATATTTGAACAGTGAAATAATGATTGTAATGGATTATAATTCATGAAATAAAATAAGTATCCATGAAGCCATAGTAAATTAAATAAACAATTGAATAGATAAATTGGAGCAAGAACAGTCTTCCTTACAGTTCTGACCCATACTTATGAAAGGAATGATGGAAATAATATGCCATTAGGCAAACCCACAATTAATAAAATTGTTGTAGGCAAGAGCCATCAATGGATGCTAAAATTAGTGACCTGAAGTATGCTGAGAAGCAGGATATTTGCATAATCTCAGTAGATCTCCCTACAGGATGCTTAGTAATTATAAAAGGAAAAAGAATAGCTTAATGGAGAGATCTGACAGACTCCACCTTAACCAATGATTAGCTTAACAGCCCCAGTAATAAGACATAGGACCGGCATGTACCCTTGATGTTGGGCACCGAGAAGCAAGCACGGTGTCATTTCGGTGATATTCTTACCCAGAATCCAGAACCTCAATTTAATCACGAGGAAATGTCAGACAACCCCTTGGGGCCCTTGTTTAAAATAACTGACCAAAACTCTTCAAAAGTGACATGGCCCTGGGAGACAAGGCGGGACTGGGCACACTTAGAGACTGGAGCAAGGAGATCCAGTGCAGAATCCAGAGTGGGACCCTGGACCGGGATGAGGACGTTGGTGCTAATAGTGGTGAAGTTGGAATGGAATAAGGTGTGTGGACTTGTTAATAGGCTTGTATCAATGTAAATCAGCTTCAGTAATCTTACTAAGATTATATATGGTGTTAACATGAGGAGAAGCTGGGTAAAGGGTATGCAGGAATTCTTTGTACTAATTTTGCAACTTTTCTGATGATGTAAAATTATTTTAAAATAAAAAAATTTTGTTTCTTTTAAATGGAGGTACTGGGGATTGAACCCGGCACCTTCTCCATGCTAAGCATCTGATTTACCACTGAGCCATATCTACCCCCCAAAAAGTTTTAAAAATGTGAAAAGAAAACAAATACTCTGTGGTGCCCAGACTATAGCATTTCATACGTTCAGTGGTCAAATTGGTGAGGATGTACTAGGTTCAGTTCCACTGTAGTAGGAAACTTAGGAAAATAGAATTCCCTGCTCAGGGAACTTACAGCCATTCAAGAGGCTGAGAAACTCATGCAAATAATTGTCACCTGTTGACTAATGTCTGTAATGTATGCAGGTGATAGTTCAGGGGGCACATAGGAGAAGGAGGCCTCTACTGTGTCTGTAACTTAAAAAATTTAGAGATGTTGGAGATTTGTGCCCTGATTGAATTCTTTGTAGTAGATGTCATTTTTTGCAGCTGGTCACCATCAACAAAAAGCTTTTCAGCGTGTGGCAGACAACAGGTTTCCTAAGTATCACCAGAGTCCCAGCTGTTAGGGCATCATTTGCTTCATGTAGTATGTACTGAAACTAGAAAGGAGGAAAGAAGAAAAGTGAAGATAACAGTCGGGTCCAGCACAGTACTGTGTGCCTGCTCTACTTACAGCTTGTGAACGGACCGAGCCGACAGGGGGCGCTGCCTTGATTAGTCCTCTGGGACCCTGTGTGGGAAGGGGGCTTTCGTGGGAGGCCTGTGTGAGCAGGAGGCCTGGCCGACAGCCTCAGAGCACTCAGGGACCTTTCCCCTCTTCTGTCATCCAGAGTATATAGGTCTTACGATTTGCCATCAGAAGAAATTTTTTTGTGTTGGAAAGTAGATGTTAATAATGAAGTAAAACCTGCTTATTTGAATCTGTCTTTCGGGACAAAATTTAAGATGCAAATGAGTTTCATTCTGGACGTGTCCCAATTGTGATCTCTTTTGGTTGCAAAAATAGTGATGTAGCAGAGGGGCCAGGGGTCTGTGAGAACAAGATACAGGCTGGCTGGAAAGCCTTTTCCCTTTGTTATCCAGACAGCATTACTGTCTCAGCTTCCTTCCTCTGACTTTTATGATCTCTTAGTCACCCATCCCGATTTTTTTGGTTTCAAAAGGCTCTTGTGGAAATAAACTGTTCTAATTCCTCACTCCCATATAAAGCTTTAGTTCCTCATCTCCTTATGTGTTGTTTTCACCCACAGGGGAGGAAGTGGGGTATACTGAGCTCACGGGAGATGAGCAGGAATTTGAACTATTTCATTGGAGAGAACTGATTTTTGCAATAAAAGAAGAGTGTCAACTGCCTTTTTTCCCAGGAAAGCAGCGAGGCCTCAGTCACATGGCCCTTCATTTATAGACTCTAAAAATAGAGTAGTGCTGATCTGGTCTGTAATGATGCAGTTTGTGTTCCCAGGCCCTTCTGCTACTCAGTGTCCAGCATTTGAATGTTCTTGTTTTCCTTTGTTTTTATAATGAAATCTCAGATGTGCTAATTTAGACCGGAAGAGATAATACTGAAGCCTGATGTCCATCACTGAGATGCTGTAGCTTGTGAACGCCTATTGTACTGTCTTGTTGGCACAGAGTTTCAGAAACTGTGGAGGAGTGTCACCGTGGATTCAATAGATGAGGAGAAAATTGAAGAATATCTGAAGCGACAGGGTATTTCTTCCATGCAGGAATCTGGACCAAAGAAAGTGGTATGTAATCTTTAGAAAAAATGTAGTCCTCGCTTTGAACTGTTGCCTGCTTCCTCTGAAGCTCTCTAAAGAGCAGGTAGGTAGTTTTCCCTCCCAGTTTTTTTCCAGTGCCCTAATTCCATGACCTTGGTCAGATGCAATCCAGAGCATGTCTGGTTTATTGAGGGCCAGTGGATCTCTCTGCCCTCTGGTGCTGCTCCAGATATGTGAGAGCCTCTCCCGTCACCCCTAGCCCCTGTCCAGGCAGTGCCTGTTCTTAGGCTCCAGCCATGTGAACTTTTTCTGGTGCCCATGTCTGCTCCATCAGACGTGGCCTTTATGGTCTTAATCATTCCCCACTCCCACTTGCTCCATGAGCCTTGTGGTCTTGGTGCCTGGCTTTGCCTCAGCCCTCATCACATTGAATTGCCCTTGACTTTCAGATCCTTTAGGAACCAGGTGGAATTTTTATAGCCCCAAATCTTGCACAGAGGAGAGATTTGTAAGCGAATGAAGACTTGTGAATTGTCTCGTACCAGCAAATCCGCTCTCTAGTCCAGGGCTGGAGCCAGGATGAGGGATGCTTCACTAGCACCCTGGGCTCTCACTGCCGCCTCTTCTTGTCCACCAGCGTGACTTGCAGCTTGTCTGCTTTGTGACTGTGTGTTGTTAAGTAATTTTTAGGACTCCTTAAAAGGGAAAATTTATTGCCAGTGATCTCCATGAATTAGTGTGATTGCAGTACTTTATGGTTTCCTATCATTGTTTAGTTTGTTGATTTTTTAATCATGTGATGTTAATATTTCAAGTATGCAGTAAGGAAAAGAATACTTAACAAATCTTTCTACGTCCATCTGTGTCCCAATTTTGTCATACCTCTGTATTTTGCTGTATTTTCTTCAGGTCTTTTTTTTTTTTTTTAGTTGGTAATGATGGATATATTTTTAAATTCGAGATGAAAAACAAAAGAGCTTTACTGCCTCTCTTTTAATCCACTTAGTGCCTAGAATAGTCATGGTAAGTTTTTGTGCCAGTGCGTTTATTCCAGGTGGAGGTGTGCACTTCATCATAACGGGAAACACTGGTTCTTGTTCGCAGTTGGGGAGTGTCCTGGTGTGTGTGAGGCTGGGCTGCCGAACAGAAAAAAGGTCACAAACCCTGCATCTCGCTGCTGCTGGTTTCTGAGGCATCTTGTGTAAATCCCCCCCCATTACCGCTCTGAGTGGCTGCTGTTTCTGTTTTTACTTTTTCCTATAGGCCCCTATTCAGAGAAGGAAAAAGCCTGCCTCACAGAAGAAGCGACGGTTTAAGACTCACAATGAGCACTTGGCTGGGGTGCTGAAGGACTACTCTGACATCACTCCTGGCAAGTAGTGAACAGTTTGGTCCAAGAGCAAAGAGTTACAAAGTCAAGATCTTTCTTGATGCTGGGATCTGAAGACTGACTGTCTTCCTATTCCGCTTCTTGGGACCGAGGAGGGAGCAGTTCAGTTTACAGAACAAGTGAAAATTACCAACTCGAAGCTTATTTTAATTAATGGGCTAATGAGAAATGTGATGTTCCTTGTTAACCCCGTTAATTCTTGGGGGAAGGCGCTTAGCATGGCATGCAGGTGTCTTTGCTATTTATCTCTACTTCTAAGTGGTTCCCCGTCCCATTTTTCCTCTTTTATTACTTTAGAACAAATTTGCTGATAGTCTTGAATGCAATATTTGTTTATTCCAAAAGAATGTATTTATAATAAAATCATTGTCGACGGAGCTCTAAGATGTCAGTGAACTCAGGTCACTTCTTTTCCATTCTTGGCAATGGCGGGCGGCAGCTCTGATCTGACCTCCGCAGGGTGCACGTTGGGAATGTTGGTGAAGACTGGTCTGTGCTGTGTTATGAGTGTGTGGATTTCACAACTGGAACCCAGATTAGCAAGTGAGGCAACAAAGGTACACTACATGTGACTTTCACTGCTTTCTTTTAAAAGGATGAATCTTGGATTTACTGTCTTGGATTTCACAAGTTTTGGTCTCATGCCGTCTCCAGCAAGGACGGATGGATTCCACTTGCCAACCTGAACATCAGCACTACTGTCCCAGCTCTGGTGGGGTTTGGCCCTGGGGTTATTCTGGTGGAGAGACTCCTCCTGTCTCTCCATCACTGGCCAAGCTCAGGAGAGCCATTCTCAAACATGTGGGTTTTTAAGTAGTGGTGACTTTTGGGGGAAATCAGTGGTCATTCCAGTGTTCTTTGGTAAACTGCACATTTTCCTTACCGTGTGTTTTATGGTCTGGGTGGCCCTTTGGGTTGATATGGCCCTCATATCACAGATTCAAACTGTAGAGGAATATAAAACAAAGTTCAGTGTTCTCAAAAAAGGTGTGTTGATAACCCAAAGCTGTAAGTCCTTTGTATGTAAGGAGCCTTTTTTTCTGTTTTAGTTTTTATCCTTTCTGTATGCTTTTCATCCATTTTCAGTGCCATCTTATTTCAGTGTCACCTCATTCTTTCTTAACATCCAAGCCCCAAAATATGAGACAAGAAGATGTAAAACTAAGGCTCCCCAGGATAATTTAGAAAATGGGAAACTCAACCTATCTTGCTTTGTAGAGGATTTTTACTACTAAGGAAGAGCTTTAATTTCTTACGGCATAAACTAGTTTTCCTGTTTAAAAAAAAATCTGGAGCTAGCTTATCTCCAAGTATGCCTGCCTTTTGTGGTCTATACGTATCATCCGTCCCCCTCCTCTGATTTTATTGAGATAATAATTGACATACAGCACTGTGTAAGTTTAGTATGTACAACGTAGTGATCTGACTTACATTTATCATGAAGTGATTACCACAGTTTGTTTAGTCTACATCAGTCATCTCATATGGATACCAAAAAAAGTTTTTTCTTTGTGATGAGAACTCTTAGGATTTCCTTTCACAACTCTCACACGTATCATACAGCAGTGCTAATGGTAGTCATTGTGTTGTACATTATATCCCTAGTTCTTACTTATAACTGTAAGTTTATAACTTTTGACCACCTTTATCCAATTTCCCCTCACCCCGGCCCACAAATCTAATCTTTTTCTGTGAGCTTTTTTTTTTTTTTTTTTAAGATTCCAGATATAAGTGAGATCATGTGATATTTGTCTTTCTCTGCGTGACTTACTCACTTAGCATAATACCCTCAAGGTCCATCCATGTTGTCACGAATGGCAGGATTTCCTCCATTTTTATGGTCAAATAAGATTCCCTTGTGTGTATGTATGTATGTATATGTGTGTATCCATTTCACCCATCAGTGAATGCTTAGGGTAATACTAGCCTTATAAAATGAGTTTGGGAATGTTTCCTCTTCGATTTTTTTGGAAGTTTGAGAAGGATCGGCATCAATTCTGTAAATGCTTGGTGAAGTTCACCTATGAAGCCATCTGGACCTGGGCTTTTCTTCCTTGAAAGATTTTTGGTTACTGACTCAGTTTCCTTACTGGTAAGTAGTCTTTTTAGATTTTCTATTTCTTCCTAATTTGGTATTGGTAGGTTGTCTCCAAGAATGTTTCCATTTCTTTTAGGCTGTCTGGTTTGTTGATGTGTAGTTGTTCGTAGTAGCCGCTTATGATTCTTTGTGTGTCCCTTGTAGTGTCTCCCTTTTCATTCAGTTTTATTGATTTGGATGCTCTCTTTTCCTTGGTTAGTGTAGCTAGAGGTTTATCCATTTGGTTTATCTTTTCAAGAAACAATCTCTTAGGTCGGTTACAATCTTTTCTGTTTTCTGTTCTGTTTATTTCTGCTCTAATCTTTGTTGTTTCCTTCCTTCTGTTAACTTTGGGCTCAGTTTGTTCTTCAAATTTGTCTAGTTCCTTAAGGTGTAGAGTTAGATTGCTTACTTAAAATCTTGCTAGTTTATTAATGTAGGTGTTTATTGCCGTGAATATCCTTCTTAGAACTGCTTTTGCTGCATCCCGTAAGTTTTGGTTATGTTGTGCTTCCATTTTAGTTTGTTTCAAGATACTTTGAAGTTTCTCCTTAAATTTCATCTTTGATCCATTGGTTGTTCAGGAGAGCATTGTTTAATTTCCATGTGTCTGTGAATTTTCCAGTTTTCCTCTTTTTATTGATTTCTGGCTTCATACCACTTTGGTTAGAGAGGATACTTGGTATGATTTCAGTCTTTTTGAATTTGCTAAGACATTTTCTGTGGCCTAATGTATGGTCTCTCCTAGAGTATGTTCAGTGTATGCAGATGCCTGTTCTGCTGTTGTGTGAAGTGTTCTGTGCAGTTGGCCCTTGAAGGACATGGGGTTTAGGGGGGCCGAACCCCCATACAGTCAAAATTTTGCATTTAACTTTACAGTTGGCCCTGGTATCTGGTTCTGCATCTGTGGATTCAACCAAGCACAGATTGTGTAGGGCTCTAATATGTATTTATTTGAAAAAAATCCACATGTAAGTGTACCTGCACAATTCAGGAGTTGGCTTTGTGTCTGCTGGGTCTGTTTGCTCTGTAGTGTTGTTCAGACCCTCTGCTTCCTTACTGATCTCTGTCTGGATGGTCTGTCCGTTGTAGAGAGTGGGATATTGAAGTCCCTGACTGTTAGTTTAGTGCTGTTTATTTCTCCTTTTAGCTCTGTTAGTTTTTTCTTCATTATTTGGGCACGCTAATGTTGGGTGCATAAATATTTATAATTATTACATCTTCTTGATTGATTGACTCTTTTATCATAATAACCTTGTCTCTTTTGACCATTCTTAGTTGAAAGTCTGTTTTGTCTTACGTAAGTATAGGTGTGCCTCCTTTTCTTTTGATTACCACTTTCTTAACATACCTTTTCCTATTCCTTCCCTCTCATTTTATGTGTCTTTAAGGCTAGAGTGAGTTTCTGGTAGGAAGCATATCATCAAATCTCGGTTTTTTAATCGATTCAGCAGTTCTTTGTATTTTGATTGGAGAACTTAATCCATTTATGTTTAAGATAATTATTGATAGGTGAGGACTTAACTTTTCCCATCTTGTTAATTGTTTTCTGGTTGTTTTGTACATCCTTTGTTTCCTATTTCATATCCAGCTTTCTTTTTGTGTGTGTTTTGATGTCTTTTGGCGTCAGTATGCTTTGAGTTCATCAGGTTCTTTTGTGTAATTACTACAGGTTGTCCCTTGTGGTTACCATGAGGCTTCCATAAAATATCTTAAAATTATAACATTATTTTAAACTAAAAACAACTTAAATTCAATAGAATTCCTAAACTTTATACTTTTGCTTTTCCTTCCCATCACATTTTTGGTTATTGATGTTACAGTTTATGTATTTTTAATCTTGTGTAACTAAAATGGATTATTATAGTTATTTTTTTACTGTTTTCTAAGTTTTAAACTAGAGTTGTAAGTAAATTATGCACCACCATTAATTACCATATTACAGAATCTAGCTTTGACTATATTTACCATTCTCTGTGAGTTTTCTACCTTCTTATGCTTTTATGATGTTAGTGTCCTTTTCTTTGACTCAAAGAATCCCTTTAGCATTTTTTTCCTTTACCATTTCTTGTAAGGCAGGTCTAGTGGTGATGAGCTTCCTCAGCTTTTGTTTGTTTGGGAAAGTCTGTTTCTCCTCCATTTCTGGAAGACAGCTTTACTAAGTGTACAATTCTTGGTTGACAGTTTTTTTCTTAAAATATTTGAAATGTATCATCCCATTCTCTTAGGGCCTGAAACGTTTCTGTTGAGAAATCCGCTGGTAGTTTTACGGGGCTCCTTTGTGTGTAATTTATTTTGCTGCCTTCAGAATTGTTCATCTTTGACATTTGATAGTTTAATTATGATGTGTCTTGGTATAACCTGTTTTGTTGGTTAGGTCTGCAGATGCATTTTGAACATCTCAAACACTTCATCTGGTTTTGCAGGGAGTCAGACATCAAGGCCTCTGTCACGGGTTTGAAGGTGAGATGCCTTAGTGCTGCTTGTGTGTTACTAGTGGTTTCTAGCTAAGCCCGTGGTCTTCTGTATGTTGTGAACTGGACTGATATGTCAGTATCTTGTCTAAACTCATTTCAGAAATGAGAAAATTGAGATATGGAGAAATGAATCATCTTGCTAAATTGTGATGTGTATCGTTTCTATAGTCTTACCTTGTTCACTTGTGTTTTCTCGTGTTAAGACTTGATCATCCCCTTTGCCTACTACATGAAAGAGAATTGTCTCCTGTACCCCAAGCTGAGGTGCTGGGGTTGGGGCTTCCAGTGGCGTGTGGGCAGGGATGATAGTTTTTGTGGGAAATTGTGATAGGAACCCCTGTTGTGTTTTGAAGATTATAATAGAAAGAAGAGTCTTTGACCAGTTCTTCTGGGTACCTAGAAACACATCCACCAGAAATTCAAGTTCAAGTTGAAGTCACATTCTCCTCTCTGCCCATTTCTGCTGGATCGGCTGGCTGTTTGAAAGCAGGTTGGAATGGGCGCGGCTGGGCGCATTAGAAGTTGAAGACAGTCTGTGTTGCACGTTTATCTATAATTCATCAGTCATCCAAGGCTTTTACAGGATAGCTAAGAGAAATGTATTTGGGCCCGGATAAAGTGTAAAAACAGAACATTTGGCCGCTGCTGTCACATCGTGTAAGCGTGGCTGGGTGATGGTGGGCTCGGGGGACGGAGGGCTGTGGATGTGGTGAGCGGAGCGTCAGCGGGAAGCAGCGCGGGGCTGCATCGTGCTCGGGGCGGCTCTGTGGACCTGCGCCCTTGGTTCTTTTGTGAGTGGTTTGGAGTCACTAGCAGAAAACACACGTTCTGAATGTGGGAATAGGGCATTTGAACTTACAAATTTTCTTACTGGCTAATGACGGCTTTCTGAGAGATAGAAGATGAGACTGGGTGTTCCCTCTTCCCTCTAGCTACTGTTTTCACATGCAAACATGGTTGATTTGTGGGGAAGATGATTTGGGGTTTTGTAAGGTTTTACTGACTGTTCTTAACAAGCTGAGGCCTGCACTGTCACTGTGTCGCAGGGCTGGAGTGCTGTGTGGAGACAGCACGGTGACCTACCACGTATTCCTGCCCTCGGGTCAAGGACAGCCCATCTTTCCCCGGTGTATTTTGTAGGAGGCAGAGGGGAAAGGGAGGCCCAAGGACCTCTTGGGAACCACTTCTCAGACAAACTGGATGTTGAAACCCTGCCCCTGTCCTGTCATGTAGAATGAGCACTCTGGAAAAGCAGAGCATTAGGCCCTGGCGTTGCGCTGTGAAACAAAGCACATCTCCTTTATCGTGGGATTTCCACTAGAGAGGGATGTGCTGGTGCTCTCGGACGGGGTCACAGCTGCTGCCACAGGCCTCCTTGGACAGGCCTGCAGCCCTCGTCCCGCTGCCCTTGGTGGAGGTAGGTCAGCACGTTCCTGCCACTCAAACCACATGGTTTCCAAACCCCGTGAGAACCCAGTGACTTTCAACCACCCAGAACTTTGCAGGGCTCAAAGGATGTTCAGTGCAAAGACTCACCATGACATGTTTTTTTAAATAAGTAAAAGCACAGGATGCTAACGAGAGAATGGAGTAAACTGTAGCTCGACCTTGGCAGGACCAGCTCCAGGAACACCAAGAGCAGGTTTACCTTGCACTTGACTGTTGTCAGATGTTGAACGTTCTTGGCTGAGCCCCTCACAGCCGGGTCCTGTGTTTTAGGGGAAAAGTGCTCCTTTATCCAGGTAAATATTTTTAACCTGAGCATCACTTCTTGTTCCATTTAAGGGGTGTCTTTTTGCTCAAGACACGTTTGAGTTGAATTGAAGCATCTGGCCCTATTAAGTTTGTAGGATGTTCTGCAATGTTCTGCAGCGGTGGCAGAGCTTGACCATGGGTGTTAAATGTTCTCCTAATTGGATGCCTTAGCAGTTAGCTGACTGCATAGGTTTTTCGGCATCAGGGTCATTGGTTTTAGCCTGAGGACCAGGACTTCAGGTGACACCTCACTTGTAAAAGGCCTTCTGCCTTCTCAGAATGTCGTAGTTGTTCGCTGTTCTGAGAGGGTGTGACAGGGGGGTGAGTGGAAGAGTAAGAGAGCGCCCGTGTGCCGACACTTCAAACTGGGTAAGAACGCACTTTTCACCTGACAGTCGGTGTCCCGGCGAGGACAGGGTATGCAGTAGGAAGTGGGCTCCGGTTCCCAGAACTGAGAGTTTGCGCGGAGCACTTGGAGCTAACTAGTTGATGCTTGTCTGTCACCGAGACACAGACACCAAGAGTTCCTGGGATGTCAGCCTTGCTCCTCCATTCTCAAGAACGCTCCTTGGGCTGCACAACGAGGACCCAAAGGTGCTGTGGGGTGCTGGGTCCGGGGGACCCTCAGAGAGAAGGGCAGGAATAAATGCAGGTCAGTCCTGTGAAAGTAGGGCTGATACATATTCAGGTACTGTGAATTTGAAGCCTCAATCTGTGGTTGTACTGGAAACATAACTTTCACTGTGAAAGTTTTAAGGTTCTTTTCCAAATCGAGTTCGTATTTTTGCTGTAGAGGTGGAAGGCACGGTACTTGGTTTCTGATGCCTGTTGTACAGCTACAGTTGTCCTGTGTTCAGAAGTGGCACATCTTCCCTCCCAGTGGAGAGTCTACTTGGTAATGAAACAAAAGATGGCTTAGTTATCATCTTTCTGGATCCTCCAAACTGGGACAATATGCACGTAAGCAAGAAGGAAAAAACAGACCTGCCTTTTCATCTCAGGTTCCTAATTCCGAAAGATAGTGCTCCTGCGCAGTGCAGTGACAAAACGAAGCTGGCCTTCAGCTGATTGGCTAGCGGGGCTGTGTCTGGAGCTCACACTAGATGGGGAAATATTGTCCAGACTTGTCACCTGCACGGACCAGTGATGGTCAGCACGGTTATGATCGGGGCGCACGTGTGTCCATCCAGGACCCCTGTGGAAAAGCATACGGCGGTGATTGTTCAGGGCCTGGGACAGGAAACCTTCCTGGGGAGCTGCCCTCAACTTTCTAGGCTGTCCTGCCCAGCTCTGGTGCCTGAGGTGGAAGGTCCCAGATTAGCTGAAGACGAAGCCACAGGATCAAGCCGTCCCAGAGCCAGGATCCTGGAGCCATGCTGGGCATAGCCTTCAAAGCCTGGGAAGGCATTGTGGTTTCTGCCGTCTTTCTGGGGCTCCAGGGTACTGTACGCAAGGCTCTGACTGGGATCTGCTTTTGGTGGCTGGTCTCCTGTGCAAAAGGTATGTAAGCACCAAACCACAGAACCAATAACGGTGAGTGCCCGACAGGACGACTGGTTGCTTAGGGTTGTTACCATTAGTCAGAATTGAGCACTGTGGGCCCCTCTTCTGCTCTGGGGGGAGGAGGAGTTGGTGAGAGCAGATTTATATAAAACACTGGATTGTCCTGGTTATCAATGTCTGGCTTATCAGTTAATATATTTTTTACTCATAGTCAGCAGAAAACCACAAATACAGATTTTAAAGTTTTGAGCTAAAGCTTTATAGGTGGAAGTGGATGTGGGGTCAGCCGAATGTAGTAAAAGGCATCAAGAAGTATGTGACTCTCCCTTGAGGTCCTCCTGCCGGACCAGGGCCGCAGCCTCAGGTGTCGGTCTGGGTCAGCCGGTGCCCACAGTAGAGTATCTGTGAGGGTGGTTTGCAGGCTCGCACGTCCCCACCCCTTTCCTCCCTGGGTCTCTCTGTCCTTGGCTCCAGGGCCAGTGCTTAGCTCTGTCCAGACCCAAGAGGGAACGGGATCCGCTGGGCCCAGGTCTGCCCTGCGGGGTGCACTGGGTTGATCTTGCAAAAAAGGAATTTGCGAAGCAGTGGTGTGACAGCTGGAATGAGCACTTTATTTTTAAAAACGACAATAGAAAAGTACCTTTAAACAGTTTATAAAAGCATAGTAGACTGTGGAAGTTGCTCTTTTTTTCCTTAGAAACGAGTACAGAAGTGTCACCAGGAAGCAGGCGGCGCTGAAAGGCTAAGCAGGGCTCAAGCACAGGGTAAGCGCCCCTCACCCCCGCCCTTCTTGTTTTTTGTGATGACCTTTAAAAGCTTCTTCACGTCTTTCTAAGGGAAAACAATGAAACTAAAGAAACTGACACCAACCACGTAGTCATTAAAACATTGAAACTTTCAGCACAACAGTGAGCAGATCAGTAAGAAGGCTTGTGACCAGCAGTTGAAAACCTCAGGTCAGTATATTTTTACACACGGCTCTTCTACAACAGTGGGGAGAGCAAGCTGTCCCAGACTCTGGACAGGTGTCAGCTTATGACACAGGGCTGACTCCGGCTTTGAAGAAGTCTTGAAGCCAGCTGACCAGCGTGCACTCCCCACGCCCACTGCGGCACCCGTCTCCCTGGGCTGGTGTGGTAGGTAGTGTCACAGCGAGCATGTGGGATTCAAGAGCATGCTGTAAATATTTTGGCACAGGGCTGCCAAGACTTGAACACCAGCTCTGTTCAGCTGAGGTTTTGCAAAATGAGTTGGGAGACAGGAGCTGCCTGCTGCAGCCACTTGGCTTGGGCAAAGCTGGCCCCCTCCTGAGGCAGGGCTGGCCTCCCCATCTCAGCGAGACGGACACAGCACGTCCACTGGGGGAGCTGTGCGTCGGCAGGGCGCACGCACAGGACCATGCTGTTAGGAAGATAAATGTAAGAAAATGACAAAACCTAGTCCTTGGCACACAGGTTTTATGGTCACCTCTGAGGCTGCCAGACTTCCCCAGAGCGCACGCGGGAAAGGCTGCTTTGCCCAGCAGGAGCCCGCCGTGCGCCAGAAGCCGCCGGAGGCAGGCTGACTTGCAGGGCTGTCCTGCTAGGAGGGGGCACACATGGAATGCTGCAGTAGGTAGCGCAGTCCTAACGCCTACCACCACGTGCTGATGCCCCCAGGCTCAGGCCAGGCAGGCAGATCTCTGTACATTCACAATAGGATTCTGGAAATTATGGTATTTAAAAACATGCCTCAAACATGCAGCTTATTTTAGAGGAAAAAAATAGATACTTTTAATTACAGGCATTCAAAAGTCAAGCACAAAATTTGTGATCCAGCCCAGTGTAAGATCATCCATCCTGTCATACTTAAAATGTTTGGTATAAAAATACTCACTCTCTCTGGTTTTATCATTGATATCTTTTATGTTTCATTTGAAAATATCTCCGAACTGTACAGAAATGTATGTCAGACCATGCGTTCACAAATAACACACTATTTCTTACAATTATACAGTGTAAAAGAGTAAAACATTTTATTATATTTTTTTCTTCGAGTAAAACAGATGTGTGATAGAGGCTGTGGCAAAGTCTTGACGGGATCAAAACTGGGCGCGGTTTTTCAAGCCTGAAACAAAAAGGAGACGTGTAAGGAGAGCAGTTCCCACAAGCCGGCGTGCTGCGCCCTCCGAGGCGCGGGGCTGGAGAAGGTGTGGGGCTGGAGATGCCGGCGGGTAAGACCCCAGGGGCCGACTCCCCACGGAGGTGCAGGTGCGGACGTGTGTGAACTTGGAACCTGTCAATCACCAGAGTATCAGTGGCCCCACCTTAGACTCCTGGGGAGTATGTATTTAATTTCTGCTGCTCTCTCTCTTACTAGAAACTTTTTAGGACCTCCTTTTCCTGCAGTTACAAGGAAACGTACATATGTGTTTTGGTTTGTGGCAGAAAAAGGGCCCTCGGACACTCATTAGAGTTTGTCCTGAAGCAGCCTGGGGCGGCAGGAGTGAGCACACCTGGGCTCGGGCGCCCTCCCCGTGCCGTCAGGGCCTAGGCATCAGCTCCGGGGCCGCAGCAGTTGTTTCCTCACGCACTCACCAGCTTCTGGCCCCACGTCCCCGTGGACGTCTGATCCGCGCCCTCTGACTGCAAGGGGAGCCCCCCTCCCGCCCCCCACCTCCCGGTCAGTGTCTGTCAGCAGAGGAGGGAAACCAGCTTAGAGGAAGTGGAGACCAAGCCAGTTTCCTCCCCCCGCACTCCGGCTTGTCAGGCCTGGAGTGGCCAGCTCCACATCATCCCCAAGCTTGACCCCGCGCCAGCACCCCAGCTGTGTGCTGATTCCAGGAAACCATTTCTGAGGAACAGTCGTTGCTCTACGGCTGTTCCCATCTTGGAAAAGGTTACAGGGGGCTGCACTTGGCAGAGTCCCTTGGGCTCTGGGACCCTACAGGCCTGCCCACTGTCGCCGGCCTCTGACAGACACGGGCTGGGGGAAGCCCTGGGGAAACAGCTGAACGCAGATGTGGCAGCACTGGGGCTGTGCGGGCAGATGGAGGAACGCTGGCCACGGGGCCCCCGCTTTCCATGCTCAGGACGATGGAGCTCCTGCCGTCCCCTCCAGCCCTGGCTGTGCGGCAGGGCCAGGCGGGTCTAGAACTCAAAGGCTACCTTTGGGCACGTGCACATGGCCAGCTCCCGCCTCTTTCTGTTTCCACCGCCAGTTCCTAGGCCATTATCCCCACTCCCCTCGGCTGTGCCCTGGACGCTCTGCCATGACTTTGAAGGCCAGACGTCTACACCCGGACTCTCCACCTTGCCTTCTCTCGGGTCACCTCATCACCTTCTTGGTTCGCCTCTCCTGGTATGTGTCCACTTGACTCCTAATCTCCTTTGTTTCAGGCAGCAAGAGGACAGTTCCTCAAGCACCTCCCCCACCCCCAGCTCTCCAGTGCCTCAAGACCCTCAAAAGCTTGGTCATAGTCTGCTTTCAACAAGAGCATGCCGCCCACATTCCTCCCTCTTCCCTTCTGTTTGAAAGCCAGCAGGGTTCATATGTGCTGAGCGTACTCAAACTCAGTTTAAGCCCCTTCTCCTCCAGCCCGCAGGGCTTCCTCCTCTGAACTCTAACCAGGAGCTCTCCTTGTCCAGGCCATGGACCGGCTTCTACAAGGACTACCTGGGCTCATTTTCTTCCCTAAGACCATCTCTGACATGGTCGCTTAGACGCAGCAAAAATTCAGGCACTTAGGTTCCAGGACAAATGAAATGGGAACGATGGGCCATTAACGGGCTGTGGTCCAGAGACTCCGTCCCCGCCCGGTGGCCCCGTGGGGCTCTGTACACTGGCCTTTCCTCTGCAGGAAGCTGATCGGGGGGTGAGAAGGTGCCCCCAGCTTCCCGAGGCCATAGCAGCCTACCTGGCCCCCTGAACAGGAGGGAAGGTGCAGGGGCCTGGTTAACTGGGGCTGACTAGGAAGACTGATCTAGTGAAGTTCAAGATCAGGGAAGGAAGAGACAAGGGAGGGGTGAGAGTCGATAATTTCCCGAGCTTTTCCATAACTGTGCTGGGTAAGTGCAGCTCTCACATGGGAAAAGAATGTGTCCACACTGCCATAGATGTCCCCAGACTGAACAGAAGGTCAAAATGTGGCTATTTTGGTCCCAGTAAACAAGGAAAGGGGTTTAGCTAGGAACGGAGTTCAAACTTTGGAATGTATTAACAAGGACATTCTAAACAGAATGCAAAGACATCCGGGAACACAGAACGGTGGTGGTGGTGGGGCGGTGTCAGGCTCTGTTTAGAGAGCAGACCTCCTCACAGAGCCTCTCTCCTGAAAGGGGGTCAGCTATGACGTGCGTGTCACGGGGTAAACGAGGGGAGAACATGTGTACAACAGTGTATCTGAAGCAGGTCACAACTGTCCCAATTTGAAGACACTGGCACCTTCAGGAACATCCCACAGTTCTAAACCAGTTCATTTCAGCTGTCTTTGGTCGAGAAGATGAGTCCATGGCCCTCAGTACCTGGGGACATCTGCTGATGGGAGTGGGTCAGGGTGCTGGCTGCCCTTCCCTGATACAACTTGGTAAGTTAGAGGCTGTTTATCCAAGTGCCTTGTGAGCTTTTTCTCCTGGCAATAAGAAAATCCCTTCGGTTTTCCCCAGTCCATCTACATGTATGTGACCTATTTACTAACGATTTCTTCCCCCAGTTTTTCTAACATTTATTTATTTTTACCAAAAGCCAGATATAAAACAGTCCCATCCCAGTCCCAGTAAGCATGGGGCATCGTATAATTAGGTCTTTAATTAATAAGAGTGGTTTAGTTTTCATTTTATACCTGTCAGCTTGATTTTTAAAAAATCAAATGCTGATAGTAATTTGTAATAAAGACTAAACAGGTTCAGTCTATAGTCTCCAGGAAAGGTCTTCTGCAGTTAGACACTCCTCCCTATTCTAACGCTACAACTCCCACGGCTGCAGCCATTGGCCCCCATCCCGAGCCACCTAGGCGTTTCCTGCGTGGATTCCAGCCCTGTGGCCAGAGAGCCCCTCTCCCATTACGTCCAGGCCTCTCTGTAGTGTCTCCATAAGCGGTGTCACCTCTTCAGATCTGGAGAAAGGAAAGCCGCCTCTAAACTCTTGTAAGCCAGAGGTGGCCCTGGAACTGGTGAGCCCCATCCTGAACTTGACTAGAGCTGAAGACAGCACCGCACCCCCACCCCATCCACTGCCCACATTCAGGCCTGTCTGGAACCTGACTACTCTTTGCTGCCCGCCGTCTGTAGAGTCTCCACTTAGGCCAGTGGCTGCTGCTTCTGGTCTGGGCTTCTCTGCATGTGCCCAAATTACTGATGTTTGGGGTTCATTTACTGAATTAAAAAAAAAATCACTGTCCTAAGTGGCTTCTAAAAAAATTGTATGGGTGAGTTTTAATTGGTCCTTAAACTTCCCCAGAGGAGGGGAGAAACCAAACAAAATCTCGTCTTTTTAAACAGTTTTCCTGGGAGGTAACAGCTGTAAGACCATCGTGAGCACAGCTATGAAGGCCCATGACACGAAGGGAATCTGATCAGTTAGGAGGCTGTAGAAGCAGGGGGAGATACACTGGCTGCCCCCACGTGATGTGGGAAAACATTCACCTGCTGGTGAGTTTGGTTAGCGTTGGGGAACACAGCCCCCAGGTGCCAGCTTCCCGTCCAGGGGAGGAGGCAGCCCGCACTGCAGGTGTAGGTCTGAGCATGAAGTCACTCTCACCCCAAACCAGGTGATGTCTGGTTCTCTGTCCTTAGCAGGAATCTTGTTCCCTTTCTGACTCATCTTTTCTTTATAAGCCCCTTGTAGGGGTGAAATCTGCCACCTTATTTGGGCCCAGACGTAACTGCTGTTGGCTTGCGCCTGGCATTCCTGCTGTTCTAGGTCAAGCTTTCCAGAGACTGGAAGCCTCACATGTGGTGCCCAGCAGGCGGGTCGCCTTCGGGACGCTGCACAATACTTCCAAGACCGCATTTACTGCTGGAAGTAGGAGAACTGAGAAGAAACAGCTGGAATCCACAGAAGAGACAGACATATCACCCAAATCTTCACTACTAGGAGAGCCTGGCAGCTTAGAGGAACACGGTGAGATTCCATTCTAATTCAGCTGTGCCCCAGGGGGAGGGTGCAGCTCAAGTGGTAGAGCATGTGCTTAGCATGCATGAGGTCCTGGGTTCAATCCCCAATACCGCCTCTAGAAATAAATAAACCTAATTACCTCCTTCCTCTAAAAATAATTCAGTCATGCCCAAGGGCGATCACCCTATTTCTGAAAAGGCTCATAAAAATGCCTCTGAGTCACCAAGAAAGGACTGCACGATAGTCAGTATAATTGGATTAACAAATCAAAAGGAGTATGCAAGTTACATCTGAAAATTTCCACCAATGGTTAATTAAAAAAAAAAAAAAGGCTTAGGGCTTAGGAGAAAAAGCTCCATTCATATGTAAGTTCCTTTCAGTGGAGTATCTCATTCCAGATGAAAGGTATTGACATCCTCGCTCAGGCATCAGCCCGACCAAGCAAGGCTGCGAGGACCAAGCGCTGGGTGATGTGCTTTGAGTTTGCAGAGCTCGCTTGCTACCCTGGGACCATCTGCCCGTGGGAGGAGATGACAAAGAGCAGACCCTGGTCCTGAGCACCCACACCAGCAGGTATCAACCCAGAGTGCCCACCACACCCCAGAGGCCTGGGTTCCCAGGGGATACTGGTGTGATGGTCCCGACCGCGCTGCCAAGGACATGCTGCTTCTTGGAGCAACTGTTTAGTCTCTAACTTTGGGACTCACCAGCATGCTCCAGTTTTGTAGAACAGCTCGAGAACAGTGCCACTTGAAGATTGTATTAATACCCACAAGACAGATTGCAGCCACCATCACACACCTGGAACCTGGGTGGAGAAAGAAATCGTCCATTAACGCACGCAGTGACGTCCACCCCGGCTAGCCGGCTTCCCCGGGCCTTGCAGCCCAGCACTTCTGAGGGCACAGAGCTGGGAGGACAGGCACCACTCAGAGCGACTGTTACATCACTCTCGCCCAGGATGTGGCGGAGCAAGTGCGAAGAGGCACTCGGGGGCCAGGGTACAGTGCCCCTGTCAGCCAGCCTGGGGGCAGGGCACCTGGAGAGAAGTGTGTCCTTCAGGCTACCAGGGTATAAGCCACCTGGGGGCAGGGCCTCGGTGTGCACGATCCTGTGGGCTTGGAGCCCCAGGACTGTCCCAAAGCCCAGCCGGGGAAAGCATGGGACTGCGGCCTCCCACGAGAGCAAGAGCCTCAAACGTAACCACCTCCAGGGCCACTCCAGACCCCAGAAACAACTCTGGGCAGCCTGAGGCCACAGAAGCCCTTCTCCAGGAGCTCCCCATGCACCTGTGAGCTCAACTTGATTCCAAGCACCTACTAGGGAAAAACAACCAAAAGCAAATACTTGTGCACATAATCCTGCTATTCCTGGGGTCTGAGAATTTTGAAACAGAAGGGTGCAGAGACCCAGTGAGTAGTCCATTTTTAACATTCTTCCCGCAGGTGCGGCTACCTTTGAGCCGGCTGGTTTTACCAAGAATTCCTGGTGCCGAGGAAGGAAGCTCAGCACACAGACTCCAGGGCCCGTTCCTGGCTAACAGCTCTCAGGTGTTTGGCGCCGTGCTCCTTCCTGGGCACAGAGCCTGAGTCTCCGGAGCGGGAGCCACCCCTCCTGGATGCAGCGCAGAGAGGAAGCCGCCTCCGAGATTGTGGGTGAGGCTGAAAGGAGGCTCTCCTTCCTAAGGCATCTCTCAGAATTAAGAAAAAAAAAAGGTTTTCCCCACAGTTTCACTATAAAAACGTTGAAGGATGAGTAGATGTGATTCCAGTTTCCTAGTAAAAGCTAGGTTATTTGAGGATAGGAAAACAGATGTTCATCTCTGCAAACAAAACCTGACTGCTCATCCGACTTTAACCAGCCTTGTCCACACCTGTGAGCAGGCGAGGGGGGCGGGAGTGCCTGCAGCAGCAGCCCTGCGGGGGTCCTCCTGGTGCGGCCAGACCAAGGCTGCATTTTTAGGATGCCTGTCCTTGAAGAAATCACACTGATGACCAGATGGAATCCTCTTGGTCTCTGGGCTTAAGTTAATCAGGATGACTCAGTACTGGTGATTTAAAAGTACTGGGCCCACAGGGTTTTCTTTTATCACCAAGCTGCTCTTTGCAGTTATTATAGCAACAACACTTGTCTGCACACCAGGGCTTCCCAGTGGGCAGAGAGGAGGCATGGGCTGGAGTCTGCTCTACAGGGACCCCATGAGATGACTCCCCAAAGGACACACAACACCAGCGGGAATTCCAGACGCACTCATCTTTAACTTGATGGTGAGCCTGCAGGTCTTCTGAATTTCCATTTTCAGCCAAGCAGGGATGATGGCAGTGGAGAGTGGGGGCTGTCTCCTGTCAGTGGCCTTGCCCTCGCGGCTGTGGAGAGGCCCTGACTCAAGGTCCTGATCGTAATGGACTGCACTCTTCTGGGGACCAGCCAGGCCACTCTCCTGGTGCAGTGCTCAGGGATCTCCATCTTCCAGTCAGACTCACAGAAAGTGACAGCTCTGACTGCACTGGGCTATCGCCACAGTCACCCGCAAGGTGAGCTCCGCACATGCTCGTCAGTCGTTAGCCGGTGTCTGATGTGTCCTAATTTCCAAAGCCTGGAGGAAGGGCAGTGGCTGCGAGGGGTGCCACGTCCCCTGCTTTATAACTCATGCAGGAAGTGGAACAGACCCTGGGACGGAGGGTGGGGGTCAGAACCAGGGCACATAGAGCCCTCTCTCAGGGAGAGGCTGACCCACTTGGGCTGCCCGGACACCCTCTGCCAGCACTGCCTTGGAGCTCCCCCTGGCTCCAGCCTGTTGTCATTAATTTAACTTCTCTAATCCTCTTCTTGCCTGCCCTTTTGCTAAATCATTCTCTTAGCTTGAGCAAAGTGAGGTCTGTTCTGAAAAATGAACCCTGTATCAAGGTGAGAAGGGTTTTATCTGTGCTCCTGTGTACAGTGAAGCACCTGCCAACCCCTAACCTTTACCCTTTCCTTATTTTGCTTTTTCCTATTAGCCTTTCTCCCCATCTGAGCTGTTGTGTTTTAGTATTTTATTACTCATCCTCTCCATTACTGAATGTCAGCTCCACAAAGGCAAGGGTTTTGTCTACTTTTGTTCACGGAATATTTACTTTGTTAATGAACTTAAGTGTGACTCAGAGAAGGAAAGGAACTGGCCCTGGGGTCTAGGGAGGCAGGGGTGACTGCAGGAGTCACAGCAGCTATCTGGGCCGCTGTGAAGACTCGGGGCCCTTCCCCCCTGCTAAGTTCTCAGCTCGGCCTTGATGTCTGTCTAGCCCTTGTGCTCACAGCCAAAGCCAGACGGGGCCACTCCTCCCCAAAACTAAACAAAAAGGAACAAACAGCTTCAAATTCCAGCCCTGTTATCTCTTGCTATGTCCTCCTTTAATTTGGTGAGGCTGTAACTGCATGTGCTTGTAATATCTATGCTGTGGTCTTGGCCCATGGCCAGGGAAATTTCACGAGTTCTCCCATATCCCCTCCACCTCTTTCTTCCCTTTTCTGATTTATTTAACTACATTTGGACACCCGACAAGGAAAACCATGTAATCCTTATTCTTTGTAAGGAGTGTAAGGACTAACGACTTGCTGTGCTTTCCTCTTCTCAACACATCTGGGAAACTGATCCTTCCCCATCATTATCGTGTATCCAGGGCCCTCTGCCACTCGGCTGGACCATTAGCAGAACTCTGGTGATGTGCACACACTTACAACCAGACTACACACCATCTGTCAAGCAGCATGTTGAGCAAATCAGAACATCAATATCACCCACCCCTCCAGCGACCACTCTTGAGGGTCTCACTGAGGCCACACGCGTGCCTACACCCCCTCTGGAGCATCAGGGGCTACAGTTCTAAAACCGTCCATGACTCCTGCCCTTTGGAACTTCAGCTCCTCAGGGCCCAGGCCGAGTGCTGCGCGTTTCCTATCTCGCACACGGTGGACACAGGGCACACGTCTGTGTGAAGAGTTAAGAGCTTGTTCACTTTCCTAGTCTAGTCGCTGGTTTCCCCTTAGAGTTACTTCTAAGTCCTTGAAGGGACCTCTGGGAGAACAGGCCTCCCTCATGCCCCACACATCAGAAACGACAGGAGCGCATCTTTCCATGGGGGAAGAAACCCCCTCCCAAGGCCTGCAGGAAGGCCACGTGGATCTGCCCTTCATTTGCTCTTTTCAAGAGGCTCATTTGGGCTCTAAAATGTGTCTTATTTCATCAGCACCCCTGTTTTCAATTCTAACTTCCCTTTCCCTAAGATTACAGAGCCTGGATTATGAGCTATCTTGGAAAGGACTCAAGAGACTAGAAGGAGCCTGAGTAATGATCCGTACTGAGCTGGTCTAACATCAGGCAGGATGGAGATGGGAGTTCCAGCCCCAAGTGCAGTGTGATGAGTTCAGTGACCTGTCCTCCTTCCTGACCACTCCACTCCCTTCAGACCCCAAGGGAGGAGTCTGGCCTATGTCCCCAGCTTATCTCGGAACAAAGGCTACACCCACAGGAGACAAGCCTGACTCAGGGGGCGTGGGGTCAACTGCCAGCCTTCTCTGGTAGCCAGACCACCTGTAGATCCCTGGGGAATAATGAATGGATCTCCATCTATTCAACTGCTAAATGATCATGTCTTCTCTTTGTTCTATATGAATGCTTAAAACAAAATCCTTCCTTAGGCCCCATGCCACCGCCATTTTTTGCCAACTGGAACCACCAAAATCGTACTCAGCTTTCCTGTAGCACTGGACACCGCAGCCAGCACTGCCCTTCCGAGGCTCCATGCCTCACCTGGCTCCTGGTCACTCTTCATTTTTGATAAGCTAACTCCTTACATCTAGTGAGCCTTTGGGTTCTGTCCCACTGACCTGTCTTCTAGTTTAAATTCCTCAACTGTCAGCTTGCGCTTAATGCCAGATCTACATTCCAACCCACGAACTCTCGTGAGCGTCACAATTTCCAGTTTTCTCATCCTAGACACCTCCAGGTGAACACCTACCAGCCTCTGAAAACAGAAGCACTGCTGTGAGGGAGAGAGGCGCACAGCAGTGGACCAGTCACCCTGGCAACAGATGAGATTCCCACACAATGAATTGAGTAAGGTTTTTCTGAGCAAAGAAACAATGGCTGGGTATACATAACTTGAGTTTAAAATTAATGATAGGCGTTTGGATATGGAATATGGACTTAAGATTTGTTGAGTCCAGAATTTCCTAAGATTTCACAAAATAGTAAAATATTTTAAAGAACACTTTAGGTATGTACCATGGAGTGCTGAATTTATTTCTAAGAAAAGATATTTAAAATATGACTGTTCTTCACTAACACTGCCATTTCATTTAGGAAGAGTAGTTTAACACACACAGAAGAGCATAAGGGACACATTCAAGGAAAGAATCCAGATTTCCCCGTCATCACAGATGAGTGCAAAGTGTTAACAGGTGCTACTGGCCCCAGGACGAGGTGTAAGGGTGCCACTGGTACAGGTTCTGGATAAGAGGGTTAGGGTTGCAACATTAGTCTCCCAAGATTCTAGGAATAAAGGGTTCACTGGTCCCAACTAGGTTTGAGAAATACTGCATCCTGGAGTTTCCTAATCTTAAACTGTCACGTTGCACATACTGTTATGAGGGTTCTGAGAATTGTTTGGTAAAGAAATCTGTTTAACTCTCAAGTCTCTGGCCACGATTACGTCTGAGGACAAGCACACACTCAGAAATATGTCAGGTTGGGGAAGAACAGGTACATCCCTAACTTACTCAAGTTGATCTCTTAAAGCACAAAAATACTATCCCTCAACTTATTTCCACAGCCCGTGGTGAATCCCAACTAGTTGGTCTGTGAGTCTCCTGACTGGGCACTGTGCTGCCCGTCACTAATCCTGTTGGGTAAGGCCCTTCCTTCACAAAGACGCCTTCCTTCTGACCTAGGACCGGACTCTCTGGAAGAGACTGACCTTTTACAGTACTGAGAACTTTGGCAAATGAAATCTGCACTCAGCAGCTCCCCTGGAAATTGAGATGAAGGTGACATGAGCCACCAACTGAGACTTTAGGTCAACAGGGCAAACTGCATGTGGAAAGTAAACCCTGGAACACTTGTAAATCCCATTTGGGGCTCTCCTCCCTCCTCGGTAAGAGGGCACTGACCTGCACGAGGCATCTACTCCTCCAGTATGGCCCTGTGAGTGGTCAGAGACAGCTCTCCATTAACGGTGGGACTAAGTCAACCCAGGCCACTTTCTCCCCTCGTGCTCTTTCCTTCTCCAGAGTCTCAAAGGCCTCAGGTGACCAAACACAGGACTTAGTACTAATGGAAGAAGAAACAGAACATCTGAAGTATTTTCATCTTAGAACAGAAGCTCTCCAAGAGAAGGCGTGTCAGCATTAGGTAGAGATGTGTAACAACTCCCCATGGCCTCAGCATTTATAACTGGATGAATCTGGTCCCAACCTAAGTCTCATTTTTCTTCCTATTTTGTGAAGGAATGATGTAAACCAAGGGCTGAGTGTAAAACGGTAACATTTAAAACACTTGACTTTAGGGCAGACTTAATTCACCAAATTAGAGCTCAGAATAACAGTGCTAAAGAAACAATCCCTTTTAAAACTGCACCCAAAACAATAAAATACTTAGGAATAAATCTCACCAAGGAGGTGAAAGACATAAACATGGAGAACTACAAAACATTCATTAAGGAAATTAAAGATGACTTAAAGGAATGGAAAGATATCCCATGCTTTTGAATTAGAGGAATCAATATTGTTAAAATACCCATAATGCTGAAGGCAATCTACAGATTTAATGTGATCCCTATCAAATTACCCACCATATTTTTCACTGAACTAGAACAGACAATCCCAAAATTTATATGGAATCACAGAAGACCCAGAATTGCAATAATGAAGAAATAGAATGAAGCTGGAGAAATAACCCTCCTAGACTTTAGACAATATCCCAGAGCTCTGGTAATCAAAACAGCATGGTATTGGCATAAAAATAGATGTATGGATCAGTGGAACAGAACAGAGAGCCCAGAAATAAACCCACACACCTATGGTCAATTAATCTTCGACAAAGGAGGCAAGAACATACAATGGAGAAAAGACAGTCTCTTCAGCAAGTGGTGCTGGGAAAACTGGATAGAAGCATGTAAATCAATGAAGTTAGAACACTCCTTCACTCATACACAAAAATAAACTCAAAATGGCTTAAAGACACGATAAATTTCCTAGAAAACAGACAAAACATTTTCTGACAAATCTTAACAATGTCTCCTAGGGCAGTCTACTCAGGTAATAGAAATAAAAGCAAAAATTAACAAATGGGACCGAATGAAACTTAGTAAGCTTTTGCACAGCAAAAGAAACCATAAACAAAACAGTGACAACCTACGGAATGGGAAAAAATATTTGCAAATGATGCAGCTGACAAAGGCTTAATTTCCAGAATATATAAGCAGCTCATACAACTTACTAACAAAAGAAACCCCAATCCAAAAATGGGCAGAAGACCCAAACAAGCAATTCTCCAGTGAAGACGTATGAATGGCCAATATGCACAAATGCAAATCAAAACTATAATGAGGTATCACCTCACACCAGTCAGAATGGCCATCATTAAAAAGTCCACCAAAGATAAACGCTGGAGAGGCTGTGGAGAAAAGGAAACCCTCCTACATTGCCGGTGGGAATATGGTTTGGTGCAGCCATTATAGAAACAGTATGGAGATTCCTCAAAAAACTAAAAATAAAGACTTACCACATGATCCAGCAATCCCACTCCCGGGCATATATCCAGAGGGAACCTTAATTCAAGGAGATACATGCACCCAATGTTCAGAGCAGCACTATTTACAATAGGCAAGACATGGGAGCAACCTAAATGTCCATTGACAGATGACTGGATAAAGAAGTTGTGGTATGTTTATACAATGGATTACTACTCAGCCATAAAAAAAAGAATAAAATAATGCTATTTGCAGCAACATGGAAGGACCTGGAAATTGTCATTCTAAGTGAAGTAAGCCAGAAAGAGAAAGAAAAATGCCATATGATATCACTCATGTGGAATCAAAAAGGAAGAAAAGGACACTATGAACTCTTCTACAAAACAGAAACAGACTTGCAGACATAGTAAATAATCTTACAGTTATTAGACAAAGTGGATGGGAAGGGATAAATTCGGGAGTTTGAGATTTACAAATGTTAGCCACTATATATAAAAACAGGTTAAAAAGTTTCTGCTGTATAGCACAGGGAACCATGTTCAACATCTCATAATAACCTTTAATGAAAAAAGTGAAAACGAATATATGTACGTATATGCATGACTGAGACATTATGCTGTACACCAGGAATTGACACATTGTAACGGGCGGTACTTCAATAATAAAAACAAACAAAAAAACCCAGTGTTTTGTACTTAACTGAAACTCGGGCAAGACACTGAATTAAAGAATGCGTTTGGGATTTTACAGAAATTCTACATTCCTAGGGAAAAAAAATCATAAGGTAGTTCTCTGAAGCAAGGTTAGGCCTATGATAAAATGGCAAAGATGCCAATGTAGGATATTGCTTCCCTCAAGAAAATTTAAGGAAAGCCTACTGTAAACAGCACAGTCTGCCTTCAGTAGAAACATTAGGTGTTTTGGGAAGATGAGAACCTCTCCAAAGTTCTAACATACACACAGGTGTGCGGGGAAGTCAGTGCGGGCAATCTGAGACTCCCACACTGAAGCACTACGTCTGTGAGTAGATTACTCACGCTTGTAACTTGAGGAAGGTTTGTGTTCAACATTGGCAGCAGGTGAACTATAATCACGTAATTTTCTGACGCCTGTTTCTACAGAAACTAGCACAAACTGCTTATTTAATAAAGTGGGAAGTCCAGGATCGTTTCCTAAGTTAGGCTCAAACCAGTAGCATCCCTCACGTCTCTGTCAGTCCCAAGTGAAAGCCTCTTGGAAGAGACACACAAAGCAGTTCTTCCGATGAGTGCAGTGCCCTTGGACAACCCCGGGAGGTGCAGAAGGTGTGGGTGCTGAGGCAGGGTGACAGCTGCCATTGACCAAATCTCACCCTGGCCTGGGCTCGTCCACACACCGGACCCAGCTCTCATTGAACCTTATTGCGTACTTACACAGTATTCAGCAGAACTGACGGGACTTCCAGCCCTGAGAAGTAGCCTCGGAGGGAGGGAGCCAGCGCATCTGGAAAGACATGTGGGGAGAAAGCTGTGAACCAGGGCTCCCAGGGGACATCCCATTCCTCACTGGGCATCCTGCCGGGATGTTTGCCCTCTACGCTGTTCCGAGACAAGACGGTGCCCCTTCAGCCTTGACCGCGGGCAGCTCAACCCCCAGGGGCTGAAAAGCGTCAGTGCAGCATTGTGAGAAATCCCCCGAAACCCCTTTTTGAATATAGGACCCCCGTTCTCAAGAGAGCGCCCAAGGCCCGGCAGCTCCCTTGCTCCCACCCTCCTTCTGCTACCAGCTCTTGCTGGGCTGAAATCTGTCCCAGCCCCCTTTTCCACACCCGTTTGGCAACACCTAGGCCAGGGGACAGGCTGCCTAATGGTTTTCTAAGCAAGATGTAGAAACATGTATCTGCTTTGATAAAGGGACGGTCATGACACCATCCACACTGCAGGTCTGGCCAGGACTCCTGGCTGTGAGATTCTGCTCCATCCTGGCCTCTTGGCACTGGGGTGTCTGGGGCCCTGTGATGCTTTGTGTACCTGGCAGGCTGTTCTCTGTCCCACACTGAGGAATATGTGAAAGAAGAAACAAAAGGACAAGTGTACTTTGGCTCTAACAGAAGTCCGTCTACTGGCACCGTCAGCCTTGCCTTCAGACAGGCAGGACGTGCCTGTTTACTGCTGCTTCCCCTGACACTGAGGAGGGACGGCCTCCCCCCAGCCGATAAGCGGCACAGGTAGCAGTGCTGGGAACAGGGAGGGTGAGCAAATTACAGCCAAGGGGAGGCTGCACAGCAGAGGGCCGGATGGCCCTGCGAGGAGGTGGCATCCTCCCCAGCGTGGCAGGAGAAAGACTGCTCCTTATCTGGGTTTGGTCCAAACCAGTCAGGTCAAAACCTTTCTGGAGTAGAATGCAATGCTGGGAGGAATTTTAGCCTAACAGTCAACGTCAGTGATTTAGTAAATTCCTTAGCACACCACTTTCTTCACGAGGGATCTTACTACTGTCTCCAAAGCATAAACAGATGAAGCAGCAATCTGGCTGAAACAGAGATGCGAGGGGCCTGAGACACTGACGGAGACCTTCTGCCTCTTCTTACCTGATTTGTACAGGAGGGGAAGTCAGTTGAGGTCTGGGTATTCTGAATGACATCCACTATGGTCATAGAACCCAGTGGGGTCAGGGCTGGTCAGAATCCAGAGCTGAGCCCCCACTAGTTCTGACTTGATTCTAAGAGCTGGGCTGTCTAGGAGTGAGTCCTAGAGAGCCCACACAGTACCCCTGGGGTACTGGTGCAGAAGTCCCCGGAGTTCCCTTCTACCCTGTGGGCCTCCTTCACGGAGTGGCTGTTACTGCACCATGAGGGGCCACCTGGGGGACTCTGGCCTCACTCACCCAGGAAATAGGGGCTTTAAAGGACCAAGGATGTATTTTGAGCTTCTGCCTCGCCGGGGCTCCACACCTTGGGGAACCCCTTGGGCCCACTGTGCAGTAGTCTCACCAGAGGAGCACATCAGGTATTACTAGAAATCAGATTACCAGCCAGAGTGGGGCCCCCATATTCTGAGAGGGCAGAGCTGTATTCCTCGGGAGGTACTGAAGCTCATTTACGGCTGAGCCAGAGCTGTTTCCACCCTCATGGCAATTTTGAAGACAAGGGACCAAAAATGTCACAAGCAGATAGGCTAAAAACATGTCACCCTGGGAATTGGGGGGGGGTATGCAGGACAAAGGAGAGAAATAAAGAGGGGAAATGTGGGAGGCAGGAGGATGGAAAGGGCGAGAGGGGGTCAAGTACAAGGGCAGAGAGGGAGAGGGCAGAAGGGAGGGGAGGAAAACAGAGAAACAGACTCAAAGAAAAAACTCATACCTACCCATGGCTTATGGCTTTGTGCATCTGAGTCCACTTGCTCACTAAGCAAAGGGCAGAGTTGGAGCTGCCTTCCTGAGACAGGAGGTAAAGGATGGGCCCGGGGCACAGCCCTGTGGCAGGTGTGGGGCTGGGAACCTAAACACACAGTGGAAGGGGATGGGTCCGAGTGCGTCAGGGTCGGGAGAGCGCAGTGTGGCGGCTGGTGCTGCCTGGGTGTGGGGCTGGGGTGCTGAGCCCAAGGAGGCCAAGACACGTTGGTGTTTCACAGAGGAGACGCGGGGAGAGGGAGGCTGATCGGGGAGGGGAGAGCGCAGAGTGGATGGCATGATTCCTGCTTCAGTGAAGGTGACTGCGAGAAGGAAGGCCCTCACCTCCCGGCACCCACTCCAGCCTCTGTGCCTGCCTCTCCCGCACCCGCGCCTTGTCCCCCGCACACAGCCCTCGAGCTCTCTCAGGTGCACACGCGCCTGTGGTGCGGGGTCAGAGCACTGCAGTCAGCCTGAGCCACATGACTTGAGCAATCCAGGTGACAGGTGGATTCTGAGCCAGGGTGAATTCAGCCTGCTGGCTGATTCTCAGGGAGGATGTCTTGGCAATGAAGTAAAAGCAGGCCCTGAAATCCATCCCTCTGGTGCCCCAAGGCTAAGACACACTGCTCACCGCGACCCAGACTCCCAAGGCTGCCTCCCTCCAACTCTGAGAGGCGCAGCTGCACCCACCTGCCAGCAGAGGGCAGTGAGCTGAGCTCCCAGGGACACACCTTAGCCCAGGCAGCCAACCCCAGGGAACAAGCTCTTTGGTGCTCATCCCTGTGGTTCTCCAGGAAAAAGAAAAAGGCCACCTGTTCTGCTGTTGTTTTTGGCCTGAGGTCACTCGTGGCCACTCTGACCATTGCCTAGGGGCTGCTTTAGGTGCATCACAAACACCAAGGAAACCATGGTTCCCTGACTCCGGCTCCAGGAACAATTCAGCAGGCATTAAGTCTACATGGGTGACCTTCCTTGTAACGCAGTGGTCCTGTCTGCAGAAAAACGCACGTGTACTCAATCACAGATACACAACTGCACGCTCACAACCTTGCATGCAATGCTGGGAGCTTCTGAAGTCCCCTAAGAACCTCTAACATAATATATATGTGTCAGAGACTGCTAAGCACATCACACAGATTGTGACATATAGGTCAACAAACCCCACAGAAGACCCGGGACGCGTCTCTGCTAGAACTTAGTAATGCTGACAGTTATTACTGTTAAAATTCACTGTGCAGGGGCCACACTGTCCGGGAGTCCACTATTGCACTTCCTCAGGAATACTCTCAAATGCAGTGGCCCTGCAAGGGTCACACTGAAATCTCCAGCACCTCAGCATGGGACCAGTGACTCCTGTGAATGGTGACAGACTAGACAGGAGAGCACCCAGAAAAAGAAATAACCCAGAGCAAAAATAAAGTGGAATGCCAGACAGAGGACTAGGTATCCGTAAAAATAATTGCCATCCTCTTCCATTTATAGATGAGGAAAATAAGGCCCAGAGGATTAAAATATATACAGACTTCACATTCCCAGTAGTGTTGCCAAGGCCAGGAAGACCTTGACTGGGCTCCAGGCTGGATGCCCTGCCTTATCCTCCAGCCCTGCTACAGCGGTTTTCCAGCAGCACAGTGGAAAGCACCGAGAGTCATTATTTGCAATTATACTCTCCCCTTCCTAGTAACCGAGGCTCATCATCCCACATGCCTTTAGAAACAGAAGAGCTCATTAGGTAGCTGGCTTAATTCACAGCAGCTAATATTAACAAATACCCCTTAGTGTAGCTACTTCCTTCTCTGTGGAATAAAGGGATAAATCTAGACCAGTGGTTCTCAGTGTGGCCCCTGACCATCAGCACTTGGAGACATGTCAGAAACGCAGAAACTGAAGGGTAGAGCCCAGGGATCTGCATTTCACAAGCCCTCCAGGTGATGAAGACGCGTATATATGCTCACATTTGAGACACTGCTCTTGAACGAGGTTTCCAAAAATGTGAACAGAAGAGGAGATGCTCTAGAGTGGAGTATGTTTGAGAAAAATGCAGCCTCAGCAGATTCTAGACACCCCTTAGTACATTAAAGGCTCTGAGAAGCTGCTTGCCTTGAGTTAACCCTGGCTTTCCCAAGTTTACCTGACCACAGAATCTTTTTTATTATATAACAGCTATTAATACCTGTAGGTGTTGAGAAATGTTGGTCTGGAATGCCCCTTCCAGTGGAGACGTGGATCCAGGAGGCTGAGGCACGCCAACACGACATCCAAGTTCCCAGCTCGTAATGGAACTAATTAGAGCTGGAAGACTGCCCGACCAGCTGGCACCCTGATGTCTAATCTACGAGGAGCGCGAAGATGTTCTTACCTCTCCTAATGCAGGTGCTCTACCAGAAAGCAGACTTCCCAGCACCATATTCAGAACCAAGCTCTCTCCTTTTTAAGGCATGGATATTCTTAGGCAGGTTTCTACCACTGTCCCCAAGATATCCTGCCAGGGCCTTCCCAGCATTGAGCCAACGGCCACCAGCCACTCACACATTATTTAATTATAATCAACTCCGAGCGACTTCAGATCTAAGGATCCGCTCTTCAGCAGGATCACCAAATAAAGCAGGTCAGGTCCCACAGCGAACTCTGTTGAGGGCTGCCAGGCTGAGGAGAGGCTGCCAAGCCAGAATCATACTCTGGTCCAAGAAACTCCAAACTCACCAAATAGACTGGAGTGATGATTTGCAACACACACACAAAAAATCATCCTCTTTATGGGACTAATTACAGAGCTCTTTTAAATAGCAACCATCCCCATTTCTAATAAAGCATTCGCCACAACTGGAAGAACACTTTTCAGGAATTTCTCTCCTTCAAGAAATGAGACCCATGAGGATTACTCTCTAAAGGAACATCCCCCCACCCACCCACTCATACTCTTTCTCTTTCTTAGACACAGACACGAAATGCAATCAGCTTTCTCTGCTACTTACTTAACACCTAATCTTCCTTGCCTAGGGTAACGAGACAGGTTTCCATTACCCAGGCAGAACGTCAAGATTTACGTGAACTAGTCCAAAGGTGAGGTCTGCCATCTGACCCATCCCAGCAGCTGGGAAGGAGGTGAGCAAGCAAGTCCTGGCGGGAGAAGGCCCTGTTCCAGCGCAGCCCTGTGACCCCACATGGCCTCCCAGTCTTCATGGGGAGATGTGGCTGAGGTCCGAGACCAGGCAGCACCTGGGTCTACACCCCAAAACAAGGCCCCAGGCCTGTGAACACCTCTTGCTAAGACCACTCAAGGCTGGGCTTAATTAAACATAAACCTGTAGGGATAATTTTCTCTCCTGAGCGACTCTTTCCCTGTCAGGCATGTGAAATGTGCTCAGACATCGCAGAAGTTCACTCAAGACACCACTCAGGTTGAGGGCACCCAAGCGTGTAACACCCTGTGTCAGATTAAGTCCACAGTGGTTGCTTGTCATCCATATTTAATTTTGTCAGTCTGTTAATTTTTAACTATGTTTGTTATCAAGGGCCATTAGAGGTCTCCAAGAACTGCGCTCAGTGGAGCGAGAAGCACTTCGTGGCAGAGCGGATGAGTCCTGAAGTTGGGGTGTCCCACTTTCCCATCCTGTCACCGAGTTCTGGCCTTCCCCACTGGCAGCACAAACCCTGAATAAAACATGATCCCATTTGGAGTCGATTTTCCTTTTTACCCCTGTCACAATTCGTTTTCTTCAAGGAGAAGTTCACTTTTCTTTTATGAAGGCTACATGTTATAATTCCAAAGTTTCTTTGTAAACTTGCTACAAAGCAGTTAGACTTCACATTCTTCCCGGCGGTATCTAGGTGCCTCTTCCTACCAAAGACGCCCATTTTGCCCTGGCATTAGCCGCTTCTCCCCTTGACCAAAGGAAAAAGCCTGCCTTGGGGCCTTAGGTCTCTCCTGGCAGGGTGCTGTCCTGAGTCCCTGCATCCTAACTGCTCCTTAAGCTACAAAGGGAGGGCTCAGGAGCCCCTGGGCCATGCCTGGGGTTCTGACCACCTCCTACTCCAAAAAGGAAACGGAAAAGCTCGTTTAACAGTAATTACACCATGCCACGCATTTCACTCTTTCCCCCAAAATAACCCCATGAAATAAGTGATAGATGAAGAAACTGAGGCTCAGTGAGGTTAAAAAAAATTTGCCTAAAATTCCAAAGTTAGAAGAATGGGTGGAAATTCTCATTAAAACCTGGCCTGTCTGATTTTAAACACTGAGTCCCAGTTATGTGCCAGCTCTTGGCACCACCTGTCCTGTTGTGATGGGGGGACCACACCATTGTTAGTAATCCCAAAGCAGTGGACTCGCGAACAGTACTTACGGGTGAGACTCAGTGAAGGGCTCTCACTGCTAGTGATGTCCGGGAACAGACACAGGATCTAGTGAGATTAGCCTTACCAAGGAGAAAATGGAACGTGCTTAGGAAACCTGCAAAACACAGCGCAGCCAATGAAGGCAATCCTGGTGCCCCCCAGTCAGGAGGAGGCCCCCTGAGCTGTTCTCTCAGTCCCGGCAGTGGTTAGTTCCACTGGGGGCTGACGGGTCTCTCTGCACAGCTGTTGCTGAAAGCTGCCCTGGAGAGGGACATCTGGGCCTCAGTAGCAGCTCTGGCCCAAGGGCTCTGGAAGAAGGACTGCAGACTGCTTCTGAGGGGCCAGTGAGGACAGGACAAAGGTTTGTCTCTGCCTTACTAAGGAGCTCCTTAGTTCTCCAAATACCAAAAGCAGAGAAGGTGGGGGAAGGGACGGACAGAAGGACGCAAGAAGATAAACAGGGTATTTGCTTGGCCAGAAGTGGGCTCCCCTGGGGTTCAGCCACAGGACTGTGAAGAAAATCATCTCCCTAAGACACAAAATGTAACCCACAGCCTGGAAATGGGGCTGGGCAGAGTCCTGGTGGAAGGACTGTGAGAAGAATGAGCTAGAATGCCCAGGAGGAAAGGGCTGGGTGATCAGCAGCTGGAGAGTTCAGGGACAATGGGTTTGAGTAAAGGCACACACACGAACCATCTGTTATCTCTGAGAATTCAGCTGTTTCCCACTCTTGATCTGTTTCCTGTCAGGGCAGGCTTTCTTCTGAGGGGCGTGTCCAGGCCTGGCCTCAGGGGAGACTTCCTCCAGGGGGTCCTGGTGCCAGGACAAGCTGCAGAGACCACCCGGCGGATGCGGGGTGCAAGGCAGGTGCCGTCACTTGGTGATGGTGGTGGCTGTCATTTGATGTCTCGCTTTGCTCACCTGCTCCTCATTCTTTCCAGCCTCTGGCCTCTGACTTGGCTGCAGCCATGAGGACTCTGCAGCCCCGTCAGTGTCATCAGGACGTGATCCATGTTCTCAGTGTCTCAACTATCACAGCCCCGTGGGGAGCTTGTCCTGGGCTTCCTTCTTGAAGATTCAAATGCTCTGTAAAAGGCCAGCACTAAGCTCTTACTGTCTGCCAGGCGCTCTCTGAAGGGCCAAGGGCGCCCGCTACATGAGGGATTACTAGCCCCACTTGAGGTTAAGGAACTTGTTCAGTGAAGGTCCCACAGCTTATCAACGGCAGAGCCCGCGTCTGACCAGGCAGCCCCAGGAGAACTCCAGTCCCAGCCCAGGCCAGGCCTCGTGGGATTGGCAGGGAAAGAGCCCAGGAAGGGGACTGGGAAAGGAAGGAGGGGGGGGTCCCAGGTTCACAGGAGGCCGGTGCTGAGAGTGCCTGGCCTGGCCTGCCTGCCCCCAGTCTCTGATGGGAGTTAAGCCAGATGCTCCTAGGTGACCAGAAAGCCAAACAAAACAGGGAACTAGACAAGGCCAGTGTGCTCAGGAGATGGAGTACCAAGCGGTGGTTCCTCCTCCCAGCCTGACTGTCACGGAGCTGCAGATTTAGAGGGAAAGGGAAACGTCGGAGAAGTAGTAGTTCTGTTTCTACCTGGAAACAATTCAGATCCGTGAGCTGTACTGCCTCAAAGGCAACACTGCAGTCCTTCAAAGCTGTGGTTCCCCGGACAGTCACAGCCCCAGGCTGAAGGCAGACAATGCACCTTTGTGAAGGCCGAGCCCCAAGAATGAGGATGTCAAGAGTTAAGAGCAGATGCTGTGTGTGAGGCACAGAAGCAAGGCCCAATCTCCTGGCTGGTGAGGGGCTGCAGCTGCCTCCCGGGGGCTTGGTCAGGGTCCCACTACGGTCCAGTCACCATTACAGCCCTGGCTACCGCCTTCTGAACAGAAGTCCTTCTCGTGTGAGTCCCAACACATGCCTGGGCAGGAAGTATCGCTGCCGGCCTGAGTCCACACTCACACCTGCCTGCTCCCCGCTTCCCTCCAGACACTCGCGTGCACTGTCTGTGGCTGTAGGTCAGACCCACGCCAAAGCCGATGTTCTCCTGTCTCCTTTATCTCAGTATTCTCTGTGGGGCACAATTTGACAGAGGAGATGCTTAATGAGATTAGCTTTTTAAAAAAATTTACAAATGCAGCTCTCCAAAGTCGCACAGCGCTGCTCAGTAGATGCCTGGATGGGGAAGGGGTGGGGGGTGGGGGCCCAGCAGTTAGGCCACCCACAGCCCACCCTAGGCCCATCTCTCCCCGGGGACCTCTCTTCCCAGTCTGCCTATGTCTCTTTTCCCATGGTCCACTCTTGCATTTATTTTGGGTTTAACCTTTAAAGTTTTTCCAGTGTGTCACAAGGGACCTCCCAAGGGGCAGGTCTTGCCCTGGGAAGTCTGTGTTGTGATTTTAAAACCTTTTGTTTACAGGCAGGTGATGTGTCCCAGTCATCAGCGGCCCAGCAGCGCTGGGGGGAGACCTGCTGTTGCTCAGGGCAGATGAGGCCTCTGTGGGAGAAACAGGCAACCAGGACTTGCTCTCTCAGTCCTACTTACCTGCAAAGTTTCTGGCCCAACAGTGTGGCTCTGGTTAGGGGTACACAGTACTGTTTCTAGGAGGCAGTGAGGACAGTGCACTTTAACTTTCTCTCCGCCCTGTCAGCAGCAAGACTAAAGGCAAAGATGAACCCAGACTTAGAGCCGAGCTGTGTGAATACGAGGTGAGAGGGGCTGTCCGTATGTTCTCTTCTGAGTATAACTTTCCTACAGCTCACAGACGAAACCTTCCTCTCCTGTTCAGTGACTCGCATAACATATTTAATACATTTCAAATACCAAGGACGGTGAAAGTAAGGACGATCATTTCTTAGATTGTTAATGATCTTCGAAATCAGATGTTTGCTGCACCAAGTTGTTCTTCCACTTCTAAAATAATAAGGCAGTTCTGAGGCTTATAGTCCTGCTCCCTGCCTCATAATTTTTAAGAATTATCCAGAAGTTCTTTAAAAGGGGGATCTGATGTCAAATAAGCATCTTCAACTCAGAGATTGAGGCAAAGAAAGACCTCATAATGAAGCTGGGCAGAAGTAGACATAAGATGCAACTCCTTTTCAATGACAGCTTCTGTCTCCTGGGTCCTCGTTCTCGACCAGACAGACTGGAAAACACATCCACCCTGTTGAAGTGAGATCTCCTGGCAGATGTGACTCATGGATGCTAGAATGAGACTCTTCTAATACGAAGCTCTTGATGGTTCAGGAGCCTAAGAAGATACAAGCAGCAGCAGCGAGGCCTCGGCTCTGGACAAGCCTCCCCAGGGTGCTTCGAGTCCGGCTCTCATATCATGTATATTTAGTGTCATGGGCCCAGTTCTACCAAAATCTTAAGAGATAACATCTCCAAAATCACATCACCACAAAAACAAAACGCTGCAGTCTACTTGAGATCATTTTTGCTCTAATTAAAATTTTTATTGAAATCTCTCAAATGTTACCAAGAAATAGTTTTTGCAAAAGGGGGAAAAATAGCTAACAAGCAAATTCAACATGGGAGCTCCCTCTGCTGGTCTGCAGTAGGTTGATATGTTACAAACACATTCCCAGAGACAAATCTAATTTGCTGGAGAAGTGGACAAAAGACAGGTGTGTTGGGCTTTGCCTCAGGAGAGAAACACTAGAAGAAAAAAAAAATCCATGTCTCAAAACAGAGCACAACATTGCTAAGAAAAGCAAAATTAAAAGCTTCTCCAAAGACATATAATAAGACTTGCAAAACAAAAACGGAATTATCCACTAACGGGATGCTCCATTTTGGTCTCCCCTCTGCTCTACCTCCAGTTAATAAAAATTCTCTTAGGCCCTTTGGGTGAAGGTTAAGTTCTGATTCCCTTGTCTCTGCCTCCAAGTCTCTTCTTACAGGCTTCTCATCTACTTAGAGAAGAAAGATCCAAGGAGTCACTGGAGGAAGGCCTTCCCAAAATTCCATCAAAGAATTAGTCTTTGGTGAGCCAGCACTGAAGTGTGGAAAGAGCTGGGAGTCAGGTGACCTGGCTCTAGTCATGGCAGAGACACTTGCGACTTTGGGTAACTCTCCATCTTCTCCGGTCTGTTTCCTCATCTGTAAAATGGGTCAGACCAGCTGATCTGTAAAGCCTCTCCCAGTTCATTCTATGATTCTCATATTGAACAAAGACATTTAAGTAACCATATTTGTTCACCAGTCTTTAGGATACAGAACCCAAGCTTGCACTGGGAATGACCCCAGACAAGAAGTGGGGTTGAGCACAAGGATCTCACTGGTAAGATGAGAGTCCCACCAACTCTAGGACCGACGTGGCGGTGCCAAGTGGATTCCAGGCTGGGAAGTCTCACAATCAAAGATGAGCACACAGGGAGGGTGCTACCATGGGCAGTCCATCCCATTAAGGCATAATGGTTGAGTCCATCTAATCTTGGCACTGTCTCTCACCATCCATTCTCACAAATGGCCTGGGCTTTCTAATCTCTTAAGACTTTTCAGCTCCTTCTCCCACCATATTCCCCAGAATGACTTTTGATTTCATCCGTAATATGAATGAAGCAAGGGCAAATTACCCAGATGTCACGGCCAAAAGCCACCATTGCCGGTCCTTTCTGGCCATTGTCAATTCTTGCCTCTTCAGGGCAATGGTGAAAGGCTTTGCTGCTGATTAACCAAAGCCATGGATATTTAGACGATTATGCCAACTTGGCACCATTTCATGGTATTATGAACATTTGTCTCAAATGTCAACTGATCTGTATCTAGGCAGTCCAGGAAGAGGAAGAGGTGGATCACATGCCCACAGATGGCGAGGCTGGGCCACAACAGACGGGACTTTTTGAGCTGCTCCACAGCATCTACAGAGTTATCTCTGAGGCCACTACGAACATTCTGAGACCTCAGACGAGGGTACCTGCAGGTTTACTCTCTCTCCTCCCTCCCCTGCTACCTGCAAGGGTAACCACACGCTGACATGGACAAAGGTGGGAAAAGCAGCAGGGAAGGAAAGCAAAAAGCACAGTGAATCTAGAAACTGGGTGATCAGCCTCAGAAGAACCCTGCTGCTCTGTTTTCTGTGCCAAGAACTCTCACCACCACCACCTACGTTTTCCTCCACTACTGGTACTACTTTCTACCCACTTCTCCCAACACCGAGGGTAATCACTTCGGGGCCCAGGCACCAAGGCCTTCTCTCTGTAGTCTGCCTGCATGGTGCCCGGGAAGCTGAGCTGTCCGTGCACACACGGAGCACTGACAACTCAGCTGAAACGGAATGGACGGGTGTCCAGCTAACACCACAACTGACCCCACAGCCTGCGAGAATGCTCGCTGGGGCTGCCTGCAGGTGTCTTATATAACACAGTAAGTTCTGTACAACATACAAGAGTTTTAAGCCAGAGAGTTTTAAGAGTTTTCTGGGAAGCTATTTATTTCATCCAGACTTGTAAATAAACACTAAGCAAAACAAACAAAACTACCACCTTTCCAGGATGACAACTTATCAAAACCAGGTTTTCCTGCTTCCAGGAATTACACTTGCAGTCAGACAAATGAAAGCTACACTGCCTTTCTTTTCCTTTTTTTCGCTACTGACCATCACTCTGAATCTTCACACTGATTACTACTCCTTGTACTAAAAGTAAAGCTAACAGAAACTTTTTTTCCCAAGGGAGGAGAAAGGATTGGTACGTAGACAGTAATCTTTGTGAAGACACAAGGGAGTTTGTTTAGAAAACTCAGGCTATTCTTAACTAAGAAAGCAAGCTGGTCAGAAGAGAGACCTCTATCTTGACCTATGATTACATTTAAGACACTATACTGTAACTTCTATCCTGCAGGGTCTCTTAAAACTGGAAAAAAGGAACCCTTACCTTTTCTTTAACATGCGTATGATAGCACACAGTCCTCCCAACTTTCCCCTCTGTCACTGGATCTCACAGAACACGAGAGTGGAAATCCCTCAACACACAGAAACACACACACACAGAAACACACACACACACGTAGGCCCTGTGACAAGTGCACGCCTCCCGCTGCAGCCCGTCCACACAAGGCACACAGGTCTACGCTCGGGCGACGCCCGCTAGCCGGCTGGGAGCTGGGGAGGTCACCGGGCCCGGTCTCTCGTGTGTGATATGAGGGTGAGATCATTAAGGAAGAGAGAGGTGTTGTTTCGGGCAAACATCAGGCAGTGGGTGATATCATTGCTGTCAGATGGTCCTCATGAGTCCCGGAGGAGTGTCAGCTTGATTTAGAGGGAATCAGTAATCTCTTGAAGGTGGATCTGTTAGCTGGATAGGTGTTAGTTGTATGGTGTGCTCTGGGGAACCAGGTTTGAAAGGACTGGTGGTGGAGTGAGTGAAGTCGTGGCCGCTGGGTATAAATTACCTGGGCATGCAGTGAAGCGGGATAGGTGAAAGCAGGAGGAGGTAGAGCAGGCGCTAACTCCGCTGGGTACAGAGGGTACGGGGCCCACACTTCAGGGCTACTGGGGTAAAGTGCAGGCACTGTGAGCTCATCTGCAAGAAAAGAATAAGGGAAGAGTTAGTGGTTACCAAACAGCTGCTTTCAAATCAGAAACAAAACACCCAATAACCCCGAGCCCCAATCAATGTCAGAAGTCCAATTCTCATTCTTTTGATAACCTGTTGGCTTTGGTCCCCCAAACGCAAAGCAAGGGAAGGGTAAATACAAAATGAAAACAGCAACGAGCATCTGCTGCCTGTCTGGCCTGCTGAGATCTCAGGCCTGGGCTCCACCTTGGATACTCTGATGTCTTTCCAACTGTAGCAGGGGGAGCCCAAGAACAGTGGGGATTTCCTGCACAAAACAGCAAATGTGGCCCTCTGAAGAAACAGGGAAGAAAAGAGCCAGCAGGCGATATCCCAGGAAAACCCACTGCAGAGCCACTGGGAGAGCACTGGCTTACTGGCAGGACCCTGACAGACCAGAAGGACAGTGGGATTCTTCTGTTAATCAGCGTAATTACTACTGACAAATGTCGAGATCACCAAGCACGTTCTGTTTAGAAGCACGAGGCCCAGACACTGTGCCGACAGGGCATTTAAGACGTTACAAGCTTAGAGACTGGAAATGAAGAGCCTGGGGTGTTCTGATTAAAGCTCAGAGCCACAAAGATACAAGTAAGGCCGTTTGCAATTGCTGTTTACACCGACTGTGTTTTCCAGGGGAAAGCAGTGAGTCATATTGCCAGCTGACTGGTCTGATGTTCCTCGTGCAGCCCCCATTCCATTCAGGTCAAGCTGCAGTTTGCCAGACTGAAGGGCAAGTGCCCGGGCCTCAAAACGTACCAGGAAGCAACCCATTAAAGTAACAGCAAACACATGAGGGAGCGTCTCAGCAAAGGCAGAAATAACTTCAGTCAATAGTTATGAATCTGGACCCCGTGAAGCAGCAATCTCAATACTGGCTTTTATCACTTGTCAAAGTCTGAAATCAAGTAGTCCGGGGTGCTCCCTAGGCCCTCGAGGGAGTCAGCAAAAGGTGACCCAGTATAGCCATTAGTGACACCACCGTTCAGGACCTTCCAGAAGTCTACAGTGCGTGTGACCCAGGGTCAACAGAGTCACTTCACTCGTTCCCACCAGGCCAAGCCCTCATCCCAGGTCTCCCTCAGTGCCCCCACCCCAGCTCTGACTCTGGGCGGGGTTTCAGTGTGGGAAGGGGGCTAGAAGACAGCTTTGCGGAGTGTCACGTGGGGACTGCTCTGTGGAACAGGAAAGCAGCTGAGCCTGTGGACTGGTGGACGGCAGGGTGCGGCAGCCAGAGTGGCCGGAGCTTCTGACAGGATGAGAGTCCAGGGCGGACAGACAACTATACTTCAGGGGGAGCCGGGCATCCCGACAGTGCAGTGTGACACATTGTGCTCACCGGCCACCCGACTCCCTCTTCAACAAGGCAGTTCAAGTGCCCTCTTCAGGAACTGTGACGGGAAAGCAGCCTGCTTATGCATCCAGGCTGGGGAGTCCAGGCCAGGAGCGGACAACTAGTTATCACTTGGACAGGGAAACAGCAGCAGCAGCAGCCTCCCTGGGATGATCAGGCCTACACCACCTACTTCCGGTCCTAGCGTGTGCAGGCAGCTGGTCTCTATAAGGAGATTCCTTACAGAGGGGTTAAGAGGACGCTTGACAGACCCCGGTGTTTCATGCCACGATGAGTCCATATGATTTCCATTAGAGCAACTGTTGTGGCAGCCTGGCTCGTGGAAACGGACCACTGCCAGAACCAGTGCCCTGGATTTTAAACAAACAACCATTCTCAAGAATGGCAAGCTATTATTGTTGCTGTTATGGTTATTTCAGCTACCATGCTATTTTAAGACATTCTGAGTCTTTTTTTATAGAGTCAAGAGAGTCTCAAGACCCAGCACAGGAATTTGTCAGTCTGTGCTCGTCCAGCGCACGGTGACAGCAGACTACCGGCACATCAGAGGGGCTGTGCTTGGCCTGCGGCCGATCAGTGGTGCTTCCTTTAGAAAGTTTCAAAAATGCAATGAATTTGTCTTTTAAGATATCTGATTCTAAAGAGAGAAATCATGGAGATAAGGTAGTCAGGGTTTGGATCTCAGTCTGAAGGAATTTATGACTTCCAGACATTTCCACATTTATCCTAAAGCATTATTTCACACTGAGTCTACAGTGACGCTTGGAGACATCTCACTGATTAACATGCACAAAACCTAGCCCAGCAGAATGGCGGCAGCCGGTGGTGGTGGTGGGGTTGCTTCCAAATCCCCTAAACCCCAAGCTGCAGAGTAACAGCACAGTCAGGTCGTGGGGCAGAGGGCTAAAAGAGGTTAGGGGGACATACACTTGACAAATCCCTTGCTGCATCTCGTCATCTCCCCCTCCACTCATATGACGGGATCTGGAGATACTGTCAATATCCAGAGGCACGCAGTGGGTTGGTCAGGAAGAGGATGAGCTGAGAAAGTGCCGATGGGGAGATGCTCTGTGCTGGAGAGCACTGGGAGAGGAGGGCAGTGAGGCTGGTTTCTAACAGCCCGTTCTCAAGGTCAGAGCTGGGTCTCACTCAGATCTGCACCCTTGGGCCGGCTTGGCCTGGCATTTACTGTGCAGTAATGCTTTCTGTATTAAACAGTATCCTATCCGACAAAAAATTCCAAAAGTTGTTTAAAGATATACCAGTTTTCTCTGTTAAAGGAACTTAGGAAATACCCATAGGAACTAGATCTAAAATTCCTCAGTCCTTACAGTATTTGTCACATGCACCAAATAAACTGAGCAAAGGGAGGCTCAAACCAGAGCCAAGTGTTTCAGAGCAGTCATTTTCAAAGTTAAAAATAAAAGCGATGGAACCTTTCTTCAAGCATGTTCCCAGAATCCTTTTTAATAAAAGTGTAGCTGTTTTGATTGACTTGGTGGTGGTGACAGGGATGGCTGGAGGACCTCAGCCCGTGACAGTCCCCGAAGTACACTAGGGGTCCAGAGAAAACAGTTTGAACACCGCTCCTACAGATGCCCTCAACCAGAGACCAATTTTTAAAGTAAGCGCCTCTTCAAAATCTCTGAAGTCTGAATTCATTCCTGCAGCTCCTGGAAACCCATCTGAGAGAGGGAGGGAGGGCAGTTGAGTAGCCAGAGCAGGGCGGAGAAGAAACAAAGAACAAGGAGACAACTGGAGTGGAACAGGACAGGCTCTCTTGACTGACTTCAGTGGCCAAGGTACCTTGGAGTGTCTACAGTGCCAAGGGGGCCAGTGAGTGAACCTTTATGGCCTCATAGATGAACTGCTGAAAAGTCTGACTCAGGAAATACAGTAGGTAAAAAAAAACAGGGAGAACAGTAAATAACTCAGGCAGAGCTGTTCATTCCCTCCATGCTCCCAAGCTGTATCTCCACACCCGCACCATGGCACCCACGGTGCCCTCCCTTTCCTGTGAGCCAGCGCTTCCCAGAGTGTGGTCCCCAGACCAGCAGTTTCAGCAGTAACTGGGGGCTTGACAGAAATGCAAACTCTCAGCTCTACCCCAGACCGACTAAATTGGAAATTCTGCCCTCCAAGTGATTCTGATGTGTATTTAAGTTTGAGAACCACTGCTCTAAGTTATTTTGTCTTTCTCTCTTATTATATTATTAGCTGCTTGAGTGAAGTGTTAGGCATTTTGCTTTCAAAGTACTTAGCATAGTACCTGTTACACAGAAGTATGTTGAATGAATGAATGAAACATTCCAGGAGAGAAAACGCAAGTGAAAATCATAATCCCGGGCTTGTTTCATGAGAAACTGGAGGGTCAAAGCAGACCCAGCCTGACATCCCCTGCTTGGCTCAGAGTCGCTGGGGACAGCAACACAGGGGCAGGAAGGCAGCCGGCCCACGTCAGGATCACAGCTGGGCTAAGCAGCCCTTGTGGACACGGACACTTCAGCACGAGGATGAAGACCCCCAAACCCACGCACCCTCCTCTGACGGAAGAGGGTGGTTCGCTAAATCGGCTTTTTGCATGTGTACACACTCTTTCTGGTTGCTAATGTGGTGCTGAGAAAATTGCAACAGTTAGACAGACAGGTTTTCCACAGCACGACTACCTACTGAGGGAGCAAGCAACCGCACTGCGCAGTGGGCTTCACCTTCCAGAGTCACTGCCCATCGTGCTCAAGCTTGATAGGATGGGAAGGCTGAAACAACAGAAAGTTTGCTGCACTGGGCCCGTTAGGAAGAACTGGAGTTCAAGGAGGGGGGTTAAATTCCCCGTAACAAAAGAGGCTCTTGACCACCCAGAGTGAGCCAGGCCCCAGTGAGCAGAAAGGGAGCAGGTGGCCAAGGCTTCCCGTCTGGGCCTAATCCGACCCTCCTGGGAGACTGCGCCGGTCCTTTCCCAGTGCGTGCGCCCCATCGATCTGGCTACATCCTTTCTCCTTTTGCACCTCCGAGGGTAAGGTTGTGGAGGGCTCACAATATACATCTTAATAGGCCTTTTTCTTAACATGAGGTATACAACCAGAAGAGCTCAAGCTGGATAGGACTGGAAACATCCTGAACTCCGCCCTCCAACCCCTTTGACAAGAAAGAACTGCAGTCTTTGACGAAGGTTAAAGCCGAAAGAGCACACGAAGGTCCTCTAGCCTGCCTTTCCATTTGGAAGAGGAAACAAAGATGCTGACTGGTGAAGCTTCCAGTCTAAGGTCACACTGAAAACAGATAAAGGTGATTGACTCTTAGAAAGAACTGAGATAAAGAGGAACAAGGAGAATCTTTCACGGACGTAACCTCAGTACAAGCTGACAACACAAGGTCCCAGGATTTTGGACCACTATTTACTGTGTCCCTTGAATATTTCTATTTGGAAATATTCCACAGCAATCTCATGTTCAACGTGTCTGAAATGAAACATACTCCCTTCAATGGCCTGTCCAGATTTCAGTAAGAGATGCTTAGTTGCCCAAGCCAGGGTGACCTGGAAGTCACCCCATCCGGCCTCACGTTCAATCTTTCACCAAGGTCCTACTGAATCTATCCCAACATCGCTCTGATCTTAACTGCATCGTGGGATTACTAAAAGGACTCCTAATAGTCCTCCTGGCGGCCGCACTGCACCCAGGTCAACTTTTAAAATACTTTACAATCTCCATGATTTCCCCTTGCTCTCTGGACGGTGTCTGAACTCCCAATACCACGACCTACAAGACCCACGTGATCCTGCCATCGTCCACCTCTATAGCCCTGGCTCTCACCTGGTTTTCCCTCCTGGTCTAGGATCAGTCAGTCATGTTCATGACTTCACCGTACGTGGGTCTCTCCCACTTCCAGACCTACTACATATTTGTTCCCTCTGTCAGGGGTGTTCTTTCCTTTCCTCTGGCTTAATTCTTATTCATTCTGCAAGGGACTCCAGCATAGATGTCACTTCTTCGGGGGGGTGGAGGAGAGGAGGTGACTGCCTTCTTTTGGTGGAAGCATCCCCTCTGTGTTCTAGAGCATTCTACAGCTGCCAATCACAGTACTTACTTCCAAGACTGTAAGTTCCTACTCTGTGCCTACCCCAGTGACTAGCACAGTATGCCCGATAGTATCAGGAAGTCACCCATCTCCTCTGTGCTTGACAAAATGAACGGAGGAAAACACAGCTTGCCCTTCAGAAGGAAATGATCAAACTGTAGATTAATTCAACTCTCTGTGGGAGAGAAACAGGCCCAGAAAGTGGATGAACGTGAGAGCATGTAAATGCTACTCCTTCAATAAGTAAGACTGTTTCAACCCTGCTTCAATATCACCTATCTTCATACATTTTCATACACAGCTAAGAGCGTGCACATCATTATGCTGGATCCTGATTAAAAGCTCTGGAGAATGGGGCAGGAATGGGTGTCTCACTTACATGACGAGAAAGGTCTACTCAAGGTCTCAAAGCTAACCCACAGTGTCTGAACTGGGGTTAGAATCCGGGTCTCACGTCTCAAGGTTCAGGCTCCCTGCCACCTCCCACCCTGCCCTTCCTGACACCCGATGCCCTCACTGCTGGTGGCGGTGACAGGCCCCTGGAGTGCAAGTGGCCTAGCTTTTAGCATACTCAGTTCACGGGAACAGACTCAGGGACACAGTCCGCCAGGACAACTTGCCTGACAGATGAAGAATTCAGCCAGAGGAAACAGCAGCCATGACACAGAAGGTCCAAATATGATGAAAAATTCCAAATAAGCAAAATAAATCAAGGATTCTGTGAAGCAATCAACTCCTACTCACATACCTCAGCCAGGAGTCGATCCAAGTTTGTTAAGTAAACGCTTCAAAAATCAGCCTCGCGAGGCCCAGTCTGCTGGGGACTAATCCATTGGACATGCTTTTCTGGTGTCGGGGTTGAGAACATAGCCCACTCCCAGCTCCTCTGGCCCAGCACAGCGCACACAGCTCCTGCAGTGGGTGCAACAGTGTCCCCCCGAAATTCACATCTGCCTGGAACCTCAGAATATAACCTTTTCGAAAACAGGAACTTTGCAGATTTAATTATTTAAGAATCTCTAGATGAAATCATCCTGGTTTTAGGGTGGGCCCTAAATCCAACGACTGATGTCCTAATAAGAAGAGGAGAGGGCATGGAAAAAAGGTGACTAAAGATGGAGACAGAGGTTGGAATGATGTGCTTACAAGCCAAGGAATGCCAAGGGTTGCCGGCAGCACCAGAAGTTAGGAGAGACGCATGGGACGGTTTCTCTCTCTGAGCCTCCAGAAGGAACCAACACTGCTGACACCTTGACTTCAGACTTCTGTTCTCCTAAACTGTGAGAGAATACATTTCTGTTGTTTTCAGCCACCCAGTTGGTGGTCATTTCGTATCACAGCCCTAGGAAACCGTTAGTTACCACAGAATGTCACACACACCCTTTCAATTAGCTCCCCAAGAAGAAAGTATAGAGGAAGAATCAAAAGATTTGGTGAAAAGTTTAAAAGCTGTGTTCAGCACCACCCAGCACAAATCACGACTGTAATTTTTGTGTTCTGCACAGGGAACCAGCTGTACTCAGTGCTGGAGATACCAGGAGAAATCAAGCCTGTGTTCAGCCCTCCTCCACTTCTGCCTTCTTATCCCGATCTTGGGCCACCTTCATTGCTGCAATTATTAATTCCATTTAGGATGATGCATAAATCTACAGCTTTCCATGTAGACATCCTAAACGCATCAAAGTCAACTCATCCAAAAGCACACTGTCACTCATAAACCAATTCCTCTGCTTACCTTCCCACAATGTCCTGTATCCCATTTATTCATGTCCAAAGCCTCCTTTATTTCCCAAATCCAAACGACTGCTAAGTCCCAACACAAAAGATAACAGAGACTGATGACGATGACTAACTGCAGTAAGAAAGTAGCTAACGTTTCCTGAGCATATTTCATGTGCCGCACACTGTGCTAGGGCTCCTTATGGGAGGTACCAGTGTCAGCCCCTTTTACATGACAGGAGGCAGAGGCACACAGAAATTAAACCCCTAGTCCAAAGGCTCACAGCAAGTGACAGAACCAGGGTGGGAATCAAAGTCATCTCAGCCCAGAGTCCAGATCCCTCACTTCCCTGCCTCTCCGTATTAACTATGGTGCCTATATACCTTTAACACTACCTTTTCCTTTCCATCCCTACTTCTACCACCCAAATGCAGGTTCCCACGTGGACTATTTTAACAATCTCCTGACTTGTAATAACTTCCACCGTCTCTCTACTCCAATTTTTCTCTCATAACACATATTCCTAGAACAACTCTTTAAATCTGCAGGCCAGTCCAGACCAAAGAAGTAAGTATGCCAAGGAAATTCCAAAAGCAAGCTGGTCTTCATTCAGCTGGCCCAGAGTCACCTCCCCTCCAGTTAATGACTTTCTGCCATGCCTCTGGGCACTCATGGTCCTGTTCGTTCCTTACTGTGCAGCTGTTCCATGCCAAAACAACATCCAACCCATGGTATTAAAAGGATTTGATCCCTGATCTGAGAGATGAAGGGAACCCAGAGCACAAGCAGGAAGAAAACAGTTCCTCTGGGGACTTGATCTAAGTCACCACTGTTACCTACTTCAGCTCACCACAATAGGACACTTTCATTCCTCTTCCTTCCTGAGACCTGCAAGCCTCCCCAGGCACACGAACTTGGAGGGCATCTCTCTGAGAGCCTGGATTTCTGTTAACTGCAATCAAATTGGGCTGTTTAACAAGAGCTCTACTTCCAGAAAGCACTGGATTTCTATCATATAAACAACATAAAAACATCTGCCCAGTTCTACTCTATTAGAGACCTTGGGCAGCTTCATGAGGGTAGAACTCGTCAGCTGGAGTCACCAATGTGCCCTTTCAGTGTCTGGTGCAAAGCACGCATTCAGTAAATATCCCCTGAATGAATACACCCTCCCTTTTACATAGCATACCCCCTTCCTCCTCTTTTCTAGTCCAGAACTGTACTGTCAGTTAAAGCATTTCTGCTGTCTCTTTAGCAGCCCAAACAGCCTTTTCCACCTGTGGTAGGTAATTTAATTATAAAGAGATTTCGATACTGTACGTAAGAGTGGCTGTCTGTGGGACCAGGCACATATCAAATGGTAATAAGGTTTATACAGCGCACACTTTCTGCAAAATACTTTGCAGACTTTAACCTATTTATCCTCCAGAACATCCTTTTGAGGTAGGTACTGCTAATCCATGTCACAAAAGCAGGATGCCAACTAAGGGCTTGGAAAGGTTAAGTGACAGGCCCAAGGCTATGCAGCGGCGAGGAGTGAAGCCGTGATTTGACAATAAGCAATGTGGCTCCAGAGCTCACGCTCACACTGGTTGAGACAGTGGTTTTTTCCTAGCCCAACACCTTCCCCTCAAACCACAAAGCTTAACTTCCTAAATTAGAAAAGGCAGGTCACCCACCACCTTCAAAAACAAAAAAGAACAAAATACTACTTTAGGGTGGATGAATAACAGAAGAAGTTATTTTGAAAACATGAAAATTCTGGTCTGCCTATCTGGGCCCTGAAGATTTATCATTAATACTTAATTTAAAAAATTTGTAATAAAAAGAAAAGCATACTCATAAGGTAATTTTGACCTGACTTTTACAAGAAGTAGTTAGGAGACATACTGTGTGAGGATGAGCAGTAAGGAAGGGAGAAAGAAGGCATGAGACGTTACAGGTTTGATCCCTAAGACGGCCTATGAGACATGTCCACCACTTGTGCTTCACCGACAGTACTCAAGGGAGTAGAAAGAAAGGAAGAGCCGTTCCTCCCTCCATTTAAAAACATTTAGGAAAAAAATTAGTGTTTGAGTAAAACTTCCACTTGCCATTCACCTTTTTAGGGTACACGTCAATTGTCTGATAAGGGAAGAAAATGAGGGAGGGAGAGGTATGTTTACAAGAATATGGGCAGGCACAGGTGTCTTTTAAATGAAATTGCTGCTTGGACGTATCTCTATTTAGTCTATAAAAATAGATAATCTACAAAACTGTTTTACTAAACTACATGCAACTTGAGTGCAGGGCCTGTCTGTTTTACTTACCATGTACCCCCAGTGCCTAGCATAGTACATTTATCCAGCAGACACAACTTTTTTATAAATGCCGTGTTAGGCATAAATCTTTGCATACCTTTTATTCTTTGAGATAAATTCTAAGAGTGGAATGACGATGTCCCGGTGATAAGCAAGAACCCTGATACATCTTGCTGTACTGAAATGTCTCAATACATATCCCCAATAGAGGCAGAAGCATTTGTACCAACTTTTAATATGACAATATTGGGAATCATTAAAAACAAAACTAAACAAAATGTTGATTTTTTTTTCAGTTTCTAATTTTTTTTTAATGAAGGTACTAGGAATTGAACCCAAGAACTCATGCATTCTGAGCATGCTCTCTACCACTGAGTTATATCCCTCCCACCAAAACTCAATTTTATAAGCAAAAAGATCAAAAATTTTAATGTACATTTCTCTGATAGTTAATAAAGCTGAACCAAGTTACTCTAGATTCTTAGTTGGAACAGGTCCTACCCAGAAAAGTATTCATTAAGGCATGCTGCTCTCTTAAAAAGCCCAGGATAGACCAAACGTCCTTCCCCACAGCTCCCATAACAGCACGTGTACCTTGATTACCGCACCTGTCTACTACTGCACTTACATGGAAAATGGTCTCTTTCTGTATCTTTCACCCTCCCCGAGCTGTGATCTCCTACTCCTACCTAGCACTATGTCTGGCACACAGAAGATACTCAACCAAAGTCTGTTAAACTTACTAGTATTACCAAGTGCCTGCAACTTATTACACTATCAAGGACATGTAACACTGAGAAATAATCAACCCAGATGGTTTACAATTCAGCATATTTCCTTGACTTTTAAGAAAATGTCAGTCTAAATCTTCGCAGGCTCCAGTCCTGGATAAAAAGGCAGAAACTTTAATAACTTGTCACAGCTATCAGTTTTCAAGAGATTGAAATTAACTTAGGGAATTGATGAATCAGAACCTCAAAATATACCTTAGAGTACAAATAACACAAATCTAGACACACACAAGCATAGTGGACCACGGGCCACGGAGTGAAGCTGTGCGTCTCCACAGAGCTCCTCCTCTCATCCCTTCCCTCATCCTGCTCTATGAGCTCAGCAACTCTACTCCATTATGGTTCTCCATCTTTGTTCCCTGGCGGGCCCTGGGCTATTCACCCTTGATATATCCACAGGGAATGGCAGGGAATACTCACACGTCACTGGCAGAGTGTAATATCTTGGCTGCACAGGCGGGTGGGCCACAATGGCAAAACCTCTGCCCTCCCTGCTTCTCCTTTCCTGGTTTTCTCTCATGTTAGAGCAATCCAAGTCTGTCGTTTGTTGTTTTGAAAATAGCTGAGTTAAATATGCATGGTTATGTCAGAAAGTTCCAAGCATACTTTCAAGAAAATTTATCCATGTTAATGGAAACAGGCAATAGCTTATGCTAACGCTGTGTAGCTCCAGGAAATCACTGGAAAGTATAGCCCATAGACTGAAAGGTACCAGCCTTTCAGAGGATAAAGACCAGCTGAAGTAAAATGCCACCATCTCTACAGATCAATAGCTGGAAAGCTTACAGTTTTTCCTGGTTTCGCAGGTGATACTATAATTTGAAATTCAAATTGCAACTGTAAAATGGAAACAGTTCACACAGAGGGAGCTGTGCATGTCATTTAGCACCTTCCTGACTGAGGTGGCTGAGGCACCGTACTCCAACAGCCACCATCATCACCACCCCTCCCCGACTCCTGGCTGTCCAGGGCACTGAGACCGAGGCACCAGAGTGCCCTATGGCCAGAGCTGGGGCCGGTCAAAGGCAGGGATATGGTAGTCGAAGTGCACGTGTGGTAAATGTCAAAAAAAAAAAAAAAAAAAAAAAGCCCCTGTGTGAACATGCCTTCCCAAACTATCCCTGCCCTGGCCTCTGAATGGAAAATAAGGAGGAAGACACAAAATAATGAGAACATCGGTCCCTCGTGGCACAGTGATCACCGCGATCACTGTCCAAGAGAAAGTCTCCTCCCTTAGTGTCAGGTACCTCAGCACCACGATGTTGATGGATATGGCAGACTGCTTGAACACTTCTCTGTGAGGAGGTGTTTTAACACTGCAGGAGGGCTAGAAATTAATCACTTAAATATGGAAAGTCTCATATTGCCAATTACTGTAAACTATGAAAAACCACAGGAACAAGGCCATTGGTAGACCCAAAACTTCCTGTCCACAAGTAACAAATTTATTAGCATACAGAGAACTAAGGAACTTGCCATCCTTTTCCATCTCCTCCAAACTCTGCTTCCGGATTTATTCAGTTTTATAATCTGATGACCTCAGAATAAATCCTGAGTGCAAACAAAACTCCACTCCCAGAAACACTGGTTCCAAGAACTGCTTTCCTTGGTCCCCCTATGCTCTCAGAGCTGACACAGGCTCCACATGACCACAGAAGGACAATTCCACCTGCATGCTCTATGATGGCACTGAATAACATGTTTTCTGAGAGGGCTGAACCATGAGGCCACAAGATGGTGAAGTAACTGGGCAGTCTCCAGTTAAGAACAATAGAAAGAATAATAAGCCAGTTCTTAAATGCAGCTCAGGGCCAGCACAAAAGAATAAAGCCTACAAGATACAAAAATCTCCATCTAGTCAGGGTTGCTTTCGCTCAGATTTTATCACACCTCTGTCAATGGCTTCAACAAATACTTGCTAAATCCCTACTAGGGGCCAGATGCTGGGTGAAGGCCATCATTTTCAATTTCTCCCACCCAAACGTGGGACAGTAATGCTGAGCCATGAAAGAGCCTCACTATCTACAAACCTGAAAGTGTCTTGGTGAAGAGAATGTACTTGAAAAAGATTATTTGGAAATGGAACTCCTCATTCATCTCATGGCAGCACGTTGTAAGGAAAATATGATTTGTCATCTGGAAAGTGCTGGAAGGGCTGTAAACTCTTCAGCGAATAAGCAAATGGTCACTGAAAAAAATATGGACAAGCGAAGAACAAATGACCTACTTGTATCAGTGTTACAATGGGGTAATTCCAGAAATACAGTGAAAGGTGACTTAATACGTTTCACCTCAAAGTCAAACAAGTGTTTCTCCTCTTTAGGTCTTAGTTGTAAATCTTGCTAACTGTGCAACCTTGGACAGTTTATCTAATTTAATTTCTCTGAGCCTCAGTTTCCTCAGATGAAAATACAGGCTATCACATAGGTTCATTATAAAAAGTAGATGAGAACGTGGAATGTGTACAGGAAGTGCGCTGGACTACAGTGTCAGCTAACAAGAACAGTTGACACCAATATAGGAAAGGAGGTGAGGACACAGTCTGGAGGTGCAAATAATGTCTGTGCTATAGGAAATCTATCCTGACTACATGAAAACTCCCTGGTTCATCAAATTGCCTGGGACCTGCTTGGAGGAGACGGCAAGGAGTGGTGCTTTGGAATGTGTGCCCTCAGCTACTTTTTATGTTTAACTCTGTCTCTTCCTCATTCTTTTGTGCCTCATACTTACTGTTGAGCTCTTTTTTACTAGGAGTAAGCTGATGATGACTAGAAGATAAAGCTTTGTTAACTACGTATTCACTTTTTTAATTTTTTAAAACAACAGTACTCTCCTTTAAGAGTAGAAGATTCCTTTGAAAGAAGTCTCACTGCCCTTCAGCTTCTCTAAGAGGATCTGATCTGTTCAAAAGGTCCACTTAACCTCATAAACAAAACTGTCCAAGTACCTTTGGAGACTCTGATCTACACCTCTCTGGCCACCCAATTCCACCAGCTACAACAAATTACTATTACTATTACTAGGTCCTAAGTTACAACAGCAGCTCCAAGAGCTGACGTTATCTTAGTACTCTGATGGCCTTTACCGTATTTGCCTTTTTTTCTCCATTTGCCTTTTCCTCTCCATCTCTTTGACTCACAAAAATCAGAAAGATTTAACCACAAAGTTTAAGAACAACCATAACAAAAAGCCTAGATCTTAATTGTGCAGGAGGTTAATAGTCGCACTGTTGACTTTGCAGTAAGATAAACAGTAAAAACTTGGCAAGTACTAAGTATACAATCCCCACTTCCCCACCTCTCATTCCTGAAGATGGTACTCATTCCTGGGATGTGAATGACAGGAAGAGTTCATGAGAGAGAACAGGGCATCTAACCTGGTTAGAAACACTAATACAGTGAAAGAAAACTAGAGGGGTCAGGTTACTTGAGCTTCTTTACTTGGGGGAAAAAAGTCATCCTATCTCATGAAGATCTTGGGTTTTTGGTGATCAAGATTACCTTCAAACTCTAAAAGGCTGCCAGTTAGTCTAAGTCTTTTTCCAGTTTTATGCTCATGTGCAAAACTAGGCAAACCTGTGCGAGAGGGTCAGCAGGAAAGCTGGCTGGTTCTGGCATGACTTTGGAGCCTTGGCGGGCAATCCACGCTGGAACCAAGGAGTTTGTGGGGCGGCTTCACCTCCCCAAAGTTAGATACCAAACTTTTTAACAGTAGAAAGGGTATGCCCAAAGCGGTCCCAGCGCCAGCAAGATCTCTCACAAATCTAGAGCTTGCAGCCAGTTAAGCATTCTGAAGAAGGTCATATGAGGTTCTTTAAAAAAAAAAAAAAAAAAAAAAACCAAAAAAACAACCTTGAGGGAGAGGACCTTAATGTTCAAATCGAGTCTGGTTAAATAACTATGAAATGGCACTTTATTAAAGCCACTGAAAACGATGATGTGAGAGATGTATTTATAAATATGGACAAACAACAAAACACTCAGTGATAAAGAAAATGGGTTATAAGACAATACGTGTAGTATAATTTCATTAATAACACACACACTTTGCATGAGGTATTGGTCTAATGCCTTGGTAAGCAGCCCAGGATTTGAGTCACATATTAGCTATGTGACCTGGGCTAACTAAGTTAGTAACTTCTTAAAGGCTAAACTTCCTCATCTGAAAAGTATTAAAGTGAAAGAAGGGGAAGAGAAGGAGGAGGGGAGTACCTGTTCTCATAGGCTGTCATGAGAATTAAATTAGATGTGTAAAGGATTTAGAAAACTCCTTGTGACAGAACACATATTCAATGATATTATCGTGATTATTTCTGAATAGTGAATTTTACATATTCTTTTCTGCTCATTATGTTTTCTGAATTTCTACTATGACCATGTATTATTCCCATATTTTTTAAGGGGGGAGGGAGTAACACAAAGGAACATAAGGGTCATTTAGGGGATGAAAAAGATGAGAACACTGTTCTTCCAATGCTACAAAAACAAATATAAGAGGATTAAATATAAAGACTGAAGATTTTCTTAATTTCATACTTGTTAAATTTTATGTCAGAAAACATATACAGAAGAAAAGTATCTCCACCCCAGCAAATGAGACATTTAAAAAATAACTATTAAGTATTATATGTCTCAAAATAACCTTGAAGGACTGATACTATTGCTTCTACCTTACAGACGGAGAAAATTCAGGGTGAGAGAAGCTGAGTGCCTACAAATGACTCATGACAGACCTGTACTTCAAAACCCAGGTCTGCCTGACTCTTGTCAATACTACTAGAAAAAGCCGGTGCAACGTGGAATCCTCTTCCACAAGGTACAGTGTCCAGGACTGAAATCAGGAGATTCCACCCTGGGGTGATCCTCAGCTCATGTTGTAATGTATATGCCAGTTAAAACTTAAAACTTGGGCTTTGCACACCAGCCAAAAGGTGGAAACAACTCAAGTGTCCATCAACTGATGAATGGCTAAACGAAATGCAGTCTATCCAAACGATGGCATGTTATTCAGCCATAAAGAGGAATGAAATTCTAACACATGCTATAGTATGAACGAACCTTAAAGACATTAAGCTAAGAGAAAGTAGCCAGACATTACTGGCATGATTCCACTTACATGAATTACCTAGAACAGGCAAACTCATACAGACAGAAAGCAGGTTAGAGACTCCTTGGGGCTGTGGGGAGGAGAGAATGGGGAATTATTGCTTAATGGTTAGTTTCTATTTGGGGTGATGAAAAAGTTTTGGAAATAATAGTGGTAATGGCTGCAAAACACTGAATAATTAATACCACTGAATTATACACTTTAAAATGACAATTTTTTATCATATACATTTTATCACAATTTTAAAAACTAGTAATATACAAAAACCCACATTGAATTGTATACTTTAAATGGGTGAATTGTATGGTACACAAATTATATATCAATACAGCTGTTTAAAAAACCAAAAACATCTTGTGCTCTGTATACCCGGTGGCCCAACAGACCTGGTTTTAAACCTCAGATGGGCAGCTTGTCAACTGTCACCTTGGACACATTTTTAAAACTCTCCAAGTTTGATTCCTCATTTATAAAGTGAGGATAATTAACTGCATTTATGTGACAGGTTGTTGGGAAAAGTATATGAGATAATGAATATAAAGAGCTTAACAAAATGCACTGAATAACAATTGCTATTATTGTCATCATTATTTTTGAACTTCTCACACCTGAAGATTCCCAAGGTCAAACATGTCCTACCTATTGGCTCCAGGCTTTAGCAGCTCCCACAACTATGTAAGACCTGAAGACCCACCATGACAGCAAGAAAGATATGTCCTGGCTCCCCAACCGGAGTCCATCAGGGAAACGGAGCAGGAGCTCCACCCTCCCACATGCTACTACCCAGCCATAAGAAATAATCAAATAACGCCATCTGCAGCAACATGGATGGACCTGGAGACTGGCATACTAAGTGAAGTGAGCCGGAAAGAAAAAGAAAAATACCATATGATATCACTTACATGTGGACTCAAAAAAAAAGACACAAATGAACTTATTTACAAAACAGAAACAAACTCACAGACATAGATAATAAACTTATGGGACCAGGGGGCAGGGGGTGGGAAGGGCTACATTAGGAACTCGAGATTTGCAGATACTAACTACCGTATATAAAATAGATAAACTACAGATTTATACTGTATAGCACAGGGAAGTTTATTCAATATCTCGTAGTAACCTATAATGAAAAAGAGTACAAAAAGGAATACATGCATGCATATGGATGACTGAAACATTATGCTGTACACCAGAAATTGACACAACACTGTAATCTGACTATACTTCAATAGAAAAAAACAAAACAAAATACTTGCAGGAGCTCCACCCTCCCCAGTCCTACATGTCCCATGTAACATCAGCTCACCCTCGCCTCTGCCATCAAAGTTTCACAGCAAATCAGGAGGGACAGAAAGGCAGAGAGCATAATTCTATTGGAAAGACTGTGTGCACACCTCAGACCACCCCGTCCTAAGTAATGTAACATTCTGCACAAAAACAGTCCATTGCTAAACAAGGATTAGAATTTTTTAAAGTATCTTTAAGGAAAATACTGTAATCATGATGAAGATTAAGTAAGCAAAGGGGCTGCTGACTGTTCTTTCTCAACCCTGTTCTCTGTCCATCTCCTTCTCAGAGCTAAACCCACCTAGTTCCTTCATCCTTTTCTCTTAGCAACTCCTCTTTCCAATCTTTCAATCATTTTCTTCACGCTGGATCCCCTCCAAGTTTTTCTCCTCTCGCACAGTGCTGAGGCCCAGCCTGGGGTGCAGGGGCTGGGAACAATCTGGTAAACGAATCAGAAAGTCCATGGCACACACAGTGTGCAGCTTGGATGGTAAATTATGAAAAGATTAGGCTGTGAATGCAACCGATGGCTGTGGGCCAGCTGGTGGGTGACATGACAGGAGTTTACAAACGTTTCACAGAGGGAAGAGAAACTGTTTGGAGAGTTGTCTCTAGACCCTTCCTGAGAATTGATGAAAAGAGATGAGAATGGGAAGTTTAGTTCAGAGACCTGGACATTGGTGGGTGGGGGAAGAACCCCCAATTAACCTCATCTAGAGTGAGGCTGGGGGGCCCCAGAAAAGGCCTCTCAGGGCAGCTGTGAGATGGTGGCTGGGGCCTGGCTTCCACGGTGTGGAGACGTCACACCAGCTCCCAGGGCCATTCCATCTGTTAATTCCTCTGTTCCTGCTGCAAATATAGAATGAGAAGCCCACCTGAGGGTTTACAATACCTTATCTCAAGGTTTTTGTTGGAAAAGTTCTTTTTCCCACACTTGGAATATCTTTAGACAAGAATCAGGTCTGAAGGGGCCAATGGTGTTGGAAATAAATAGAGGTGGGGTGGGGGGTACCAGGAAAGTTTCTTGAGAGTACGCATCAGAAAAACAGGCTAACATGCCCTTTTTAGGTCGGAACCACAGAAAGCTATCTGAATCATCACCCTGGCACTTCTGGTGGATGCATTTTTAATCATTTGTTTAATTTTTCTGGATGAGAAAATACCTAAAACAAAGTCAAACCTCCTTTAAAATCTACTTCTGAGTCCTTTCCAATAAAGTACTTATCCTTCTTACAGAGCCCCAATAGCTCCCAATTCCTTTTTTTTTTTTAGACTGATGTATATAGTCAGTTTACAATGCATCAATTATTTCTAGTGTACAGCATAATGTTTCAGTCATACATATATTCATTTTCATTATAAGTGACTACAAGATATTGAATATAGTTCCCTGCGCTATACAAAAGAAATTGGTTTATCTATTTATATGTACTAGTTAATATTCATAAATCTTGAACTCTCAATTTATCCAATTCCTTTTGAAACAAAGACAACTCCTAACTGTAACAAGGATTTCCATTTACTCCTTTCTTCCTTCCTTCCTCTCCCCATACCTACCACACACCAACTCACCTCCAGCTGGCTAAACTTCGTTATGACTCTTGAACGAAGTTATTCTTGTCACTGAACTTTAAAACCAGTTCCACCTCCTGCCTGGAATATAATTTATCTAAATCAGGGGGTAGCCACACTGCTCAGAATGGTCTTCCCAAGGCTGTGTGTGCTTCCACAGCCAACTTCAGGGCTTCCCAGCCTTCAAAGTTATTAAAATAAAATTGAGCTTGAAAATCTGATCTCAGCGGAATGTTCTTACTTTTAAGAACTTCTTAAACCTGTCATCCAGCTTAAATGCAGTCAGTATCTACATTATACCTTTACTGTCTCTGTCCTTCATTAGAACAAAAGCTCTACGGTATTTGCGTACCACTCTTCAGAAGGAAAGCTAGCCTTTAGTCGTCTCTAGGTGACAGCTCTCCTACAAGCAAATAAGTATGCTCTGACCACGTATAAGAAATCACTCTTTCTGGAATCTCTCATTCTTTCTGGAGAACCATCTGCCAGAAATCTAGATTCTGAAGGGCTAGCATATACTGCAAGGCCCAGGGATAAAAAATGGATGCTGGGTGGAAGTTTCAGGGTATACAGAGTCTGGACAGTTAGAAGCAGAACTGGAGCAAGAACTTACTGAGCAAGTATCTATTAAATACTGCTATGTCTAACACTATGCCTGGTCTTATTACTGAAGAAGCTACAGAGGGGAGATGGAGAAGTAATTAGCAATTTCAATACAGTGTGACAGGTTTCCTCTAAAGGAATAAACACAGTTCTCTAGCAGCAACTAACCTTGGAGGGCAATGAATCCAGTAGGGCAACTAATTCCTCCTTTGGATGGTCAGACAGGCTTTCCAGAGGACAAGACAGTTATGGTGACTTCCACAGGACAAGCAGCTAATTTGTAAAAGGACTGAATTTATGGCCAGGGAATGGGCACTCTAAGTGAAGAGCCCAGAGGCAGAGATTGCCAGCACAGTCTCCCAGGGGCTGAGTACTGCCAAGGTGCAAATCACAAAGGGCCTGCACACAGTGGTGAGGAGGTGAGACTCAACCCAGAGGGCAGTGGGGCTCATTCTTAGGCCACTACAACTTTTTTGTTTTATTATTATCAAAAAAACCATTTTAACTGCTATCATAACTGCTGCAAAGCTGTGATTTGAATGCATCAAATATTTTTAAATAAATCAATATGTTTCATGTAAGTGTTGAGGAACTCTTTCACACACTGGTATTCAGGGGAGAGTTCAACAGAGAAGTAGCCAGAGGCTGGGAAGGCTCAGAGTAAGTAGGCAGGGGTGGGAAGGCCAGCTGGAGGGGCTGTCACCAGTGGCAGAGGTGGGAGGTCTATTTGGCTTGATCCTGAGATCAGCAACCTACTTGGCCTTGGGAGGGTCTGTGCCCCATCAAACACCTTCCTCTGCACCAGGATGTACCTACCTATAGTCCCCTCAAGGCGCTTACATTCCCCTGAACTAAATCTCTTTACTCATTGACTTAAAGGAGTAACACAATCTCTTCTAAAAAATAGAAAAAATGTTCCTGTGGTTCCATTTGATCATTTTACGGCACTTAATGTTTCTCAAGTATAGAGTCTCACAGTTTTATCTGATGGTTTGTATCACGGCTCCAGAATTTTAGATGACTTCAGAGAGGAAGTCAGTGAACCTTGAAAGGACATCATTTACATTTGTTTGCCATATCAGGTAGCACTTAAAATATATAAACAGGGAGATGTGAGGAAGAAAAACAAAAAGATTTCTAAAGTTTCCACAGGTTCACTGTAGATCCTTTTTATTTGGGGGTTAAGGGGGGTCAAGTGGAAAAATTATATGATTTAAAACATTTAAAAAAAGAACCACATAGTTTCCTGTCTGCACATCTTTTTTGGCATTTGTTAACATCAGAGTCTAGGTCTTGGGAGAGGCCAGTATATTTAGACTTTAAAAAGTTCACTTAGATTTAAACTAGAAGTGAGAGACTGCTAATTGCTAAATTTAGCTTCTACGCAAAACTACTATATTCAAAACTTAGCTCAACCTTTGAGGAGTAAGTATTTGCCAGAAGTCAAATTAACCTGCTATTTTGGCAAGAGAACAAGTTTGAGAAACATTTACTATTTAATAAAATGGCTTTTGAAATACCTTTAAATGACAAGGTTTATTCTTATTATATTTTTTCATAAATATACCTAGATTAAATTTCTTCATAAATATATCCACTGATAGATTAAGAAAGAACTGTTAGGAAAAGTGGTATGTTTAGGTGAAATGATGGATTAAGCTTGTAATGTTCTCATAGGCTCCCAGCTTTGGTACTTAACATTATTGTGCTAAATGGCCTTTAAAGGGCGTGGGAAACGGTGCTACAAAAAGTAGTCTTTCTGGCAAAGTCTGAAATTAAGATTCTAAAGCCACTAATGTTTGGTTAAATGCATATTTTGAAAACTACATAGGCTCAGGCAATAAATTAGCAGAACTAAGAAATGATCATCAATGGCTAGCTAGGCACCTGAGAATCAAAATAACAGGCGACCTGGAGAATGCTCTGGAAGTACTTCTGTATCTTTAACCCTATGTTAACTATTCAGTTCTTTCTTTTAATCTCCTACCTTGCCTTCTTTTCTATCCTTTCTCCTAAATGAAGATGAGCAATTACCTGGAGCTATGGTGAAAGAAGAGAAGAAGGAAGTTGGTGTTATATATATGTATGTATGTATTATATACATACTATATATATATGTGTGTGTGTGTGTGTGTGTGTGTATGAGATACTGAGGCAAGACCCATATATTGAACTCTAGGTATCATATTTTGTGAACTTGGGGATAATTACGACTCCCCTTAAGCCTCAGATATCTCATTTATTAAGAAAATTAAAATTTATTTACTTGTACCTGGCTGGACATGATGTAAATTCTTATAATCCTTATATACAGGGCTATCTGGCAAATGGCAAATATGTAAAATGTTTTAAAATTTCATGAAATACATTAAAATAACCAAGATAAGTAAATAACAATATAAAAGGAATGGGCTATTAACTAGTATATCTAGGTAAAGACTGTCAGTGGCTGTTAACATTACAAAAAGAGATTAGGTTCCAAGTAATCATTACGTGGAAGCACATACTGCCAGTATAAGGTATTCTTTCCCTCCTACCACAAATTCCAACCTAAATCTGATCAAGCCGCCTGTAACTCAACCACAAATTTACAGAAAGTTCAGAAACAGGAACATATTAAACACCACCACAGAGAGACAACCAGCAACATCCCCACCATAGGAGATTAACAGACAAATAACCCGGGTTCTTCAACAAACACACTACAAGGGGAGAAAATGAGCAGGAACACAGAGCTTACTCTATTATAAGAGACTTAATAGACCAAACGCAAACATGGTGTAGATTTGGATCTTGATTCAAAAAAACTGTTAAAAAACATCAAAACACTATGCAATCTCTACTTTTGTGTATGTTTGAAATATTCCAGAATAAAAAGTAAAAAGAAAAAAATTAGGAGACTCCTGTTAAAAATGGTACTGAAAACAAGATAGTTTAGAAACTATCTCTTGGTTATTTGATTATTCCTCCAGTCACCAGAGTGTAACACACCAAGACTGTTACCACAATTTGTGTCTATATTAAGTGTAATGCAACTATGTACTTTGTAACTTAAGCCCAGGAATTAAGAAAAGGTATTTCTAGAGGAACAACCTGTATTCTAAATGTGTTTAAGCCAAGTTTCAGGTCCTTCTGGTACAGCAATACCATTTGCAACATGCCATTATGTAGTGTTTAATATATTTCGAAGCACATTATTTCATTTTATTCTCACTATAGCTTAGCGAGGTCAGTCAGAACAGAGTCATCGTTATTTTAAAGAGAAACCACCAGCTGTGATGGGTGCTCATGTTATCAATTTTGAGGAGGAAGGGAAAAGAAACACAAAGTTACCAGCTTTTCCTTTAACCACGTGATAAAGAAATTATCCACTAAAATAAACCACACTAGCCAAGAAAGCACTGTTCTTTTCACATAGACATATCCGTAAGGGAAATAAGAAGCAGATAAACAGAAAAACACCATGCTCAAGTTAAATGGCCAATGAGTATACGACAAGAAATTCAGTTTATTAATAAACCATTAAAATGCCAAGTCATTTTTGCCCACCACACAGAACGAATCAGTTTATATGCAACAGCAGCCCCAGCTGAGGGGGAGAGGTGGGGAAACGGGCATTCTCACACCAAGCACCTTCTAAATTTCCATCTTCGTGCCGGGCACCATGCTTGTTGATGGAATCAATCTACTCTTCATAAACACAAGATGAAAAAGTCAAGTAAGCTCAACCTCAGACTTCAGTGTCTAGGCTTTTTGGGGAAAAAGTCACTGAACCCAAACATATCATTACGAAATGACGGATCCATACTGTCTTGATTCCAGAAAGCCACCAAATTTTCAATGGTATTAAAGAGAGTGCAAAGAAACAACTACAGGGCTTACAGAAACAAAGAGGAAATGTCAAACAAACCCACCCATATCACCGAGTGTCTTCCCGACTACACATTCCATTTCAGGGACCAAGGTCAGGTGTTAAAACAAGCAGAGGAGACATGTTCCAGGAATATTCCATCAGTGGTACACTGCTACAAAGCTAACATTTCACACTAATCTAAATATTTAACTTTCTGCCCCCTGAGCTTATTTTAAAGTATCTAGTCAATACCATTGCTCAGTCTGTTTCACATTTACCTTATGTGCATAATTCAAAGGCACTTTTTATGATAAATTTCACTTTTGATGACCATTCTGGCTATTACAATCTCCCACCTTCCCATTTTCAGTTTAATCTCATTGGGGGGAATTTCTAGACATGGAGAGTTCCTTTTCATTACTCTTCTCACATATTCTTAAAATTAAGAATAAAAGAACCAATCCTATTTAATGAGTAGTAATCTCAGTGTTCTACTGCAGTTCCTAGTAAGTGAATCTGAATACAAAACAAAAAACAACAATCTCTTATCTTCCTAAAAATCTTATCCTCAATAAGGTCATAAGTGGCCTTTTCTGAGGATTAAAAAAGTTGATTTCACCAAATATATACCCAGGGAAATTCATTATACCCCAACAGCGCAAGTCCTACCGAGCAGGCAGGGAAGCACACAGACAGAGCACACTGTCCCAGTCCTGAGCCACCAGGCAGGAGAGCCCATCGTTCCCGAGAATCACAGACATACCGAAGCTCTGCACAGCCAGGCAGTCCTGGAATTTCTTTCCATCAAAAAGAAGCTGCCCCTACCCTATCCCTGGGTATCAGAAAGAACAGTGACTGCAATACGCTGAAGCACCTTGAAAATATAAAAACATCCATTCATTATGGTACACCAAAATAGGGAAAGTGAAGGAAAAAAAAAAGTGACAAAGATCCCAACAAAACAGTGATTACCAATGTAGATAACCAGCTACCAATTCCTTAGGCTCAAAATTGGCGATGAAAGGGAAAGAACTAAGCATTTATCCTGCCTTTTTGGGGAGGTAGAGGGTGGATAAACAAACTGTATTTCAGAATAAATAAGCAAAATTAGTAAAATCACCATTTTTCAACCCCTAATCAAGCAGTGAGGTAAAGATCAACACCCTGGTGATGAAAGCAGGGAAACCAAGCTGACAGGAACCTTCAGGAGGGAGGGATTACAGAATTGCTGCCTGAATCCACAGGTCCCTTTCAGCATCACTAAACACAGATTAACCCAACCGTTAGCTACTTCATAATTCAATGCCACAAGAAAGCACCAGCACCACCCACGATGGTGATTCTTGACCAAAAAAGGTGAACCTGGATTTAACCATACCTTCCAAATCGAATCAAGCATTTCAATTTGCAGTAAATAGAGGGGACACAGAAAGAAGTGAAAAGACACCTAAAGGAGATAAACTGAAAAACCCAGAAGGAGAGTGTTTTCCTCTGTAAGGCTGACACTTTTTTCAACAAGTCAATGGCATGTAAAAGGAAGACTGGGTAAGGGGAAAGTGCTAGGTTAAAAGACACGTAAGAGACTTAATGAAACGCAATTGACTTGGCATGAGGAATTCAACTGTAAAAAGACTTGGGATAAGTGTTTTACCATTTGGGATGACTAGCCACACAAATGTACACGTCTGCTATTTATATGCATGGGATTATGTATTACATGCTGCTCTCACACCTGCTTTCATTCTCAGTTCGAGGCTTCATTTTTGAGTATCAGTGAATATACAGTTGATCTGTAACAATGGTTTACCATGTAATCAAGGCTCTTTTCCTTGCGGAAGAGAACAGCAGAAGTGGTGCTTGCTTGGAGAGTAAGAAATGAAAAATGTCAGGCTTGAAGTATAAATGCAGGTTCTTCGTCACCCTCCTCTTCATTCCACAATGTATGTAGCTACTAGGATTTTAACTGCTCCGAGAAGCGATGGAGCTGGAATCAGAAGCTTCTCTACTTGAACAAAATAGTCTAATTAGTGGCTGAGGGTGGAGGAGTGTCTTTCTGTCTTTTAATTAAATATGTCTCAGAGGTCAAGAAGATCACCCAGTCAAAAATTAACAGCTCTGTACTAGAAATTATGCTGAGTTCATTTCAATTTTCTCACTTGAGTTTAGCAAACATTTGAGGGGAGCGGAGATAAAAAGTGGAATGAGGTCCGATTCTGCTCTCAAGATGTTTACACTTCAGTAGTAGAAACAGCCTGTAAATGACTGCGAGAGAAGCCAGAGCAAGTACTAAACTGCAGTGTGGACAATACCGTGCAAAAGATGAAGCTGATCGTTACGGGGAGAATGGGAAAGTCCTCCTGCAGGCCTGCTGACCTCGCAGCTGAAGATGAGAAAGACTTCAGAAAGCAGAGAATGTGCAAAATCATGTGAAGGCTGAAGGGGCAGCTGACGTGAAGATGAAAACCATGAAGGTGCAGGAAGGAAGGGACCACAGACGAGCTCACGACTTGGTGAGGCTGAAGAGGTGCACAAAAGGAAACAGGGCGACAACACTGGACGGGGATTTGTACCAAAGTGAGGAAACCCACAGACACCAGGTGACAGGTTTTGTTCTGTGAACAAGAGGAAACCGTTTTAGGCTTTTTACAACATCGCACACTACAACTCACCAACATGCCACTCCAGTCTATCTCAGATAAGCATTTACAGAATAAGCAAACTTATGAAGGATCTCTGAGGGTGAACGGGAGGCCTATATCACCCAGCTATGCAAACCACCGCGTATGCACTCACCCCCGCGCTGGTCCCTGGAGGACAAGCAGTGGGCGCAGAAGGCCCTCTCAAAGCTGAGGCCGGCACAGGAGCCTGCAGGGTCTCGGGCACTGCTTCTCCCTAGCCTCCTGAATGGCTTCAGCTGCTGAAGCCAAATCGTAACCTGCCCCAAACCTATGGTGGCCTTCTGGTAACTGCAGATCTTCAGGCCCACTCTACTCAGCCAGGAACAAAATGGTAACTTTAAGTGTTTAAGACGAGTGTTTTCTAAACTTTACTTTCAACACCCTCTTTACACTAGTAAAAACTACTGAAGACACCAAAGAACTTTTGTTTATGTGGGTTTTATCAATTGATATTCACCATATGATATATTAAAATTAAAAAATTTAAAATCAATTACATATTGAAATAGGATATGTTCTGAGATTGAATAAAATTCATAATTTTATTATTACTTCTTAAGCTAAACTTTTTTTTAAAAAGGCAGAGTGTGAAGCAGTGAAGAATACCATGAGTACTAGTACAGTCGGGTGCCAGCAGGTGCACCTACCGCTACAGTGAGAAAAACTACTCTCACGAAAATAGTTTAGACCGTGTAAACTCCCTGCATGGGTCCTGGAGACAAACTAGGGGTTGGCAGACAAATACTTTTAAGAACTGCTGTACAAGAAAAAGCATCCCTTTATTCAAGGGTTACAAGTGTATGAAAAAGCAGAAGGGAAGAAATAAGGAGCCTGCATCAAACTTTAATGAAGAAAGAAATGCCTTCCTTTCACTGAGCAGGTGAGGAGAGTACATGGCCTTAAAAGAATGAAGTTGGCGGTGGCTGTTTCTTCTGGATTGTCCTAGTAAATTAACTCCCTTTATCCCTTCATTTCTCTGCAGAAGAAAGAATCTGAGTTTACAAAACACTTAAGTTGGGTCAGTTATTTACATTACAAAAGAATTCTGCAATTTCCAAGGAGATGTGACTTCCTGAGTTCTTAAGGTATTTGTTCGTAGCTCATCAATGATCAGATAAACAAGGAACAGGAATTCAAAGCAAAATGTTAATAGCCATTGTTAATCAAAGATTAGCAGGTTTGAAGAGAAGACAGAGGTAGAAGTGGGTGAATTTTGGTGTGGCTCAGTAAGTGTTTGATTCTTCTTTTTAAAAGGAAAAAAGTATTTTCGCTTTTTCAGAGCAGGACATGTGTAGAAATCAACATTAGTTTAGGTCTCTCGTTTCTAAGAGTATTTTGCTGTCCTTATTTACTGTAGTTTTGTTTCATTTTACTATTTCTCAGGTATCTCGGGCCCTAGGCACCTGGTGCCCTTACATATATCCTCAAAGCTAAATATGTGTCCTAACTCACAACAATCCAGCCTACACACGCCTGCTGGTATTGGGAGGTGAGGGTGTTAGAAAATGCTCAGTGGGTTATTCAATCATTATGGAGTCTCAGCACAGAGAACGCAAATCACTGGCACATTTCTGTGAACATCACTTCTGGTAGCTTCAAACTGGTCCAGAGCAAGGACAGAATTCCTAGACAGATCCCACTGCAGAGCTGCCTCAGGGGCAATGGGCATACGAGTCAAGCAAGCAGGATTCTGCAAGCTCAGCTTTTGTACCGTGATGTCCTTGTCTCTTCTCCTCTCAGCATCCAGATGACTCCTGCCTGCTCCCTGTGTCTACCTCCTGGCCTCTTTTCATTTACTAGTTCCCAGTGACTTTGGGGAAGTTACTAGAACTCTCAGTGTTTCAGTCTCCTTGGCTGGAAAACAGGTATCTTACACACAACTCCTAAGGGTATATATAGCACAGTTGCCCAATACATGTTCGTTTCCTCTCTTCCCATCCATTTAATAAAAACCTAGGGATCATTCAACCAACCACCTGAATTCCAGCAGCTCAGGAGCTTGCTGGACACACTTGAGACATCAGATAGTTAAAGAAAGACAGCCCTATACACACCACCACTCCTCTTGCTCTAATTCTAGCAAGGAATCTGGACCTCCTCAACACACAGTGCCCTACAGCAAGCCCGACACAGAGACTGTGGTGAAGGGCCGTGAGAGCTAGATTTCACTTCTGGCCTTACCAGGCCATTGAACCTCACTGGCCATCAGAACTTTGTCCTGAAGATAAAAGGGTGAGTTGAACAATTGTGAAATTTACAAACCAGATACACTTTTATTACGTGCATGCTAAAAGGCACGAAAAGATAGATACCAAAATGTTAATGGTGATTTGTCTCTGGGTGGTAGAATTTGATGACTTTTATTTTCTTCTTTTTATTTCCCTGGACTGCCTAGAAATGTTTTTCCTCTGTGAGACACGTAGAATTTTTATCATCACAAAAAAACTAAAACTATCTGCATTATGAAACATAAAACTCCCAAATTCAAGGAAGTTGCTTTTCAGAGCAAAAAAATCTTGCCCTCACCCCCACAGAACACCTTGTCTTTCCTTGCCTCCCTCTGCCCAGTGTGGCTAGGTCTCCTTCAGGCCCAGTTGCCAAGTTCCTAGGTGACCGCACGGGAAGACAGCAGGTGTGGGAAACACAGCACCTGATGCTGTGGCACTCAGCACATTTTCAGAGGAGAGGTGGAGACTGTCAAGACAACCTTGGTCTTCCAAATGGCACATGCTGTGCACCCTGCCCTGGAAAATGCAGGTATCTTGGCTCTATCTCTTGGGCACAGGGAGCATTCAGACCAGGCCCTGGAAGGCCCCCACTCCACAGAAGTGAAGGTTAAGAGATTTCATATTTGCTGAGTGTTGTCCCTGGCAGGGCACTTGCCAGGAACTTTACAGCTTTCCTGAACTTTCACAGGATCTCTTCAGACATGAGACAGAAAACTCACTTCCGATAGCTGGGGTCAGTACTGGACTAGCGGGAAATTCCATGGTGTGGCAGGAAAGCTATGAAGTGGTCTGATTGATTATTCACCAAAGGGCTATGTGCTTACCAGGTATAAGAGCATCAATTTGACAGGGCACTGGTTTTCTTTAGCGGGAGGGGTCAGGGGTGGTGCTAGGGTCAGTGAGGAAAGTGTGTGAGTAGGAAGGAGAACGTAACTTGACAATTCCTTGCTCTGCTGGTGATTCTCAAACACGACTGTGTATCAGAATCACCCAGAGCTTGTAAAAAATACAGAGCGTGAGCCCTAGGCCAGACACAAAGTATCAGATTCCTTGAGGCTGGACCACAGGAATCTGAATTACTGCAAAGTTCTAGAACCTTTTCATATTTGCTCCATAAAATTTGAATTGAAAGGGGAGAATCTGTCCTTTTTGAGTAAAGGCTCTGTTAAGTGTTGGCTGCCTCCACCTTTAGGGGCACTACTGCAATAGGGTATGCTGCAAAGCAAACAGATCAAGAGCATTCATTCAATTAAATTCAATGCATACTATGACAAAGCTTACCAAATTAGACACTTTTAAGTATGCACATTTTATCATAGCCCAATCATACTCAATAACACTGAATTTAAGAAGTTCCAAATAATAAAGCATAAAATAAAATCTGTGGTATCTTAAAAACTTCCATGTGTATTTCTAGGAGCTAGGATACTGAGTATACAAAAGGCAGAAAAACTACAGGTCTCACGACAAGAGACAAAAAGGCACATAGACATACATTCTCACACACACACATGAACAGCCACAGAGGAATCACTATGTGGACCCTCTTCTAAATTTCACATTTGTCAACTAATTTGCCATCTTATAGTCGAGAAAACTGAGGCCTGGTGAGGGTTAAGTAATTAAACCAAAGTTACAAGACTAGTAAGTGACAGGCCAGAATTTAAATTCAGGCTCCACCACTAGACGTGTTAGTCTGCTCAGGCTGCTGTAACAGCATACCATAGACTGGGTGGCTTAAACAACAGAAATTAGTTTTGTCACAATTGATGAGGCTCAAAGTCCATGCAGGTTTGGCTTGTCCTGAGGCCTCTGTCCATGCTCACAGTGCCTTCTGGCTGTGTCCTCACATGGCCTTTTCTCTGTGTGAGCATATCCCTGACATCTCTTTTTCTTCTTATAAGGACATCAGTCATATGATTAGGGTTCCCCCCTAACAGCCTCATTTTAATTTAATCACCTCTTTAGAGACCCTATTTCCAAATATGGTTATATTTGGAGGTGACCCTCAGGTTGGGACTACAACACATGAATTTCGGTGGGGAGGACACAATTCAACTAAAGACACTTGATGACTATGTAACCTCAAGAATGTTACTGTACCTACCTAGGCCTCAGGTTTTCAATTGTAAAACAGTGCTATTGAGAATCAAGTGAGGTAATTCATGTAAAATGCTTGGCAGTGTCTGACACACAGTATCATCATTTTACAGATGAGGAAAACAAAAGCGAGATGGTAACTTGCCCTGTGTTCATCTCTAAAGTGGGTGTTCTTACACTACAGAACACTACCTTCCTGTATAACCAAATGCATAATCTAGCAGAATTTTTATATAATTTACAAGTTTTCTTCATCACTTAAGTTCTTGCTTTTTTTTTTTTGGAATATTTTTCTTCATTACATAGAAAAGAGAAGTTCAAACTAATAAACATTCAGTTAGGGAAGTATACTACTTTCCTGGGATTGTATATGAATTTCACTTACCCTTTCTCCTCATTTGCAAAGACAATGCCTATAACCACACACTGATAATACCTCAGAAGATCAATACCTACTTTTAACATTATGAAAGAAAAGTAACTCAATTTTTTAAAAATTAAGATGGTACTTGACATTTGCCTAGTACTCTACGTATATTACACCCATTTAATCCTCAACACAATCTTACATCATTTTATTTAGCTCTCATAACAACCAGGTGAAGAAGGTATTATTCCCATTTTATAGCCGAGGGAACAGGAGCACAGCAAGGTTAAGAATTTTTCTTTAAGGGCACACAGCTTGACAATAACTGGCAGAACCCAAACTCTCACAGACATCTCAAGGCTAAGGCCACCATCTACCTTTGCAAGTTGCAGTACCTGGTTTTCTCATCCTTCATGCTTGGCATAGAGCAGGCACTCAGCAAATAATGAAGTCTGATTTGGGGCAATCTAGACTAAGCTGCAAGGACTCTCTTTTACATCCTTTATATGGGCCAAGTTTCCTGACCACTTTGATCACCACCAACCCCTTGTACTGACAGCTCTTTTAGGGCAGGAACCACACTCCCTGTCTTCCTCAGTGTCTAGTACACTGGGTACTCATTTAAGTTCAACAGATATCTGAGAAATTAGAGTTCAAGTAAATATTTGTCGTGTAACTGAATCAGAGTACATTCTTCCTTTAGTGATGGCAATGGATACTTTTCAGCCATCACCATATAAAAAACATACACAAAAAAAGCATTTATAAAAAACTCTCTCTTTTCATGGCCTACAAGGCCTTTTCCAACTGCAAAATTCTGTGATTCCATCACAGTCTACTCCTGACAGGTAGTTAAATTGACCACCTTGAGTACCAATTATGGGCACAATGGAACTGGATTCGCCAGTACAGATCTATGGCAATGTTCTTAGTCTGTGATGTGCTTCCAGGAAAATAAGAATTCTGCGTATGTGTCAGAAAAGTTCACAATTCCCAGAGGGAATTGTAAAGGATGATAAGGTCGATCTGAGTCACAGTGAACTGCTGTCCATCAAGACCCCTATGTCATAAAAAGGAGCTATATTAAGAGAAATCATGCTAACTTATTTTCTCAAGAATACCCTGCTGTTCGGGATTTTTTTAAACTTCAAGTTTGTTTTGCCTCATGAGTTGCCAGGCAAATGTTGACCCTGCTATGGAAACTATCTGACTGCTTCTGAGCGGTTCTGTACACAGGGAAAGGAGGTGGGCACAGCCGGCCAGAGCAGGGTTCTAAACTCTGCTCTAAGGTCTCCTGTAACTTCAGGGACTTTAGGATGTCCATTTTGTTCATTTCTGTTGCTTTTAGGTATCCTGTCGTAAAATGGCTATCACCTCCCTAGCTAACTACTTCACAGAGCTGTTGTAGCAAATTTATTTAAAAAGAAAAAACAAAAAACAAAAAACAAAAAACCCAAGCTCCTAGAAAGAAAAGCATTCAATAAAGAACTGAAAGGATAAAGTATTGCCAGCGTCACACTTCCTCTCTGAACTAATCTTTTCAAAGTACTAAGATCTGAGACGGGCAAATTCACCAGAAAAGTGAAGCGTTACTCTAGGTTGTCTAAGTCAAGGCATCCTACAAATACTCTTCTCTGATGCCTTAAAGCAGAGAAAAGACATTTCAGAAAGAAATCAAGAGGCATACAAATGGAATAATTCTGCAAACAGCCAAACTAAAATGTTAAATTTATACACTTATCATCACTAATAAGTATTTTTCAATGTATACAATATACAAAGCACTGAGCCAGAGGCTGTGAAAGATACAGAATTAGTAAGAAATGTCAATATGTCCTCCTGTAGCGCAACTACACCATACAAAGAAACTTTTGTTTAGATTTCCCAAATAAACAAAAGTTTTAAGTTTCCCCAGGACACAGAAGAACAAAATGTTTTTTCCTATTATGATTTCCTGGCTTCACAGAAAACTGTAGATCACACTGGGGAAGAAACTCTTCTTTTATCTTTATTAGTTTCCACTGACAAGCAGCAGCTTTTTCAAGAGTGACTGAGCTACAGAATAACTGTAACTTCCACAACAACCCGATTAAATATGATACACACATGACATGGGGGAAAAAGGAACCCATGTGCCCTTCAATTTCAATCAGAAAAGCTAAAGCGTCCTGTCAGGGAAAGCAGGAAGAAGATCAAAATCATGTGGTTTGGAAAGAAGATCAAGAACGATAGGATAGAAATATTCCAAATAACACAAGCCACTTGGGACTCCTTGAATACCCTGCCATATTAAATCACATGCGGCAATGCACTGAAAGAAGTTAAGGCCTATCTCACGCCTCACTTCTGCTACTGATTGAGCTTGAGAAAAAATTAAGATAATCTTTTCAAGTTATTCAATCAAAGGTAGAAATTATAGCCTGGACATTTAAGGGAATAAGCTCATTAGGTGGGGTAAAAGACTTGTCTTACAATTAGTCAGTGTCTTTATTCAATTAATTTAAAACAGGAAGCACCAAATTTCCTTAAAGCTTTACTGGTATTAGTTTGTTAGAACTGACTGTTCTAATATTTAACTTCTTTATGTATGTTTACTTTCCCCTTTAGATTTATGGCTAAAATGTTCTCAGAAAGAGAACTTATTATCTGCTCATTTCACATTTAATATTCTATTTTTCCAAAGCCACAAAACTGATATTCAACAAATGAAGCAAAGTGAATGCTAAGAACCAGCTCTTATGTCCAAGGATGGTGAAATAAAGAAGGGTTTATACCCCAAAGCAAATAGGGCATATTCATAATAAGGAAATCTACAGTGCTTAAAATGAAATTTTGTATTCACGGTTCTGATCAAGCTGAACCTTCTTTTGGGACAGCCAATCATGAACAAGACTGCTGTATTTGGAATTCAGACAGCAAGAATAGGCAGCCTCTTCACAGAAATGGAAAAATGACACTCTGCCAACTCTACGTCCCGTGGTGTAATCTCATATGAAGCACTTGAACAATTCTTAGTTATTATTTTTTTTTCAAAATGAAAAGTAGATCAACTTACACGGCTCTCTGGCAATGAACTGAGGTACAGTGTTGGGCAGAGGAGTACTAGGGTTTGGAGTCCCTACTAGCTTGTTCTTGGCCATCTTCGTGTTTGCCTTAGCAAACTCTAGTCGTAGTGTTTGCGGAATTTCAGGATCGAAGCGGATGCCCTTTGGAAATAAAGAACAAATGGAAGATGTTTTCATTTCCTTAGAGTCAAACCGGAATGGTGACAAAATAAACACACCAGTAAACCCTGGCCCATCAGAAAAAAAGGTCAGCGAGAGCTCTCATCCTCACTGCTTACACAGAACACAGGGAAACCCTTAACGCAGCCATGTCCACAAAGTCAGGAAGATTTAGTTTACTTTATTAAAATTTTAGATGCATGGTTTTTCAACTATTCCTTTTCTTCCTGGACTAAAACTTTCGGGTTCAAATTTTAAATTTGGACCAGCAAATTCCTATCAGAGTTTAAAACTAATTAACAGCTACCAATAAGAATAAATTAATGTAAAACACTGCACAACACTTTAAAGTCTTAACATTTAAAATCTAAAGAAGCAAAGCTCTGACCAGTGTTGACAGTGACTTAAAACAATGTAATTCTTTAATGCCTTAGTTTCATCACCTCTACAGGGGGAGAATTCCCATCCCTTCTAAGTGCAGAACTTTCATAATAGTAGTATGTGTACTCTGAGTTATTAAGTAGACAAGAACTAAACAGTTTTAAGATTTCAATGTAACTAGTATTATTTAATTCCAGTTAGCTTATAAATTTATATAGAATATGAATGTCTTGATATGGCACAGTCCTGATTTTGATTATAGCTGGTTTATTGGCTACACGGATAAACAGACAACAGACTATATGGGTCAAAGGGAGGGTAGTCATTTCAATTACCCTTAACCCTATTATTGCAGTTTATCTAAACCAAAACATATTCAATAAAATAAATCACAAGCACTGTAAAACACAAGATTTAGGGCAAGATAAGTCTGTTCTGAAACCCTCCCACCATTCGAGAATGCTTCTATTACTAAGTATAATGAATAGTCACATGGTATCGACGACCAGTGCTATGGATTCTGGCCCCTAACAATACACAGGTTTTTTGTTTAGCACACACAGTGGGGCTGTAGGTCTCAAAGCCCCATTTTTCTTTTACTAGCTTGAAGAAAAGAGCAATTTCCACAAGAAATTAGTAGGAATCTCTCACTCTGTAGACCAGGATGAACTCTGAACTTCGCAGGCTCAGCTCCAAAGATGGGAGAGGAAGAGCCTGTGACTGAATGGTAACAGCAGTAAGAGAAATAAGGTGGGGGGTTGGGGGGGAGGTCCTCAGGGAGGTACAACAAATGCCACAGAGCCGAGACCCATGATGTGGGCAGAATTTCTTCATGAGTCTGATCTATCTATTTCCTAAGAAGAAACCAATTAAAGGCAGCAAACAGGTGGGGATGGACAAGAAGAGGAGTCCTCTTGTATGGCACTAACCAATGACAAAAGTGCAAAGGGGGTGCCAGCTATGTAAAACGTAAAAAGAAATTCTTTAACTGGTTTCAGTTTCTGTTTTAATTTGGGAAACCTCAGGATCACCTTGCCAAAAATGCATAAAAGAGCAAAAGACAAGGCAGCCTTCTGAAGCAGCGTTTGCTTCCATTCACTTCCACTGAGAACATTTCACTCTATCAAAGCTAATATCACAACACAGTAAATATTTCCAAATATGGGTCTGAAGAGCTGTGGTCTTGCTGGGAGACAAGTGCAGTCCCTGGCTGTCACTTAAAGGCATGCTGGGGAGGGACTTGCATACTCCTATCAGCTATGTCCTCTCTGGCACTCAACTCCGCAAACCTTCCTGTGAAGAAGCAGCTTTCCTACCAGCCCACATCAACGTGAGCACCATGGGTAACACAAGAAGAGCATCCTGGGACCTGTCAGTGGTCCTCCGGAGCTCCTAGTCTGAGGGAATGAGGCTGCACATCTGAATTCTACACTTCAGTTCTTCCATGGATGCTCCAGAGTTGATCGAGGCTGCACACAATGTGTCTGCCTCTTACACAACCTGCTCTCGTGGCTCAGGTCCCAAAGCGTGCTTAACTAAGTACCCCCCACTCCCTGCCCCTCCTTCATACCCCTCCTCCCTGTTTGAGCTGAGTTAACACCACCATCATGTTCCAAATCAAAGTTCCAGCTCCTTATTTAAAAAGAAGAAGAAGAAAGAAAAAAAAAAAAACTCAGAAGTTAAAATGACCTAATTTGTTTGGCAGCTTATTCAGAGGCCGGAGGCTTAGAATACAAGCCACATTCCTCTAACATCTTTAGCAGCAATACCATATTTGGTAATCAATATCCTGCTAAGCTCAGTTTCTATCCAGAGGGATTAGCCAAGCCAAAAACATTTTAAATGTTAAAGGATGATGAAGAGGATGCAGTGTGGGGCAGGGTTAGGGAGAACATGGAAGTGAAGAGGAACAAGAGAGAGAAGAAAGATGAGAAAGAGCAAGACAGATAAAAGATATGTGGAAGAAAAGAAAACAACCGTATGCTTTTAATTAAAGCCCAATAAGATTATTCTCTGGCCACACTGACTTCACATTAAATGCTGTCAGGGTAAGATTACTACCAAGCCAAAGGGGGCATGTGTGTCTTTCAAAACCAACTTTTCCCTCTCTTGCCTATAATTCACCAAAACTCTCATAAGTAAATAAAAATCTCTTCTAATTGTAAATGGTGTCTTATCTCCTTGGTGATCAGAAAGGTCAGTTTCTGGATATCAGCATATCCATTTGAGAACAAACAGTAAGTTGCTTAGAAGCAACCCAATCTGACTGGCTATAGGAGCAGCCAATCATCTCTTCAAAATGGCCTAAACACTGTGACCAAAGCAACACAGGTCCACTGTGATCCATGAAGGCTGAACTCCTTGCCCAGGGCAAGCTCTGGAAGATAGAAAGTATCTTTAGTAGTCTGCTAAAGAGTACGTCAAGGCAGTTGCAAAAATATGCTTACGTGTCATGGACTGAATGTTTGTGTCCTGAAGGATTCCTGTGTAACCCCCAGTGTGAGGGTCGTTGGAGGTGGAGCCCCTATGAAGGGATTAGTGCCCTTCACAGTGTCACAAAGGGACATGAGGAGATCTCTCCAAGTGCACATACCAAGGAAAGGCCGCAGGAGCACACAGTAAGGAGGTGGCTGTCTGCAAGCCAGAAAGGCGGTCCTCACCGGATAATGAATCTGGACTTCCTAGTCTCCAGACCTGAGAACTAATGCTGCGTAAGCCATGCTGTCTGTGGCTGTTCTGTTACGGTAACCAGAGCTAAGACACCCTGTTAACACAGTTTTCTTCCCTGGGCCATAGTTCCTAAAACACTTCAAAGTACTGTTTCTGAACTTTCTGTAGTCTCAAACCAGTAAACCTCCCCTTCTCCACCAGCCCGTCCCCACCCCGACCATGCCCCTCACTGAGGTGGCTCAACCCACAGCAAAGTTTTACTCAAAAACCTTTGTTGATATATGTGATTACCAGAAGTCTTAATAATTCAATCTCGAAAGCTACAGAGAGCAGTTAGAAGCTGGAAGGAAAATTCAAACTCTGCATTTACATACTGCAGTGCTTTAAGTCACAGTGTACCACTGCATATAGGACTCTTCAGGGAATTTTCAAAAAATCCTCTTTCTGCTCCTTTCTCTTAAAAATGAGTAAAGCTTACAAACTATTTGTAAATAGAAAATCTTAAGAAGAATTTTCTGAACTGTGGGTTTAAATCCCCTATGCAAATCTGTCTCCTGTTTTAAGATTCTAAGCAGGTTAGCAAGCTTAAAAATACCATTTTATTGCTCTACAAACTGTATCAAAGCCTGGAGTCCTAGGATGATAAGGGAAGATCTAATATATAATAAAACACAAGGAAATGGGCAAGATGAAAGGAAATCACTAAATCCTGAAGACCCAAGCCTCCAGGAATCTAAAGTCAGTGTAAATGAACTGCAGCTCTTTCAGTGACTTTCTGGAAGACAACATGGAGACACTATTAATTAAACATGCTTCAAAGCTCAGGTCCAAAGTAGCTCTCCTGCTTCCCTAGCTGTTGCGATACTGGCTACTTGTGCACACTGGTTGTGCTGGAATGATTAGTTGGCTATAGACCATGTGTTTAGAACCATATGATTATCCTGAACATAAAGGTTCAACACCATCCCAACTATTTAGTAATCAGTGTCACTGGTACTAGATTAATGTCATCCCACAGGAGTGGAATTGGTATTAATGTCATCCCACAGGAGTGGTGTTGGTATTAGTCAGGAGTTTATTCAATGAATAATGGGAAAAAAGAAAGGGAAGTGTTCTTTTAAAATGATTAAAACATCCTTAGAGGTCTACCCTCATATTCAATGTGAGGTCCTTGATTGAACAAACCAGATGTAAAAGACCTTTTGTGGGAAAATGGAGAAAGCTGAATACAGAATGGGCATTAAGGGATATTTGGGAATTGCCAATTTTATTAAGTATGATAATGTGGTAATGCAGAAAAAGTCTTTAGTTTTTAGTACTGAAATACAAATAATATATAATGAAAAAAGGTCATAACATCAGGTATTTACTTTAAAATACTTAGAAAAAAAGATGAAGCAAATGTAGCAAAATGTTAAGTTGGTAAATTCTGATGATGGGTTAATGGATGTTCATTACTATGCTCTCTACCTTTTGGTGTTTGAAGTTACATAATAAAAAGTAAAACCAAAACAGATTTAGCCAAGCACATAGAACGTCCGTCATGTGCTAGCAACACAATGATCACTGGAGAGCAGTCCCTGCCTTCAGGAGCTCAGAGCTCACACTCTGGTTGGGCAGCTGTACAGGTAAACTAGTGGTTAGATAAACATATAAACACAATGTTTAGGGGTCCATGGGAAACACAGCTAAGGTGGAGAGTAACTGGGGATGAGGAAGGAATCACAGAGGAAGAGACAGGAGAGCAGAAATTTACCAGGTGGTAGTCCAGGAAAGAGCTCAGCAAAGTTCTGCGTGACAGCAAGTGGAGAGGGTGCGGGCATGGGTGTGTGTGCGTGCAGGGGAGGTTTGTAAGTGACTGCACAAGCACTGGGTAAGATCACGAGGAGCTCCTGAGTCATGAGTGAGGACTCTGGAGTATTTGCATGGCTGAGCCATTAAAATGTTTCAAGCTGGGGGGTTATGATGAGATTTAGGTAGTAGAGCGTAATCCTCAAATGTTAGCATGCATCGGAATCATCTGGAAGACTTCCCAGAGTGCTGAGCCCCACCTCCAGAGGTTCTGATTGAGTAGGTCTGGGATGAGACCTGAGAATCTGCATTTATAACAAGTTTCCAAGATGATGCTGATACTGCTTGTGTAGGAACCACATCTGAAAATTACCACAGTGGGGGACGACGCTTAGTGATGAAAGAGCGGCTGGACTTAAAGGAGAGACCGGAACAGGCCAGAAGTGAAGCAATTAGAACAGCCCTGGAAAGAGAAGTCAGCTGGGATAACTGCTCTGCTGTTCCTTCTTCTCTGGGAAGCACCCAGAGGCCGATGTCCAGGTCCTATGTCCTTACTCCCCTGACAATAGCTGACTATTTAAGGGACACACGCTGCCCACAATGACCAAACATTTTTTCTTCTGAGGAGTTCAACCTTGAGTTTAAAAGTACAGAAAATGAAGGTGGCTGAAAGTGTTACCTTAACAGCCTCCCACTAGAGAAAATGTCTCCAAAAGCCTGTCACTGAAGTCTTCAGAGCCGTCCTAGTGCCTGATGGAGTCTTTTATTTGGTACATCCTTGAAATATCAGCTATACCCCAGCGTCTTTAACAAACGGTTCTACCATTAAAGTAAGGGGGTTTATCAGTCCTTGACAACAAGTGTGAGAGACAATGGAAGTATTCAGTTAGGGAAAAAATGGTAAGAATGAGGCAAAGCTATTTACATTTACTGAGAAAAATGTCCATGTCAATATTAGGTTTAAAAAAAAAAAGATACTCAACAATGTTTAGGAGTCTTAGGAGGAAGAGACTTGGTATATATATATGTGCATGAACACATCAGTAAGCCCAGGAACATTTATAATGTGACAATCCACTTGCTAACAGTGGTAACTGTGGTGGTGACATGGGAGGTGGAGAGCTGGGATTTGTATTCTGTATAATTTTGTATCACTTGAATTTATTATAAGTATGTATAATTTATAGTAATAATTTATAAGACCTGATACAGGTTAAGAGAAGAAGAGGGAGAAAGTGGGAATAAGGGATTTTCTATGGAGTACTAGCAGAGCCAGAGCAAACCAAGTCATAGATATTCTGGCACACAGCACACAACCAGCAATGTTGGTCTTTTCTGTTTAAGTTTTTTAAAAATAGTTATTTTGAAATACTTTCAGACTCATAGAAAAGCTGCAAACATAGTATAAAGAATTCCTGTATACTGTACCCTTTGCCTAGATTTCTCCACACACTTTTTTTTTCCTCCCTGAACTATTTAATAACACACTGAAAGCACAATGACCCTTTATCCTTTGCAGTTTGGCTTCCTAAAAACAAGGACATCTCTTTGTTTTCCTGATCCAGGATCTAATGCAGAACCATACATAGCATTTAGTTGTCATCTCTTTAGTCTCCTAGAGTATTTTCCACAATCCTTGTCTTCCATAACCTTGACATTTTTTAAGAGTACAGGCTATTTATTTTGTAGAATGTCCCTCAATTTGGGTGCATCTGATTTGTTCCTTGATTAAATTAAGGTTATATATCTTTGGCGGGGGTTATCACAGAAGTGTGTGTTATTCTCAGTGCATCGTATCAGGAGGCACATGATGTCACTTTTGTCTCATTACTAGTGATAATAACTTTGGTCACCTGCCAAGGTTCTCCACTGTGAGGTTACTATTTTTTCCTTTTTAAATTAATAAATATCACATAGGGAGATTCTCTGAGACAAAATATTTTGTTTCTCATCAAATTTTCACCCACCAGTTTTAACATCTACTGATTCTTAACTGAAGCGATCATTCCTATTGTGATTGCCAAATGGCTAGTTTCTAATCCCATCCTTCCTTCCATATTTATTAGTTTTCTACTCTAAGGAAAAGCTTACCCTTCTGACCTGTTTATTATTTATTCCTTTCTATATTCATTTGTTCATTCACTCACACGTTAGTACTGATTCATACCTTATTTTATTCTATGATTTATAATTTATTACCCTCATGTGTTTTGATGCTCAAATTGTCCCAGACTGATACACACCCATGAGCGCTTTCACATCCATATCTATTTCTCTACATCTATTTAGATGTATTAAGAACACAAGTTTGTACTGATAGCCCCGATTTCAGTCAAGCACCATCAGGTTAATTCTAGGCTTTCCTTTCCTTATTTGTGACTCCCTCTCTGAAGCCTAGTTCTCATTATCCACATTTACTTATTTGCTCAATACGAGAATGCATATTAAGTAGTTTCAAAATTGCTGAACAATACCAACATAAAGAAAACCTATTAACTACAGTTCAGTATTTATTTACAGTTCTTTTTGCCTTTAGCCTAAAGATACTATATACCCAATATGTACCTTCAAGAATTATTTGGGTAAATTCTCCCCATTCCTCCCAACTGCAGTGTGGCTGTATTATTCACTGGAAATAGTTAGATTCATTTGTTTCTGTTTTCATTCAGTTTGGAGTCTCTCCTCATCATGGCTGTCTTCACTTTATCTATGTATTCATACCAAGTAAAACTGTTCTACCATTTGAAAAGTTAAAGTTGATTTCTCAACCCATTCATCTTTAATGCATTTCTGAGTTTCTGTTTACGAACTTATGAATAATTTTATGTATGTTGAATAAAAAGCTGAAGACCCAGAATTTTTTTTAAGTCTCAAATGTGAATATTTAAAAATCAGAAAAATAACAACTTTATTAATGGCCTCTAAATAAGTTTTTCTTATTTCTTCTTCAGCATACTCTGCCTCCTCATGTCATAATATCCTAATATAATTTTTTAGAGACATTTAAAAAGTAAACTAATTTTTCCACTATCATGGTTGACTGGAATTTATTTTTTAGCCTCTTTTTAATTTTTTATTTATTTATGTATTTATTTTATATTTTAAAATTGAAGTATGGTTGATGTACAATATTATGTTACAGGTATACAATATAGTAATTCACAACTTTTGAAGGTTATACTCCATTTATAGTTATTATACAATACTGGCTATATCCCCCATGTTGTACAATACATCCTTGCAGCTTATTTTATACCTGATGGTTTGTACCTCTTAATCCTCCACCTCCATCTTGCCCCTCCCCTTCCCCTCTCCCCACTGGTAACCACTAGTTCCTTCTTTACATCTGTGAGTCTGTTTCTCTTCTGTTATATTCACTAGTTTGCTGTATTTTTTTAGATTCCACATGTGATATCTTAGAGTATTTGTCCCTCTCTGACACACTTTACTTAGCATAATGCTCTCCAAGTCCATCCATGCTGTACACCATAAACTAATACAACATTTTAAATCAACTGTACTTCAATTAAAAAGCAGACAAACAACCCATTTAAAATACAGGCAGAAGAGCTGAACAGACATTTTTCCAAAAGAGGAAATGCAGATGGCCAACAGGAACATGAAAAGTTGCTCAACATCACTAATATCAGGGAAATGCAAATCAAAATCACAGTGAAACATCATCTCACACCTGTCAGAATGGCCATCACCAAGAAGAACACAAGTAACAAATGCTGGCAAGGGTGTGGAGAAAGGGAACCCTAGTACACTGTTGGTGGAAATGTAAACTGGTGCAGCCACCATGGAAAACAATACAGAGGTTTCCCAAAAACCTAAAAATAGAACCACCATGTGGCCCAGCAATTCTACTCCTGTGAAGACCCAGAATTTTAACACCCCCACCCATCTGGCTGCGACTTCCTGAGATACTGAATCTTTTGAAAGAAGCTTCTAAATAACCAAGGTTTTTTCATGTCATTTATTATAGTTAAATTTTTAGTTAATTTTCAATTTCTAATTAAAATACGTTAAAATGTTAAAAAGGGAGGGATAAAGACAACTGGAGCTAAAATTGCTGTAATAAATATTGCTATAAAGGGTCTATTAAGTTCAGGGCTTGAACGAACCTGGGTTGTGCTTGATGCCTGGCTTCTCCTGTTGAGTCCTGGGCTGAAAGCCTTTACAATGTCCCAATATGGGCAAATTCAAATGTTTAAGAACACTATTCCATTCAGGCGAACCATACGAACCTCGACTGGAAAGTAACAGGTGGCCCCTACCACTCATTCCACTGTCAGTGGACACTGCTCTCCTCTGAGAGACAGCCACAAGTGACCCATTTCTAGAGCTAAGGTAATTTCCTGTCAGAAATCTCCTGGCGTTTCACACACGCCCACTCTGATCCAGTAATCCAGTGGATCTGAGGTATATGTATTGAACCAGATGAAACTACTTCAAGTGTAGAATAAAATAGTAAAGTAGCAATTTCACAAGATGCAACTTAACACGCTTGCTGAGTTTCCTGGCTGATGCTAATAAGCTTCTTACTGCCCTTTTCTCTATACCCAATTCCAAATGAAAACCCACTCCTGATGTAAGGCATGTGGAACATCCAGAAAACCCTGTCTAGCCAGGTGTCTATGTGAAAGGGGAGAAATAATGTTCCTTGTTTAGGTTACAGGTTTTGACCAATTCATTCTGAATTTTTAATACAGAATGAGAATAATTTGTCACCAGAAACTATATATGCAATACAACAAAATCCCAGCATAGGAAAATTCAATTTTCTTTTGCAATTATCTGCTCAGTTCTTCCTTAGCCTTGAGAATCCTCTAACCTTTATGGATGAGGTTAATGAAACCCCCATCCTGTGTCCCGGAAATAATAGGGCATCTGAGGAAAAGAGCTCAAGTCAAGATCAAACTCAGTAATAATAATACCTCCCTGATCTTATAATAGAATCTCAAGGCCTGGATCTTATCTCCCTGCTCCACACCACCCTCCTTATTTTGGTTTCTAGTACTAAACCCCAGATCCTTTGAGGGCTGGAGTGGCCTCTTCAGGTTTACCCAAGGAGAGACCCCAGTAAATCTCCAGGCTGCTTCAAAACCACCAAACCTAAGAGATCTACTAGGTGGTAGATAATACACCTGGTGCCCACTGACCTTTCTTATCACTGAGCTGAGTTATGACTACTTATATTTTTATTTCTTTTTGAAGGTAGTGACTATTATCCTACAATAAACAGAAGAAATGAGATAGTTTAGTGGGATTGGGAGAGGGGCGTAAAGTAATTTCCTTCTAAATTATCAGAATTATCAAGCATTAAACAGAAAAGCGGAACCAACACTGCTAGTTTCTGTAAACAAGTGTACAAAAAACAAGATCCATGGGGAAGGAAGAACTAAATCAGTTCTCAGGAATGACTCTGCTGATGACATGGGAGTTTTGTAAAGCATTTATATTCAATTCACTGAGATCGTGACTTGGCTCAGCTTTAGTAAACAACTTCCCAGTTACTCAGCAACCAAGAAACCAAGATGGCTTCTTCGTTAAGAAACTCAGTGCTCCAACACCACTTCCCTCTACTACAGCTGACCAGAACAAGCTAATAAATAAATCATTCCTTCCCCTACTGCTGACTAGAACAAGCTAATAAATAAATGAGAATGATTCTTAGTACCTATTCTTGTACACACTGTACTCACAAGATTTCCAGTCATAACAGTATGTGGGGGAAGCAATGGGCAAAATATTCAGAGGTTGGAGGTGGCTTAATTATACTGCATACGAAAGATTTTTCATTCAACCACAAAAATGTATTTGAGTCCTTTCTTGCTAAATGATCAAACATTGAGGCCTATTTTATTTATGACTTAACTTTCTATTTAATTTATTTAATGTTGACAACTGAAAATTCAATGTTCTTATTTTTTACAGTTTCTGGAATATCATGTCATTATATATTTCATAAAACTATTATTAAAAATAATTCACACACTATAAAATTCACCCTTCTGCATAAAATTCAATGATTTTTTAAAGCATAGTCACAGAGTTGTGCAACCATCACTACTAATACAGCTTTAGAACATTTTCATCACCCCAAAAGAAAACTGTACCCACCAGCACTCACTCCCCATTCCTCTCTCATCTTCACTCACTCCCCTCCCCTGACCACTAATCTCCTTTTAGTCTCAGAATGTGTCTATTCATTCTGGATAGTTCTTATAAATAGAATCATGCAACACCTGGTCTTTTGTGACTGGCCTCTTTTAACCAGAATAATGCTTTCAAGGTTCACCCATCGTTTATTGCTGAATACTATTCTATTGTACAAACACACCACATTTTGTTTATCCTTTCATCAGCTGATGAACATTGGGTGGTTGCCACTTTTTCCGGTTATGAACACTTGTATACAAGTTTTTGGGTAGATATCTATTTTCAATTCTCCAGGAGAACTGCTGGGTCATATAATAACTACGTTAACTTTTTTGAGGAACTGTGAAACTGTTTTCCAAAGTAGCCATACCATTTCAAACCCATCACCAATGTATGCAGATCCCAATGTTTTCACATCCTCACCAACACTTGTCATTCCCTATCTTATTTTAGCTATCCTAGTCGGTGTGGAGTGGTGTTTCAACGTGGTTTCGATTTGCATTTCTCTATGCTGTAATATTTTAAAACATCTTGTAAAGAGGGTTAAGAATAAAAGCCTTCTATTTCCAAAGAGCACTTTGGTCACAAGGAAAAGAAATAACCTAGGGAACCACAAATCTTTCAACATATAAAAGGGAATGAAGCTGAAAGAATTTAGCCTTTTAGAAGTTAAAAAAAAGTAAGAAATACAAACTGTTTTCTGAAAATTGATAGGCATCTCACCTTTATCAGAAACTAGGAAGTAAATACATACTTTAGAGATATTTGGAGGTCTCAGGGGACCAAAATATATTTACAGTTTTCTAAGTACTTTCAGCCTTTTCTTCTAAAGGCCGCATAACACATTCAGTTGGAGTAGAAACAGATTCTAGGCAAGATTTATGCAAAAGTTTCCCCAAGATTCTGAAAACAATTGTTACATTCATCTGGAGCTTTAAAGTGGCTCAATGACAGGTCATACAGAGATACACATCCCAGTAGCCTGTTATCATGGAGTGGATGGGGCTCACGCAGAGACAACAGTGTGGAGGAAGTTAAAGGAAGAGCTGCGTGCTATACATACAGAGAAAATGACTAGGGGAGAGAAAATGGGGCGAAAAATATCAATGGCACAATTTCAAAGTTTTCTCCCAACTCAATATTGTTTCTGAAAATGAATGAGTAGAAATTTTCTACCATTTATAAAATGTCACCATACTGCAAGTGAAAACTTGTGATGCCCAAACATTTTAAAAAACACAACACTATCTGTGAGTAAAGATCACAGAAGCGGGGAGCTAGTGGAGAAGTGGGTTAGGTTCTCTGATGCTAAGCACTGAATACATAAAGTATAAAATTCACAGAATTTAGTACTGACTTATGGGGACCTCCTAACCTAGTAGTTGTGAACCACGGGTAGTGCTCTTCACTGCACCTGTCCCCCAACCCCACTATCCTGCACACGTCTCAGGGATATTTGGAAACGTATGAGGGTGCTTTTGAGCTGTTACATGGCATTCAGTGGGCAACAGGTAACAAAGATGTTAACATCCCACAATAAGCAGGACAGTCCCATACAATATAAGAACTGTTTCATTCAAAGTGCAATAGCCTTCTCAACACAGAAGAAATGAAGATTCAGAAAAGTCAAGTGAACTGCCTAAACTCCCAGTTAACTATTGGTAGAATGCAGATCAGAATTTTCTGATTCCTCTTGTGTCCCTGCGTATACACTGCAGTTCTGTGAAGTTCCCGACGTTACAAAGACTACATTATTTTCAGGTAATAATGGAGGTTGTTACTTGGTTCCCACTGTGCTGAAATTTAGGTAGATATGAGCTCCAACAGAGAATGAGTAAGTGAGGAGAAGAATCCATCAGATGTAAACCATATTTCATACTTTTCCTAAATAAGGGCATTGCTTGCAGAAACATTAGGACTGTTAATACAACAGCCTGTGCTGCTGGGTCACTGCCCGTTGAGAAACTATCAGACCAATTACGCCTTGTTCTTTTTCTTAATCCAACTACCTCAAAGTGCTTGCCTTGGACTTACCTTTGAATAGTCTGATTTACTACTCACTGTCCTCCTTGCCTAAGCAGAGTCATTTGGAAAGAATGTGTCCCTCTCCATTGGTATTATACTTTATTCAGATTATACTTTAAGAAAGAGATCCCAGAGATCCCTTTCCAAGGGCTCTCCGTGGGTATATGCGGCCATGCAGATTGGAGCTGGGCTATGAGTCCAGGTACAATTCCTTGCTCCACTGACTAATTTAAGCCCTCCAGTAAGCATTTGGTTTCTCGATATCTAATATTCCTGTCTTGTCTTTAACCTCTTGACTTAAGAAAATCTGTAGAATTTTGTTTCTAAACCAGATGTTCCATAAAACAATGAAATTTAATCTTGCTTTGAAAGTTTTAGCAACAGAAAGGAATACATGTCTATGTCCAGCCTAGACTGTCTCCAGAGGTTTATCCTTGATTTCAAGCCTATGTAAGTCCCTTGATAATATTCTGGGACAAGCTCATGTCTCTGAGTGTTATAATGGGATCAGCTTGGCCATGACAGAGAAACCCATTATCATCCCTCACTAGCCATCCTGGGTCTAGAATAAAAGAATTTTTATATTTCCTAGCATCTAGGCCACTTTGTAAAATACAGTTTATCACTGGCTTCACTTTTATTCATGTGAACAAATCGCAGGAACTCGATTTAACATCCTCTCATCACTAAGCCAGACTCTTATGGGGAAACCTACAAAGTGGTTAAGGTAAGGCTATATCTGCCGCAACAAAAAAAATGAGGAAAACTTCATTTCTGCCCCCCAAATCCAAAAGGACTAGAAAAAATATAGAAGATGGTCTTGGTGGATCCCCTTCCACTTACTGGTGAAGGAAGCAAAAAACAGGTTCTCCAGAAGCACCATCAGTTGTAGTTAATTACAGCGACAGTTATAAAGTAGATACCCCACCTCAAGGTCACAACAAATTTTGGGTAGAAACCCCCTCACCTGAAAAAAGAGGCTTAAAATGTGGCATTTCTGTGGGCTCTGAAGTCTGCCTGGGTGCATTCAAAATCTACCTCCACTATTAATCTTGGGTATGTTATTTAACCTTTTTCTGCACCTCAGTTTTCTCATCTATCAACTGGGAATGATAACAGCCCATACTTCACAGCGTTGATTGTAGGAAAAAATGAGTTCTTCTTTCTTGTCAATGGTTAGATCAATGTCTGGCCTATGAAACACTCCTGTGGCCCAGTACTCATAGCTAAAGAGCTGTTCCTCCTAACATGGGCTAACAGGGGTTTCTTTCCCTTTGGACTTTCTGGAAAGGTGCTTCTACCACTTGTAAAAGAGAAGGATGAGATTGCCCTCAACTGCAAGAAGCGGGATACCTGAACTGCTGTGTGAGTGGCTGGTACTGTACAGGTTCAGACAATTCTTGCATTCCACCTGGTTGCATCTCCCCAGCAGAGGATGGATGTGAGTCCTGCTTCTCTTGCCCACTGCTGTTGGTTCTCACAGCCTGAGTAGCTCTTGGGAGACTGGCTGGTAACTCCAGGGACTAGATCTACTATGTAGGAGAATTAGGTAAAAATACTTTTGGAGGAATCTGGGTCTCCATTTGACCCGACCATTCACTCCAGCAAAATTTATTTCTTTTCCACTAAAGCACACTTTTTGTTAGGCAGCCGCCCCCTGTGTACATAACCATGCCCTAGGAGAATCTGCTTTGTATAGGACGACTATAAAGTCATGACAGCGCCTTTGAAGAAGCTATAAACTCAATCTTTAACATGTCAACAGAATCAGAGTCAAATGGAGTTTATTTTCCAAGAGGTTGAGTGAGAGGGCATGATTGTTTGAACTTCTGCCACTATGTTCTCAAACTGTCCTGAAAGGATGATTGAGAGACCTGGGCCCTGACAATGTTAGGAAGGAGACGTCTCCACTTCAAGCACAGTTAGTTACCCACTAGAGCAGTATTTTTCAGCGACACTTTGAAATAGATATTACATGGAAAGAAACATAGTCCAGAGTGCAGATTTTCTTTCACTCAGGAATCCTGACGTTAACACTTTCACTCTGAGGACTCTGAAGGTAAACAGGGGTCAACTGTTCTGGTAGGGTCAAAGGCAACTCTTGGACTCCCTAACACACAAATGTCAAATGTGGCTTATGCTGCAAACAGTCCCTTTTGCAGGATAGTCCTCATGCCTCTTTCCTCCTATCTCACTGTCGGGACAGTGACTAACTGGGAGCATCTCCTTTCCCCTGAGGGACAAGGTGACAGCTGAATGACCGCCTTTTACTCCTGCTATCTGCTGAATGAAGGCACTCAAAGAACCTCACAATGAAAGCTTAAAAGAAAGTGGATCCTAGGAAATGGCTTTTAAGTTTTTGACTGAAAAGACCTTGAGGTGATATGGGGCAAACCTACAAACTTTTGATGGTCCGCATCTGCTTAATGTGAGAAACCTCAGGATTTTGATGGTTAACTTATTTGGGAAATTAATAAAGAGAGTATGCCTCAACAAAGTGCTTCCCCGTACTTGTCCACAGACTTTAACGGCTGTCATGGCAAAAATTTCAGAGATTCAGGAGACAGCCTAAAGAAATGTAAGGGACAAACCATGCTCTGTTAATGTAAATCATTTCTAGGTTATGTGGTTCATCTCTGGGAAGCCCAGATCACACGCTTGCATCAACAAGTCTGGCACCAAAGAAAACAGAAAACTAAACAATAAAGCAAAAGAAATCACAACCTTATTCTTAGCCACTGTCTATATTACTAAACCAGCTAGTTTAGAAAATGTACATCTTTGGTCACATCTGATGAAAAAGCAAGAGTGTTTATGTGCAAATCCATACTAATTATAACTTTAAAAATATCTTAAACCTCTTTTCCTAGTGATGGCAAATTGAGGGCATCACTTTCCTTAAGGCCACACATGAGCTCATACAGCTTGCACAAATCCTAAAACCCAGGGTTAAACTGGGAAGGGATAAGTTTCTAAATGCTTACTAATTATACACCCAGTGTATCATTAATAGACGACCTGGTCCTTTAAAGATAAAAAAGAGTTACTAATGTTGAGACTGGAGTTTCAAGGATGGTGTCAGCCCTTCAAAGACAAGGATAATCATATTAATTGCATACTAATCTACTAATTATTGAAAAGGAAATCAATCTGCTTCTGCATCCAATACATATTAGGTGCATGCCAGGAAAAATAAGACAGTGGATATGTGTGTGTGTGTTTGAAAATAATTTCTGAACTTTGAGATATGTTGAATGATTAACACTTACAATATAAACAGTCTCAGAATGATAAAACCCAAGTATTTCTGTGTCTATGTAGAACAAGGCATATGAAGAAATAAGTCCTACCTGTGAGGTAGAAGCAGGCAAAGAATGCATTTAACACACTCTTATGTTCACCTGACGCCTTATTAGGTTATATGAGCATTCATCTTAACTTTCTGTATATGTTCTAAGGATCTATCTGCAGAGTTTACTTTGAGTCTTTAATAGCGGCTGGTGTAGAAGAAAAAAGGGGGGAGCCGGGGAGAACAGTGCTGATATAAACAAACTCTACACTGAAAAAAGACAGTTGTCTAAACCTTCCAAAACCATTTTGAAAAGACTTCCATTTAAAGATCAGACCCAGCCCACAACAGATCTCCAAGTATATTTTTACAGCGCCATTCCTGCTTTCCAGTTTTCTAGCAATGAACATCCCTCACCCCAACAAGGTCCAGGAGACTCTCCCACACTGTGTGTGCATAACCAAATTTAGGGTAATCTTAACGAAGTTAAAGGAAGCGAAACCATGTACATCCTAGTTATCGATTTTCAAGCTACTCATAAGGATAATGAAAAGTCCTCAGAAAGTAAAGGCTGTATTACATTTGAAAATTAAAGTATTTTTTTAAAGTCAATGATGATATATCCTCAACTTTACCAAGGACAAAAATGACTGCCATCTATGTAAACAAGTTATTTATTTGGTCCTCAAAGTCACTTATTAATACCACTACAGATAAATCAATCCATGGGCAGGAAATCTGTTCTGACGAAGGCAGCAAAAATATAGAAATAAAAAAGGAGGTTAGCATCTGCTCCTTAAATCTGCTTTTAAAAAACTCTAGCACAGACCATCAAATGGCTTGCAAGCTCTCTGCAACCAAGAATTTGAGGCTTAGGCAAGAGTTAGTTGAAAAGAATGTAAACAGTGAAGGCCGAACTTCGGAAGTTCACTGCAAAGTACTTCCTTTGCTGCACAGGGAGCCAAAATAAAGTGAGTCAAAACGGATCTCACCTCTGAGCAACTTTAATCAGCACTCTTCCTCCACCCTAATGCATCACCTCAAGGCCACTTACTGGTGATCTGAGCAGGCAGAGGCTGGATTTCTCCCTCTCTAAAAGGCTTGTCTAGACAAAAAAAAAACCTTTAAAGAATCTCACTGGCTGTTAAATAAATCAGTTTATATGGAACTGATGTGGGGGTCTTTGGTTTTAAATAGATTCAACTGGAACCCGAAATGGAGAAAGACATGTGCATGATTAGCTGGATAGAATAGAATACAAGGGAGATGTGAGTGTGCTTGCTGGGCTCACAGGACTTTGAAGGAAGGCCTGAGAATATTAAGGACAACATGGCTATTGTTTCCCTGAGAAGCTCCCAGGAAGGACTGATCAATCAAGTAACCATTTATCATCTTATAATACAAATCAATGGTTAGAAATACTCCGAACCAAGCAGAATTTGGGATTCCATAGAAATTATTTCAAAAATCAGTCTGTAGAAAGGGGGCTTAAGGAATGAAAACCAGTCCTTTGTGAAAGTCATCACCACCACCATCAATATCAGAATTTTTACCATTTATTCAGTGTTAATGGCTTTAAAAATACCAATCTCATTTAATTTGATCCTCTTACTTTCTGTGATAGGCACTGTGAACAGAGCATTAACAGAAGGAAATGTTAGGCTCCGAGACCAACCTCGAATTGGTAGGTGGTAGAACCTGGATTTGAGCCAGGTCAGCCTGACACCTTTATTACACTGCCTCTGACCAGAAAGCTGCCCAGACATGGTGACTGGTAACCAAGAAGACACACTTTCCTTGCTTTCCTCTCAGTCTCAATTTAGAGATTTAGTACCTTTACATAGATACACACTTAATGTTATGCACAAATACATAAAACCACCCTAATATATCAAATACTGTGTATTTTTAATATCAGTGAATTAAAATTCATTATTAGGATTGTGTTAAGTATGTTTGTAGAAATTTGGTGAATATCCCTACAGATAAAACAAGAAGATACAGTGAAGTGTTGGCAAAAATTAACATCTTCTTACTATAGTTACCTAGGACTTTTCTAAGCCTAAAAGACTTTCCTCCATTTGTTTTGTCAGTAATTTATTTAGCATTCTAAGACGTGTAAAATAGCCAGATTCTCTTTCATAACCTAGTTGTTTGCTTTTCTTATTGAGATGTATCTATGGCCTGTAACCTTTAACAGCCTTTCCTGCCTTGTATTCAAAATGAATGCCAAAATTCTATGAAAAATTATACTGTAATCATGTGTAGACTCTACTTTTTACTCCTATTTTTTAAAGTGTAGAAACAGGACTTTTATATTTTGCCTGTTTTTGCTCTTTTGTTATAAAATAACTTTCTGCTTGAGAACGTGACGCAAATTCCTTTCCATCTAAACTTACTTTCATTTCCCATCATACATTTCCAAATTTACCTTTTAAAAAAAAAAAAATTTACTCTCTGTGTTTATTCACCCATTCACTTTTGGGTGATATCTTGTGTTAGACAAATAAAGAATAAAATGGATTTAAATGGTTGAAAATACAAGAGAATCACTGGTTACCAATTTACACTAGAAATTTTCTACCCAACTGCATTTTCTGGGGAAATTACTTGGATCTTTTAAAACATTAATCTTTAAAATTAACTTGCCCACAATGATTAGAAAATTAAAACTTACATCCTTTCATGTAATGTACCACCACTTAGTTTTTCAAATTGCTTTCTACTGAAACTTACCAGTACATTTTTAAAAGATATTTTTAGTCTTAAAAATATATTTCATGATTTTTCTATATATATTAGCCTTTTAAGACAGATTTTATTATTTTTAAGATTCTAGATTAGTCAGTCTAATGTTCACTGGAATTGTTTTCTTATTCCTCCTATTCTCACGTTTATAATGTATTAGATAAACATTTCATATTCTAGAAGTACTCTATTTCCTCTCCTCTACTTATTTTTACATGTATTAAAAAAAACCCTGGACTGTTTGTGGTTCTCTCATTTAAATTTTGTGTTTCCATGTAATAATCATTAAAGTCTATTGAAACAGCAATAAAAGTTTGCATTTAATTATAGAAAGAAAATACTTCATGCTGTGTATGTGTGTAAGGAAGTAAGATTATAATTGACAATTGTCCTGTCAAAATACCCAATATCACTCGAAGAGAGTTAAGTCCTACCCCACTCCCCAAAGCTTTAAAATGTTCCAGTGCGTTCCAATTACAGAGTAAGACAAAGGATTTCAGCTTGGTCCACAATCAGAAACATTAAGCCAGCGTGTGAGGGAGGTCTGTAGCCCCTTGTCATTATGACGGTATGATCATTCACTAAAAACCAAAAGAGTGATTTTACAGCAAAGACAGTGATTTAAATCACCAAAATGTGCTGCACTGAAGAATGATCACTAATGCAGATGGCCTAGAGAGTCAAGACCTTTGGTTCTAAAACTAGCTTGGCTTCCTTAGCAAAAAAGATCCTAGCAAATAACTCATTCTTTGCACTACATGTTCCACAAACACTAAGTATTTTCTACTTTCATTTACAACAGGGGCAGAGATTCTCAGCATTTCTGAAATACCTGAAGAACCACGGAGAGGGGCAAGGTCAATACAAGATAGCATTTTTAAGAGTCTAGATAAGTTTAAACAAGTAGATCCTCAAAAAAGGCCGCAGTGCTAAGTCTGAGGGCAGTTTCACACAGCCATGTAAAATTTGATGAACTATTTTACTGAGAGAAGAGCTGGGTGAACTTGAGATTTCCACATATACTTGTCACTGGAGTACACATTGGTTTATAAATGAGAACCTGTGGTTCTTCCTGCCTATTTCCTTGGGGAAAGGATGAAGCTAACACTTCCGGCTACTTTTCCTTCTTCAAATTTCCTTAGGATTTCCTTCCTAGCATTTTATTTTCCACTTTCCTATGTGAATGCTCAGGAGATTTAAATAACCTACTTTTCTTCAGGCGAAGACTGGTAATTTAGCAAATTCCTGACATTCATCTTCATTTGCTCTTTCAGAACAAGACAACTTTTATTTTATGTGCTGCACCATTATAACGATCCAAAATTGCAAGAAAGAGCAGAGCACAGCCCCTACACCCACTCCTCTACTGCTCCTGCAAAAAGGGCCTATTTCAAATTTCTTTTAGGGGGCTAACTGGACTGTCAAGCCCCACAGAGCATGCAGTGGTTGAAAAAAAGAGAAGAGTCCAACAACGGCACCATGGCGGCTCTGGACTGGCAGAGGCATAGCCCCCAGCCCAGTGACGTCAAATGGCTGCTTTAAAACTGCAAGTCAAGAGTAAGCAGTTATAAACAGATTTAACAGATAAACACCAGATCAGACCCATGATCTCATCTGGCAGCCCTGCATATTTCCCATCCAAAAGTCCCAGCTGGGATCACACTAATTGGGCCTCTTCAACCACTCTGAGCAACAGGCTAAGAGAAATTTAGGGAGAAATTTTTGAAACTGATAAGAAACATATTGACATGGTGCCTGGTGAGAGGGGAGCGGAGATAGGCCATCTGGATGCTTGTGTATGTGAAAAGTTTTGTTTAGTGGAAATAATTCACCTAACTCACAAGCTGTACAAATATTAAGATCAAAAGTCCTAACTTTCGCAAACTGTCAGGAAAACCTCTGATACAGGAAACAGACACTGTCGTCCAGACTTCTTTTAGACTAAAGCCAAACCATTGTTGCGTGGCTAGTACCTGTCTCCAGTGCCCTGGTATCCCTCTCTACTCAAGAGTTGTACCAGCACTTTACAGCTATGTCTTTTGACTAAGAAAGTATATTTATGGTGTAGTTCACATGTAGAGCATTTGTAAGTCTTTTTGCTTGATTTCCCTTTAACACTTTTGGAAATGAATAATACTATTTCACAGATGAGAAACATGGTATAGGAATAATGAATTAATTATATACAAGTGTTTAAAAACTCAGCAGTTGGAGAGCTCAAGCTATTCAACAAAACTGAAATTATGCTGGAATCTTTGTGATAAAAATAACTATAGTGTTTGTTTCAAACCCAGAAATTTATGGAGCTGGAGAAAATTTTTAAGTTTTCCTGATTACATCACTTGTTTCTTTCAACGTGTGAAATTATCAAATACCTTATCAACACGCTTTCTTAAAGTTATTAAAGATTTTTCTAAAATTTCTTTTTACCACACACACTATTGAATAAATTTCTTCAATAACCAATAAATAATACTGTATATCCTCCATTTCTCTTCATTTTCCACCTATTAACTGCCACCTTTCTGCTTTTATCTCTTTAATACAAAGTCTGTTTAGACCTTAAGAAAACACCTTTCCTTCATGTTTTGCAAACTGTATATAAAAGAATACAAAATCCAAGTCTTATCTTATTAAATGAATCATCCAAGGGTTGGGGTTTTGCCTCTCTTCTTTCATTAACAGATACACTATTTAAGAGTAACACTGTTCCATTAATTAGAAATGGCCATCACAGAAAAGAAATGTTACTAATCTCCATTCAGAAACACTATTTTAAGTCATGTGGGATTCCAAAAGAACCCAAATCTACTACTGAAATTAGTCAATAAGTATTTATCAAGAAACCAATGACCACTTCACATCTACTAGGACAGCTGTAACTTTAAAAAACAGAAAATAACAAGTATGAGAACAGGAAAAACTGAAACCATCATACATTGCTTGTGGGAATGTAAAATGGTACAGTCAATATAGCAAAGTTTAGAGGTTCCTCAGAAAGCTAAAAATATAAACACCACATGACTCAGCAATCCCACTCCTAAGTATATACCCAAAGGAACTGGAAAACAGAGACTCAAACAGATACTTGTATACTAGTGTTCATAGCAGCACTGTTCTCAATAGCCAAAAGGTGGAAACAACCCAGGTGTCCATAAACAGATGAATGGATAAACAAAATACGGCATACCCATTCAATGAAATATTATTCAGCTATAAAAACGAATGGTGTTCTGATACCTGCTTCAACATGGATTAATCATAAAAAACATTATGTTAAGTGAAAGAAACCAGACCCCAAAGGACAAATATTTCAATATTTAAAATAGGCAAATTAACAGAGACAGAAAACAGATTAGAGGTTACCAGGGACTAGAGGAAAGGAGAAGTGAGGAAGTATTGCTTAATGATTCAAGTTTCTGTTTGGGGTGATGAAAAAATTTTGGAAACAGTCATGATAGTTGTACAACATGGTAAATATTAACACTGAATTGTACACTTAAAAATCATTAAAGTGTCAAATTTTGTTATATTTTATAATTAAAAAATAATGTAACATCAAAAACCATTGAACTGTACACCTTAAGTGGGTGAATTATATGGTATGTAAGTTAAATCTCAATAAAGCTATTTTTAAAAGGACCCAATAGACTTGGGGTGCAATGATAATTAGAGATCACTTAGATCGGTGAGTCTAGATTGTGAATATAGCAAATTATTGTACTAGGCTAAGTAATGTTTAGCTGTGAAGGCAATTTATAGTAATATACACAGTTTGATTGCATGAGATTTCTCTAGTTCCAATAAAATAACGTATAATAAAGCCTATGATAAAACCTAGGCCAATAACAACTATTTAAAATTAGAGGACGAGGGTTATCAAACAAACTGGCACATATACTCAAGAGGCCACACACAACCTTCTAAAGTTCTTTAGATGAACAAATCCCACCAAAGTAAGACACCAACAGAAGACAATGCCTGTTATGCAACTTTACACAAGCAGGACCAGGACAGGCCTGTGGATCTTAAGTATTCACTACAAATTATTCTTATTTATGAAAACACAATTTCAGCTACACAACAATGGCAATATGGGGGTCTTCACAGTTGGTAGGAATAGCCAGAGATGGTTTATTCCCACCTCTGCTCAGGGTCCTCATCCCTAGGCCTGCTTTGCTTCCTATGTTTCTTCTTAAAATTTCTACTTATCAAAATTCTGCTAGGTTATAACTCTCACTGTCAATGTATTTGATTTTCATTCCAAAATGATAAACGAATCCTAAAAATAATTTGATAATTTGGATTATCAGCTCCCCCTTCCATTAGCATGGAAAATTGAACAGAAAGCTGGTACAGAAACTACAAACGTGTGTGAAGGATAAAGGACAGGTCAGATATTTTGCTATTGGGTTAAAGAATGGATGGAGTTTCTAATCATGTGGATTAATGGGGCCATAGATAACCTGAAAGTAAGTCTGGGTTTGGGTTATTTTTAGCTTAATTTGGCTTAGTTTGCGAGTTTTTGCTACAAGAACAAAATATACTGAATTTACTTTAGAAGATTTGACTAACCCCCTGATAAAAGTTGTGTTACCACTTAATTCAATCTGAGCATGTTTTTCCATAAAATTATCAAATCGACTAAAGCATAATCCAAAAATGGAAGAAAATGGATTGAAAAATCATTTAAAGTCATTTTGGGAAGACTATTAATACTAATAACTGAACTAAACATTAATCAAGACAGAAATAACAAGAAGGAAAGCTCTAAACATGGACAAGTGGTTCAGAACACTGTAAGCTGTTCTATACGGAGGGACTTAATGAACTGAGGCTTAAGTTTCTTAATAGTAGAATGAAACAAAATATTACAACATGGAACTTTCCCCCAAAGGAATGCGAGGAAGAGCTTTTAAGAGAAGTCTGGATGAATGACATGAGAGGAGAAAATTTTTTAATAGCTATGAGCATCGTATGTTTTTAATTCACCAATTAGAAAAAATGATCCTGAAAGAGCAAAATGTGTTGGGTCGTGGGGAAGATGTGTCAGCTTCATGATTAAGTACAGCATCCCGAATCGGCCCATTTTCTCTACAGAGAGAAGAAACCCTGGCTCCGTGGTCACGTACCAAACTTTGTAATGACCATTTGTCCTGGACAATGTGAATTAAATAGTCTGTCACTGCCACCAGGAAAAATGCAGCAACATTCCATGGACCCAGCAAGCAGCAAGATGGTATAAAGTAGACAGGACTAAGACACAGGAGTGTCTAGTTGTAGGTTTAAACCTACACTTCCTGGTTGAGCCATCCATCCTCTCTAGTCTCAGTTTCCTTAACTATAACAGTAGGACAGTTCTAAGGTACAAAAACCTAATACTTTCATATAAAATTTTAAAATAGAGAAAGAGATCAACCAGGAGCTTAATAAATGCTCTAAAATCAGAGGCAACCTCTGAGCACAAGGGAGCTCAGGTTTAATACTCCACAAGTAAATACTGAGAGTTATCCTTAGGTCCACAGAATAGAACAGAACTGGATCTGTTGCACTTGGAGTTCTTCCCACGTTATTAACACATGAGCAACAAACAGCATTAGTGATTAAGGGAGAAGGTGCTGCTAACGGAAGCTTGCTGCCAGTGAAAAGAGCTGAGCACAAGAACTGAACCTAAAACCAGACTTCAGGACAAGAGAGCACAACGATGTGGGCCAGCTGGCATGGGGATGGGCACCTCTATCACCGTGTAACAGCAGGGCTCCAAACCTGTTGTCTGTACTGATGTAACCCTCTGCACTGAGAAAAAGGGAAATGATGTTTGCTATACTCTGCTTAGTAAGGAAAGGAAATAGTTTATGGCCCTTTAAAACTCTTAAAAAACTTCATCAGATGAAACAGGTCACTATTAAAGCCTACTGTTTTTCCAACAGCGGGACAGTGACCTGTGTTGTCATAGAGCTGAGACAAAGCAAGGCGACGGAAGGCCTATTCTGTGAACAAGCTTCAACTGCTGTTATTCCTGTATATATTAAAAACAATGAGGAAAAAACCTGGTGAAAACGTCATCTAACAGCTTTAAAGGATCCAGAATACTTTCGCATTTAGAAAGATGCCACCTGGTTAGAATGAAAGAAAACACTGCCTAAATCGAAATCACAGTCTTATTTTCAAGTTTAAAATTTGGTTATGTTGAGAGGATTCTGATTGTATCTATGTAATACAAAATGGTTTTATAATTTTTTTGCATCAGAATATTCAATTATACACTGTGCGTCGGTACTGTTGAAGTAAATAACTGGTTTACATTTTGTTCTGTGGGAGAGGAACAGAGTAAGCAGTTACGCTGACTAGAAGGTCACTTATCCAAATCCAAAAAAATTCTGAGCAGTTCGGAGCTCCTGGATTCCTAAGATGTTCCTGTATGCTTTTACGAAAAACCAACAACAGTAACAAGCAAACCATTCTTCTGAGAGTGTACACATTTTTTTTCCTCAAGCTTAAAAACCTTTCAAGACCATGTCACTATGACACTATCACGCCAAGTAAACAGACCCCTTAAGAGGCCCTTTCCCTTAGGCCTCCAAGTCATTAGACTGGGTCTCTCCTACAGCCCTCCTCAGCATGGGGAGCCTTAGTCTCCAGGCACTCAGAGCAGCTGGCAGGGCACCTGTAAGGTTCCACAGCGACACAAAGGCCAGCAACACAGAAGCCAACAGTCACACAGCAACCAGTCAAGTGGCCATCTGCCTTTTAAGAAGCACCCCAAACACTTCTGGCAGCTTTCATCAACCATCACTTATAGCTGTTTAGGCCAAGTGCCTGGAGAAGGATGCAGCCAGACTCTTCACTGAGACGCCTCACTTAAGGATCGGCCCTTGGCTTCCAGAACTAAACTGTGTTTCCACCTTCTCTGGGCTTGGTTCTCCTTAAGTTGTTTTATTTTTTTTAATACACCAAAGGGGAAAAATATTTGCTAAAACAAAGCTAGTAAAAGGCTAAAAAAATTAGCAGACAAAATGCCTACAAACCAAATACAGGTATCTCTATTCAATTAGAGTTGACTATCATTTATTATATCACAATGCAGAATGTCTTTTGGGAAAGCCATATATGCAAGTTTCAAATCAATCAGAATAAAGACTACGACTTGTTTTAAAAAAAAAATCCACACACCTAAAACAAAAACCTCATGTGATAAGGAAAGCCAAGACTGTGATCTGTTCTTGGCTTAGGCTTAGCCATTGAGAGCATAATGATGGCCTAACTAAACTGGACACCACCCTGCACGTGATTGAGTTGAATTAAAGTAAGACCCATGTTAGCAGGTATGTTGAGTATTACAGTAAAGCTAGAGAAGAGCCAAGTGTTATTTGATAGCACATCCAATCACAATTCTAAAAGGCAAAAAATATTTTTAGAGGGCTAACTAATGACTCCCTCCCTGTTAGACTGAGCTGTCATATTCCTGCCATTTGATTTCCTATCCAAAGAAGTTCTATTACTTCCTACCACCTCATAAGGAAATTCCCAACAATTAACACCATTAGTACTTACATTCAAAGCATTCTTTGCAGCTTCTGCTTCTGAACGACTGTCAAAACTGACAAAACCTACGGGCTAAGGAAAGAGAAAAAAATATGAAGGAAAACAAATCAGAGGATGCCTATTTTTCTGGGTCAAAAGTGATGTCAAATTGAAGAGCTAAGATATAGAAATGACCACAGGCAATGGGTAGAAATAAGAAAGCCAGCCCAGAAGAATGATGACTCAGTGGCTTAGCCAAATTTCTAACATGAATCAAGGGGATTGTGAAGGTGGTTCTTCAAGGGCACAGCTGGGGATTAAGAGAATCATAAAAAAATCTAGAAGGGGTTGGAAGGTGAGCAGCGGTGAACAAGGGAACAGAGGAAAACTTGGGTGGAGAGGCTCTACTTTCCTAAATCAAATTCACTGTACCTCAGTTTCTTCATCGTTTAAAATGGAAAGAGAATCGAATCACCTTTTGGTACACTGTAAGTGCAAGGAATATAATGACACAATGATAAAAGCCCTGTCTTCTCACTGCATGATCAAAATTATATAACCTACATTTTAATCTCAAATCACAAAGGATGCCTTTAAAAAAGTCTTGTGTTCAATTAGTTGTAAACCATATTGTTTCAACTAAAGAGAGAGGGGTCATAATTCCTTTGGACTCAGTATCTTTCAGTCCAGAAGGATGGTTGCAATAGCATATTTCTGATGAACCAGAGAATACCTTACTGATGAGAAGTGAAGAGGTAAGCACCCTGACTGCTCAGCCGTTTAAAAAAAAAAAAAAGCATACATCTAAAAATCGTCAAGACACTTGCGGGCACCATCAGGGTTATTGATTACTGCCTCCACTCTGCACCTTCTGTGCCCCCTTACAAACCTGGGATTCTGCCTGTGGTTATTAGGGGTTTGAGAGACAGTGTGATTCTTCACCATTCAAATACTCATACTGGATTGTGATAAGTTTGCCTGTTAAAGTTTATAAAAAATAGGAAAGAAATGGCAATAAAAGTGAATTTGGATAGTAATTAATAATTTCTTTTGAACATACAGTTCTATCTTAATATAACTACGCTGGATGCATTATATTTGCCTTCCTTGGGGATAGTCCCAGACACCCTACCTGTAAACTATAGAGTTAGGAATCATTTACAGGTACTAATTCCTAACTGATCTCATCTTAATTTTAGAGCAGCAACAACAAAAAATCAAATCTTAATGGGAATAAAAAAAAGAATGTCAAGCCCTAGTAACCTTCTGAAGAAAGTCAATCCAAACTTATTGTGGAAGTGATCATTTATGTGCAAGTATGAAATTCTTACCTGCTTAGATGTGAGCTTTATAAGAGAACCCTCGTAGCCCTGAAAAGAAAGAACCAAAATTTAGACCAAAAAAAGTACTAGGGGAAAAAAGCAATTATAAAGCATCTTGCTCAAGTGAAAATGAGTCCTTTTTGACTATGGACTAACTCTTCTCACAAATGCTTAAGTTAACTGGGGAAACAAATTTTACATACCCACACACCCACAATGTATATCCTGTTTGGATACTTGGGCCCAAGAGAAATCAAGTCCCAAAATTCATGCACTGATGTTCCTTTCCTCTATATATATTTTCATGAAATTACGCAATGGTAAGAAAATGGTGTCTACGACAACAACAGGTCCTTTTCATTTTACAGAACAAGAAGAGGGAAGGGGGCGGGGGGAACTAAATGAGGAAGGTCAGAGTATGTGATGACTTGATCATATATTTGCTATAAAACAACAATAAAACATTAAGAATATACTTAGTAGAACTTATTAATGAAAATTTCAAAACTGCCAGGAAAGGTTAAACAAGCAGTCATGCTAAATTTTGTTAAATTCTTTTGCTTATTTACTGCAGCTGTCAGTTTTCATGTTGGTATTCTGATTGGGAGATGCAAAAATTCCCTGCTGGGTTTTTTTTACTCCAGCTCATCCTCCAGGGAGATGGAAACACTCCCTTCCACCCCTCCCTTTACCTTTCCTGGCTCCCCAGGACAAGTATAACAAAGTCTGTTTATTTCTGAAAATAATCAATGGCCGGTGGCTTGCACTGATGGCTGACACAAGAAAGGAAAAAACACCACTTGACATGATTGACCACCACACCTATCAGTACAGAGACAGATTTGCAGACGAGGGTCAGCCTCCGGGGACTTTAATTAAAAGAGGGTTGTTAGGAATGTACCAGGGTCCTGACTTTAGCGTTGGGGTTTCTGGGCAGGATGTTGGGATTGATTCATACTCCTATCTTCCCAGCAGAGAACTATGTTACCAATTAGCTACTGTAAACATTTTACCTCAAAGGCCTTGAGCTCTTCTGGCCAGAGAGGTCATGATTCACAGCCCTGCCTCTTCCTTTTTCAAGGTGTTCTCACTCTCTGAAAAACCTGAAGGTTTAAACACCCTGAAGGTCTTAGAGGCAAAGGACAAATGGATATTTCACTCAAGTAAAAGATCACTGGTAGGGATATATTATCCTCTCAAGTCACAAAGAGAGACGTAGTATCACATAACAGTTCAGAACAGGGATTGCAGAGTCAAACTGCTTGGGTCTGAATCCTGGCCCTGCCATTTATTATGTGTATAAACTTGAAGAGAATTTATTCAACTGCTCCAAGTTTCATTTTCCTCATTTGAAAAAAAATGAGGCCAATCCACGTTAAAGAAATGTGGTGAGAATTAAGTGAGATAATTCATAGGGGGCTTGATGCAAAGTCTCTCTATACACATATGAAAACGTAATTATTTTGTCCATTAATAGGATCAATTAGCTTAAAAAGTCCTCATCCTACAAAAGGGACAGATAGTTAAAAAAAAAAAAAAAAAAACAACTGCAACCCTGCAGAAGAAACTCAGGAAATTCTATAAAGTTGGCACTCTCCCCACACCTTCTCTTTCTCTCCCATTTCCTCCCAGCTAACCTCATGTCTAACCTTTATTTCCCTCTGTAATGTCATCATTATTGTTCCATTAAGAAGATAGCTGTCAGAATGGAGTTACGTCCACTATTACGTGGTGCCTTTTTGGTACATAAGCTAGATTCTGTTTAACCTTCGTTGCTTTAACTGGCCGCTCAACCCTCCTCTACCCTCTCCTACCCAGCTGTTTTCAGGGCCAGATCCTCCCCACTCTCCCTAACAAGCTACATACTGTCCCTCGACATGTCCTGCCTCTGTGGCTGGGGTCCTGCTTCTACCAGGATGGATCTTTAACTAGAACTCAAGATGGTCTATCATGTAATCATAAGTGTGGCCCTGGCCAGGCATTGCTGCTGACATGTCCTCAGCTGACATAACCAGCTCAGACATAAGCTCTTAACTTATCATAAGCTCCAGGTTCATTCCTTGAGGGCTAAGGTCTCCAGCCCACATTTTGCCCAGTCTCAGCTTTCTCCTATCCTCCAAAGGCTAACCTGCAAGGCTTCTCCTTAGACCACGGTTGTTCCAGATTTAGTTGAATTTCTTGTTAAATTTTCAACCCCAGCAACATTAAGTATCTCTAAAGTACTTTAGTCTTGATAGTCACAATGGACAGAAAATTGCATTAAATACTTCACTAAGCACCAGGAAAGATTAGCCTCCACTCATACCAAACAACTCTTTAAAATTTTGTTTTACTATGCTTGAAACTTAGGGCAGCCTGCCTATGGAAAACATAATGGTGTTAGGTTCCTAGTCTAGTTCATAAAAGTTCATTTACCCTGTTACGTCTTCAAAGAATATTATCAACAGCAGTATTTCAACTCAAAAGGAACCTCCTCGGAATAGGGTTTAACTTATATTATCGTATTTGAAATATAGATACGTAAGTAATTGATAATATTTTCCGGTGACCTGTACTCAGAAAAACAACCCCAACTGGCGAAGGACAAACAGGGAGGACACTAAGGCTGTTGTACGCAATAAAACAGAAACAGGTGCATGCCCATGTCAGTGAGAGACTGCTTCAGGTTAGCGGCTGGGAGGACAAAAGGCAGTCTCAGTCTTTCCTAAGTGAGAATGTATTAGAACTGAGTAGTTAAATCTCCTTTACTCACTAGCCTTTTAAAAACATGACTTTATAGGGTACTTTCTCAAACATTTCATTTCTTCCTTCAAAAAGCCCCATGAACCTTATACACACACTTTTGGTCTTTTTTTTTTTTTTTTTTTTTTTTTTTTACAATTTCTGAAAGATACAACAGGTACCTTAAATGGTCTGAAAAGCAGATACAGCTCCCGAGGTTTGATATCCAGAGGGAGACCACTGACAAAGAGAGTCCGGACCTGAAAAATAAACATGAGAAGAGATCAAGGGCGTGGACAAACTGAATAGCTCAACTGAAATCCCAAGAACCCATTTCTTCAAATATTCCATGACGCCTACCTAACTCACGCTCTTTCCTGACACAATGAGTGCTCTAATGTTAAGGTGCCACTGAGCCAACTCTCGAGTATCTGAGTGGGTTATCACAGTCAATCACTGGTAGCTGATTTAAATTTACAAACTGACCTCTCCATTTCCAATTAGCCACTGCTTGGTTCCAAAAATGTGAGGAAAAGAGAGGGTCCATAATTAAAATATTAGCTTAAGGAAAAAAAAAATGTCATGAGGACAGTAAATCTAATACTCCTCTGGACTAATCAAATGAACATAGAATGTGGTTCAAAAATAAGATTGAAAAATTTTTGTTTCCTCCTGACTGTCTTGGCCATTGTGTCCCACATTGGCATTGATAATTACAATAACTTTAATAAATGCAAAAGTTTATTAAACAATTGAAATGCATCTAAATAGTAGCCAGATGCATAACTCTGCATTTGTTCAGTTCCAAAACAGCAGAGCAGAACTCACTGACCTATAAGGCCTAGGGTACAAATGTTATGTATTTTTGATGTGTCTTAAAATACAAAACATAGATTACTCTGATCCTTCCAGCTGTAAATGTGTAAACATGTTGGCATCTGAGTTGAAACTTAAAGGATAGAATTTCCCACGTAGATATAAAAAGGTGAGATGGGGAAAAGTCACAGGCAGAAAAAAGAATTCACCAAGGCAATGAAGAGGGGGAGACCACAGTGTATTCTAGGAGAAAAGTGAGCCAAAACTGAACAGGGATGGAGGATCAATTCACCGGGGCATCAAGTCATTGGCTCAGGAATACGGTCTTGATTCAGGAGGCAAGGAGTAACCACTGAGTTATCACCACCAGATTTTGTTTCTACTTGCTTATTTGAGTCTGTTTTGTGTACCTTTAGTCAGTTCCCCCTCCTCCAGCTTTCAGATAATAGTTGACATACAACATTATTTAAGATGTACTTTTTGATCTAATAAACATATATATATATATATATATATATGTATATGTATATTGGAAAATTACTACTATAGCAGTAGCTAACACCTCTATCAAATCACAAAACTACCATTTCTTTATTGTGGTGAGAACATTTAAGATCAACTCTCAGCAACTTGCAAGTATATAAAAAACAGTATTTTAAATATAGTCACAATGTTGTGCATTAGGTTCCCCAGAACTTCTTCAACTTCTAACTATTTTGTACCCTTTGACCAACATCTCCTCTCTTTTTCTCTTACCCCTCAGCTCTTGGTAGTAACCATTCTACTGTTTTTATGAGTTCAAGTAAGTTCATGCCGACATTTTCTATTCCTCTTCTCTAAATCAAGCTCATACATGATTGAGTTCATTAGAAATCACGTTGCTCAAGGGGAAAAAAAAAAATCAATGCTCAACTGTAAACCACATATAATTATGGAAGGGTTTTCCTTCGTGAGAAGTAAGGAGAATATTTGTTAGAATCCTAACACTTCCCATTGATTCTGGCTTGAAGAAGTACAAACCAGCAAGCAAGACCCTTTTTATTGGTCTAGTACAGTACATGGTACAGTGTCATGCATACCATTTGCATGTAGCTGTATAATAAACATTATGATAATGTAAACAGCCCTAAAATCATGAATGCCTTATTTATATTTTAAACAGCTGTACTGAGGTACAACTGACATATAATGATAGGTTTTGACATATGTAAAACCTGTAAAGCCATCACAACAGTCAAGATAATGAACATATCCATCACCCCCGGAAGTTTCCTTATCTCATGCCCCTTTAATCCTCTTCCATCTTGTCCTATTATTCTCATTCCTTGGCAATCACTCATGTGCCTTCTGTCACTATGGATTAGTATGTATGTTCTAAAGTTTTATACAAATGGAGCCATAAAGTATGTATCCTTTTTTGTCTGCCTTCTTTCACTTTGGCATAATTCAGATTCATCCATGTTGTTGCATATTATCAACAGTCTACTCCTTTTTACTACTGAGTAGTTTTCAGTGGTATGAATACATCAGTTCATTTGTTCACTTGTTTATGAAACACGGGGGTTACTTCTAGTTTTTGGCCTTTACAAATAAAATGACTACGAACATTCATGTATTGATGGACATAAGTCTTCTTTCTTCTTGGGTAAGGAAATGGAATACCTGGATGAAATGATGGGCATATGCTTCAGCTTTTTAGAAAACTGCCCTTCAATTCCTTGTTTTATGGCCCAGAACACAATAAATGTTCTGTGTGTACTTAAACGTATGTTCTGTTGCTATTGGGTGTGGTGTTTTCTAAATTTCAATTAAGGTCAAGTTTGTTTTTCAGTATATCTTTTGCTCCCCCTCTGCTCCCTCAGCTTTGCCAGTGATAAACACTCTTTCCAAGGAACTTTCTTTATCAAAGCTACTACTGCCGAATTACTAAGAACTGCCGAAGACACAGGTGATGAGGGAATCTTGCTATCCAGTGTGCCCTGTCTGCTCTCCATAACCTTCTTCCCACAGTCCAGAAAGTGAGCACCATCTGTTCTACCTGGCTGCTCTGGCCAGGACAACCTGGACAGAGAGGGAATCCCAGCTCCCACTCATTCAGATTTTGCTGAGTGTCCATTATGTCTAACAGTATACCAAGTGCTAACCGGATTACAAAGACTTCCATGGAAATAATAAGCAGATTCTGTGTTTTAAACACTAGAGTACCATTTGTCCAGCAGGGAAGCTTGGCCATGTGACAGGTATCAATTAGGACCTGAGGAGTTAATTCAGTAAATGAACTACAATTTATAGTAGTGTTCTAAAGAAAGGCTTTAGAAACCTGCAAGTCAAATAATTTATCAACAAAACCCACTAGAAATCTGGGGGTTATCAACAAAAGATTACTAGATATAAATTAAGGTCCCTCTACATTCATAAAATGTATTATCCTGCAACCAATAAAAATGATGTTCAGGGGAAAAGTACACATAATTTTAGTTTTATCCTGTAAAACAAACAGCCAACACACATAGGTATATGGAGAAGAGGAAAAAATGCCTTCTAGGATATATATTTCAAAATGTTTACATCTATATGGTTTAGCCCTGAATAACGGAATAAGTAAAATGGAAAAAATACTCGTACTTTCTTAGCTTATTTGTACTTTCTATCTTTCTAAATAAGCATATTTTAGAGACTATAAATTTATTGTTAGGTTGAGAAATGCCTAGATTTTTAAGTTACTTTGCTTTCTTCAGGAAACCATAAATAATGTCAATATTTATATCAATAAAAATTGAGAAGTTTAGGGAGAAAATTTTTTTATGTAAGTATTTCAGAATTAGAAGATTCTTATCCTAGTGTCTCAACAGGAAAACTCCTACGTGTTTTAAAAAAAACCTGCACTCCTGTTAGGCCTGTTTGTCAATCACCCATGAATAAACAGAGACTCGCAGCCACTATATTTTGTTCATCAAATTAGAAGCAACTAAGATGTCTGGTATTTTATTTACATGTGGACATGAATTACATTTCTTAGGATCTTACTAGTGAAGTGCATTATTGTCTCAGAAATCTGCCAGGCTATCTCATCTTTCACTGAAGAGATATCCTCTCCTCTGATGGAACATAAAGACTGACTAGGAAAAATAACTCAGATACTTACAATATGAATTTATAAGTATAACTAAAGGTCTCTTAAATCCAAGTGCTTGGAATCTATGTGTTCTGAATCCTTTTTAGACCTTCTTAGACTAGGAAATTTCATTAAGTTAAAAAACAAAAAGAAAAAACAAACAAACAAAAAACTATGGATAATGAATGGAAAAAACCTCTTTCTGAATATCTAATTCACGCTTTTCTGTGGTGCCACTGGGACCTAGAATCAAGAGGATGTTTTAAAACACTTTAGTTCCCTACTCGTCTCACAACCAGTTGTTTTATCTGAGCCATTTGAAACAGCAAAGCACTTCACGGTTTTGCCTTTGCTATGTCTATGGAAATCTCAAAGGTAAGACATGATTCTTGCTTGCAGGGAGCTTACTGTCACTGATGGAATATGCAGCTTTCTGTGACAACAGAAAGTTTAGCTCATTTAGAGAGTAACCAGTTAGAACACCAATAGTGAGATTAAAGTTTAAGACAGACGTAAATCCACGATCAAAAACTCGGAAAAAAAGTGCCCCAAGACAACAAATGAATGATGCCAAATGAACTCTATAGCAGGTCAGTCATTATCCAGGGCAACCCTTAATTTAACAGCATTGTCTACGGACACAGATGTACCTGGCACTATGCCTTCAGCACCACAGATGTTTACTTTATCAGACACACAGGGAAACTCAACATTTCTTAGTCAAGGACACAACATGCCTCATATAAGTTCAAGACATGAAGCTGCTGACAGCTTTATCCCAAAGGGGCGCTAATGGATTCTGTAGATGTACCTCCAGCTTCATTTCTACCCCAACAGGACTGGAAGAATAAGTGCCAGGAGAAATCGGCCTGTGCCGGACAGTGAGAGCAAGGCTCTTCTTGGCTCAGCCATTATCAACCTTCCCGCAGAGGCTACAATTACATTTTGGATAAAACTGTGTGTTCTTTAACGGCACTGTCAGCTCCCACGGGGAAAGACAAGCCACATTTCAGTGACTGACTTCCAATTTAATAAACTCTAATTCAATAAGGAGAGTCATCATGTCACTCTTGGGCTTTCCTGGCTAGAAAGGCCAAAACAGGCCTTGAAATGGAAAGGCTCTCCCTCTAACGAAGAGCATGCATTATCTCGGAGGTAATCTAGTATTACAATAAAAGCCAACAGACAAATGCTTATTAATTTCAGCGCACAGTAGAGAATAATCTCACACACTTTTCAGCAGCCACATCCGGTAAACACCACAATGTCCAAAGACTATGGGCATTTTCTGTGTATGTTTTAATCGTTTATAAAAAGGTCTTTGACATCATCTCTAGCTGTTTTGATCTGACCTCTTGAGGTTCCTCTTAAATTCATAGGATTGGGATAGGCAACTTCTCATTTTCTAATGACTCACGAGTAACTGTGGATAGTCACTCATTTGAAACATTCTAAAACCCACGGCGGGTGCTTCTACGATCATCTATCCTCTGCAAATTCTCTCTCCATCTATCCACATTCTCCAGAAGCTTTCAAATGTGTTGTATGTTTAAATCATTCTTTTGGAGTAACCATTCTTTGAAACACGCAAGCGGATTCCCAGATAAAATATTTCAAAGGTCATTTCAGAGTGTCAGGGTGCTTTTGTGGGTGGTGTGCAGCACAGTCCTAGGCACATGGTACAAGTAAGTATCCCACTTACTTGGGAAATAGCAGTACAGTTACAACATCAAATGAGAAACATGACAAAAAGGCAAAAGAGATTAACGTTATAAGAGACAGGTATTTGAACAAAAAGAGAAATGAGATGAAAAACAAGGGAGGAAAAGAAAAACAGACTGAAATCACAACAGACCTAAAAAGTCATGAACCGACCACAAATTCAGGACTATGCACCCATTAATAAGGAGAGAATGATTAATATATGGATATTAGTAAAATCACATTTCAACTAATGATGACTGAAACATACTTATATGTAAGTAAGTCCAATCTCAACAAATGTAAATAAGTAATACACAAGTCTGAAAAGACGCTCAAACTCTTGCAAATTTAAAATGGTGAGCAAACATCTGTAGCTAATGACATAGAACGAGGTTCCTGATTATTAAGTGAAAAAGCAACACCAGAAATTGCCCATAATCCTAGTAATTCTTTCAGTGTTTTTATAAATTAGTACATGCTCAAGTTAAAAAAAAAAGTACTGGAAGAATGTACACCACATTAACTATATGTTAATAGTGAGGAAGGAAGGGGGGATTACAGAGAACTTCCAAGTACTTATACATTCTGGTATTTAAATACTTATTAAGCATCAACTATTTCTTTGAAAAAAGAACAAACACAAGCCCAAATGTATCTCCTTTCTTCAAAAATACAGCCCTTGGGTCCTGCCTGTCCACTTCCATCCTCAGAAATAAATTCTCATCTTCCTGCCTGTCCTTGCTCCACAGGGACAAACTTGATCTACTAGAAATATATATTCATGTATCTTACTTCACATTTTAATTCTGACCATGAGTCAGTGTTACTTCATACCTACTCTAAAAATAAAATCTAACTAAAAGAGGGGGCACCAGTGACTGTAAGGTAAGGGCCAAGAAGCAGGACCATCCATTCCGGCTTCAGTCAAATGCTAGCTCTGTAGGACAAGAAGAAAGGAATCACTCACTCTCCGACATCTAAGGAAGTGCCATCTCTCTTCTGAGACATGAAATACAAATGTGGTTTCAGGGACAGTAAAGTTAAAGAGAGGGGGAGAGGGGAGAGGGGAGAGGGAGGGGGAGAGGGGAGAGGGGAGAGGGAGTGTGTATGTGTGTGTGTGTGTGTCAGCATAAATCCCAGAGAGCTGTGGCCAGGTCAGGGGGGATGTGTGTATTCCAGAGCCCTCTAAGTTTTACACACTGGTTAAATTATTTTATTCTTTTTAAATAAAGTGTGTAAATGGATTTAGCTCTTTGCTTTTTCTATAAGCACCAGCTGAAAAACTAAACTGCAAGACTGAGCCCTGCTGACGGCTGCTGGTCCTCTCAGTTCCAAAGAAAGCTCTACTGGCCTGCTATGATTTCCCATTCATATCTTGCCACCATGAAAATGGATTACCACAATCATTAAAATGGTCTGCCAGGCATTTAATTCTGGTTGCAGCTCAGCAGAAACTGACCAGCCTTTGGTCAAGCTACAGTTTCTTCCTGGCATTGGCTTTAAGATGGAACAGGTGGTCAAGTTCTTTTTTCCTGACAGTTGACCATCTATTGGACTTAAAGACTTGCTCCCTTTCTAGCCTGGGTAGGTATGTTTTGGTTCAGGAGGACAGGTTGCTACAGACACCAAGGACTAACTGACAGACATAGGATAAAAGGGTCACTATGCTGTTGTTACGGACTCCCAGGTTTATTTGTTTTAAATGGATAATTGTTCTAACCTTTCTAAAGAAAAAAAGCCACATACCTATCTACAATGCACACTTTTGTAGTTTTGAGGGATCCACTAGTGTTTGCTCTGGGTGATATTCAATTAGTTCGCCCTATCTATATAATCAAACTTATACCTTTATTTAAGGCCAACAGAAAGCAAGGTCCCTTTGCCAAGATGATCTAAAAATTGCCATTAAGTATCAGGGAAAGGAGGAAGACTTGTGGGAGCTCATACGGAAGAAAGAGAAACACCACATTCCATAAACTTGTATGTGCAGGGCTCAGAACATGCACAGGAAGGTGGGATCCCACGCGAGCAGTAGGTAGACCATGTTCATTCTTTGAGGAGCCTATTGCAGGCCAATCCAATGTTGATTTATAATCGGATGGTCTCATAATCTCTCACCTTGTTAGGACTTCTTAAAATCAAAGTCTAATCTAGGCTATCCCTCGAGTCTGTTACATTTCTAAAAGGATAAGACATATCAAAAATTTCTAGGGTTTGAAACTGCCCAAGTATAGGCAGATGTGTCTGTACATGTAAGCATTTAACCACATTATTATGAAAATTCCTTAGTGCTATCAGACACAAAGGAAGGTGGGTACCAGAGGCAAATCAGGAATTTAGAATTTGAATCAGCCTAAATAGGAAACTAGATATGTGTGTGTGTGTGTGTGTGTGTGTGTGAATTTAACCTCATTATTAGGAAATTCAATGAGTGCTGTCAAACACAATATATGGTAGCCAAGTCCTTAGAGTTCAACAAGAACTTCCTTATAAAGGCAGAAAACTTTACCCTTTAACACCCCACTCTGGCTTCTCTTAAGTTCCTTCAGTCAACTTTCTTATGGCTTTTTCTGTTTAAATACTGGTTAGCCAATGAAATCTGACTCTTCATCCCATTACACTGCACTGCTTATGTTGTTAAAACATGGAGATTTTTAAATGGATAATTAATCCAGTGTATTATAAACGGAAGTTTGCATTCTAATGCCCTCAAATGCAGCTATCCTTAGGGTTTTTTTTAATCCTATAGAGTACTCTGAAATTTAATGTCAAAAAAGATCTCCCAGAGAAAAAGGAATCCTCCTACACAGCTGGTGAGAATGTAAACTGGTATAGCCGCTATGGAGAACAGTATGGAGGTTCCTTTAAAAACTAAAAATAGAGTTATCATATGATCCAGCAATCCCACTTCTGGGAATATATCCAGATAAAACTATAAATGGAAAATATACAGGCACCCCAATGTTCATAGAAGCACGATTTACAATAGGTAGGACATGGAAGAAACCTAAATGTCCATCAACAGATGAATGGATAAAGAAGATGTGGTGTATATATACAATGGATTACTCAGCCATAAAGAAGAATAAAACAACGCCATTTGCAGCAACATGGATGGACCTAGAGATTATCATATTAAGTAAATTAGACAGAGAAAGACAAATATCATATGATATCTCTTATATGTGGAATCTAAAAAAAATGACACAAATGAAATTATTTACAAGCCAGAAATAGACTCATAGACATAGAAAACAAACTGATTACCAGAGGGGGAAGGGGTTGTGGGGGACAGATAAATTGGGAGTTTGGGATTAACATATACACATTACTATAGATAAAATAAACAACAAGGACCTACTGTATAGCACAGGGAAATGTATTAAATATCTTATAATGACTTATAATGGAAAAGAAACTGAAAAAGAATATGTACATGTTTAACTGAATCTCTTTCCTGTAAACAACACTGTAAATCAACTATACCTTCAAAAAAAGAAAAGAAAAGAAAAGATCCCCTGGGCCACCCATAATACCGACTTTTCCATGGCCTAACAAAATGAACTATAAGCAAAAACATGAAAGATACTATCAAAGTCCCAAGACCTCTCTCCTGCATAGTTTGGGTGACTGTCATTTTACAAAGGAGATCTGTTAAAAGTCATTCCACCTCTCTCAAACTACATAGTTCTTCATGGTCACTTAAAGTACCTGGAAAAAAATGAGCAGTGGCAGATTACGGCCCCAACACTGCCCAGGGGTCTAATATATTTATTGTCTTTGATAAAAGTAGTGAACAAACCATCTGAGGAACCTTATTCCACTGTCGACTTCAGCTTGCAGTGCATTCTTAATAACCACCCACAACTCATCACGGTTCTAACAACTACAGAAGGTATTACAATCGCAAAACTAAAAAGCTATGAAAAAAGGTTTGCTTCCCAATGTTTAGTCATGAGAAACTACTCAGTACACACCTTGAAATTCTTGATGCCAGGTCAGTACACCTTCAAAATGAAAGTTCTTCCCCACATGACAGAGCATCCCAGTAATTGCTATCCCAGTAGATGCTAAGTATCTACAGAATGAACTAAATAAATGAATATAAGTTTAAATAACAGAACCAGGAGTGAGGCATAAAACAGCCATATAATTCATAATATCCAGATATGGATGAATATGAAGAAATAAAGTCACTGGACTTTATTTAATACGCATTTAAAAGGTTAAGTACTCAAGGCAGTAAAGCATATGTAGTAAAAAAAAAAAAAAAAGAAAGAAAGAAAGAAAGAAAGAAAAGAAAAAAAGAAAAAAGATTCACACAGAGGAGGTGCCGAGATGGTGGAGTGGAGAGACTCACAGCTCGCCCTCTCCCACAAATACACCAAGAATTACATCTACAAACCCACTGAATCACACAGAACATCTACTGAACTCCGGCGGAGCATCTCTCGCTTTGAAATACAGAAGTCTCACAAAACCGATAAACAACAAGTTCATACTGTATAGCACAGGGAACTATATTCAATATCTTGTAGTAACTTACGGTGAAAAAGAATATGAAAACGAATATATGTATGTTCATGTAAGACTGAAGTACCAGAAATTGACAACATTGTAAACTGACTATACTTCAATTAAAAAAAAAGAAATTCACACAGAGCTGGGATTTAAACCCCCAGTTCTCCTACTAGCTATGCATGAACCAGTCACTTAACTCCTCCATTCACAAGTTTCCTCATCTGGAAAAAATCAAGACAATAGTGGTAACCCACTTGTGGCAGTTTTAAAAATATGTCCACAAAATCTTCAGTACTCCTCCCTTCACAAGGTAGACCCTAATCCCCCCTACCCCCAACGTGGGCTTCACTTAGTAACTCACTTCTAATGAACAGAATGGCAGAAGTGACACTGTATGAATCCTAACAACTGAGTCAAAAAAGGCACTGTGACTTCCTCAGTAGAAGATTCTCGAATCATTCTCTCTGGGGGAAGCCAGACACCATGTCATGATAATATCCAGGAAGCTCCATGGGGAAGTCTACCTGATGATGGAACAAAAGCCACATAGGCAAATCATCTTGGAAGCAGATTTTCCAGCCCCAGTCAAGTCTTGAGATGACTGCAGCCCCAGCTAAAAATGCCTTGACTCCATCCTCATGAGCTAGATCCACTTAGCTAAGCCACTCCTAAATTCCTGACCCTTAGAAATTGAAATAATGTTTGTTCTTTAAGCTACTAAATTTGGGGATAATTCCTCACACAGAGTTTTCGCAAGGATTTAATAAGCTAATAGATATGAAATGCCTAGAGTTCAGTGCCTGGTTCATAGTAAGAGCTCAGAAAATGTCACCTATATTAAGGTGGTTTACAACATTCAAAAAGATGCATTTTCATGCTCCAAAGGCAACTCTAAGAGAGGCAGAAACTGACAGTATTATCACACAACTGTTACACACGGGCTTAAAGTGGGTGAGAGAAAATGAAAATAAGTTTGCATAGCAAAAGGAACTAACACGCATATGATAAATTAATCTATTGCCAAAATTATGAACCCCACAAGTGTGGCTTGAAGTCCCTTCACTACCCTCTTTCTACCTCTTTAAAAGCCATGAGCACATCCCATCCTGACCAGCAGCCCAGCCTCCTGCTGTTAACACATCCTCCTGCTGTTAACACATCCTCCTAGACTCTTCTCCTTCCTCTCCTTGTTCAACTTTTGTCACATCAGGAAGTTCTCTTTTCATTTTATTTCTGAGATTTAAAAAAATATCAAGGCTGATAGGTTTAAATATTCCTATCAAGGAAAAGTATTAAGAAAAACGAAAAAGAGTGTTAACAAATTTTGAAGTGGTTTTAGGCAAATCATCAATCTCTTAAAATCTTTAATTAAACTTGGACATAATAAAATCTGTCCTCTTCCTATTTTAAAGGTAAAATTAAAAGTATGAATTAACTCCTTGATTTAACATTAATATTGAAGGTATATTAAAAGTACATTTTATTCAATTTTATAAGACTTGATCTGTTTAATCACTACTTTTTATTGTGTATGATATTTTAGCTACCTGATACGTCAATTAATGTCCATAACTCATTAAATCATCCATTTGAGTAATATTCATACCATACTGTATCATCACATATGACACAAAAATGATGACAAAACCAACACTGGTAAGGATGCAGGGAAACCAAATCTCTCATATAACACTGCTGTCTTTTCCAAACTGAAAGTGCCATTACCATATAACTTAGTAATTGCACTTGTGAGCAGTTATCCCAGAGAAAAATTTACACTCACACAAAAACCTGTACACAAACATTCACAAATGCTTTATTCATAATAGCCAAGAACTGGGAATAAGCCAGATATCCTTCAGTGGGTGAATGGTCAAACTGTGGTGCACCCATACCATGAAACACCACTCAGCAATAAAAAACTAACACAAGTAACCTGGATGAATCTCAAGGGAATTATGTTGAGTGAAAAAAATCCCACCAATTCCTAAAGGTTACATACCACATAATTCGCTTCATCTAACATTTTTGAAATGACAAAATTAGAGAGATGGAAAACAGATGAGTCTCTAGAAGTTAGGGACAAAGAGGGAGGGAGCGAGGGGTGAGGAGGAAGGTGTATATTATAAAGGCAATAATGACAGGGATCCTTGTGGTGGTGGGAATGTTCTGTATCTTAACTGTGGGGGTGGATATACAAACATACACATGGGATAAAACTGCAGAGAACAAAACACACACATGTAAAACAGGGGAAGTAAAAATAAAATGAGGGGATTGTACCAAAGTCAGTTTCTTGGTTGTGATATTATGCTATAATTTTACAAGATGTTATCATTAGAGAAAGGGCACACAGGATCTCTCTGTATTCCTTCTTAGAACTGTATGTGAACCTACAATCATCTCAAAGTTTAAACACATTTTTAAGTGTACATTTTTTAAAACTTTGACGTAAGTAATTACATAAACATTAGTCAAGAGATTTCGATCAGCTGGTAAAACTAGGCAGTAAAGCTATAATGTTACGGATTCATGTGCACTTCTGTTTTAAAGCACAATCAGAAGATTGTTTTCTCCTATGAAATTTTTACTTGATAAGATTCAGTACTGCAAAAAATATCAAAATGAAATAAATATGATTTCTTTAAAAAAGTATATTTTACTCAACTTATAATTTTCCTGATTTGCTCAATTTACCTCTTATTGTGGCATATATCTTAGTGATATTCTATTTTAGTATCTATACCTCATTCAAGATTCATCTCAGATGATATGGAAAATAAAAATAGCAAACATACAAATTTAAAATATTTTAAACTACTACCAGGGAAAAACTTGGAGGATTCAAGGCCTATGAAGCACACAAAGCACAGATAAACATCAGGCTATATTTTGTATTAACAGGGCTTTTGTGAGCTCACTAAGAACCACCCACTTTTCTAAACCTGTTTCTACATGAAAATTTCAACCAATATTTGTTTGCATTTAAAATACCACAGGACTGAAATACAAATTTTTAAAATACAACCTATTTTACATTGGCTACTTCCTCTAATTCATTAACTAGTCAGTTTACATTCAACACTGCAAAGCCCAGTGCTTATAATGCATTCTTCCAGTAAAAGAGCACACATTGATGTTTAAGTTTAGATCACCTCCTAGCTTTTCCAACATAGGAATTTTCAATACTAGAATACATTCCAAATATTTAGGCTATAATTTGTAATCTCCCAGCCCACTACAGGAACTACCTCTCTACTGGGATATATTTGTTTGATTTAATAACCACCTATAATCATACCTGTCTTCCATTTATGTGGTCATATGAATCAGGTAATATTAAGTTTATATTTTCCTTATGTGTATGTGTGACTATGTAAAGGGATACAGGTATCAAAAGAGTTGGCATGACTTACAAGCAGGACTGTCTGTGCTGGCTGGGAGCACTGAAAGACATTAACAAATGTCAGAAAAGAAATGGTGAGGTTTGAGGCTGAGAAATAACCTAGAGTAACAAAAGTACAATATATGCTTTTCAAATAGGTCTAAAATATTTAAAAGCTTATTAGACATTTAATCTGTGTTCTACAGCACAGTAACTTCTCAATTTCTATAATGAAAGGGAAAGACCACTAAATTGAAACTAGTCACTTAAAATCACATTTGTGCTTCAAAACTAGCAGTTGAGGACTTGGGCACTGGCCTCAGTTTCCTTATTTATAAAATGAAGGTGTGGTAGTTGATCTCTAGGTTCCATCTCAACTCCAAAGGTACAGTGAAAGGAAAGGCTCTGTAAAGGCATACTGGGGTCAAAGGACATCAGTCAAGACCTAGTTCATGCCACTGAGAATTTCTCAATCAAGCCATTGGAATATATGTTTCATTTTATATTTATATATTTTTAACTGTCTACTTTTATTTACAATAATAAAGCAGAATGTTGTCTTAAGCCACAAATTTAAAAAACCCAGGAGAGATATTAATACAAAACAGGTAACTGGCCTCCAGAGTTACTGACTGACATGCTTTTAGTTCAGACACTCTGACCTAACAGTCATGATTGAATCTATTTGTGTTGGTTTTCTCCCTTGTAAGAAAGACTGACTTAGTAGAGCATACACACAAACTCTGGAAACAGACGGCCTGGATTTGAATTCCAACTCCCACATCTATTAGCTAAGTGATCTTGGACAACCTATTAACCAACTGGAGCTTCAGTTTCCTCATTAAAATGGGAGATAGAGTAAAACCTACTTCATATTGTTGGCTAAGAAGATTAAATATGATTATTTATGAAGCATTTAGAAAAGCACCTGGCACATAGTAAGGATTACACAAATTTCTACTAAATAAGTAAAATAAATATAACCCCTCAACTGCTATCAGGTAACACTTTTTGCTGGTGGGACAGAATGAATACTAAAGAATAAAATTATTCAAGTCCTAAAACTTATGATTTCATTTAGCCAGCTAAAACTACTTCGAAAAATTACCCAAGATAAAATAGTTTTTCAACAATAGCTATTAAGGAAAAAACATCACCAATGAACAAACTGCATACTACTTAAGACACAAATATTTCACTATTAATACTGAATTTCCAGAGTGAAATGCTATTGCTCACACTACCTCCATTCCCTTTCAGGAACTTCTCGGAATTCCTTTTCAAGGCTTAACGTGTGAATGAAAATATGCATTCGTAATATAACATATTTGTAAAGAACACAAAACAGTACACTTTCCAGAAACCAGCTCTGTATTTTCCATTTTGTGAATAGCTCAAGCAGTTTCCAAAACTGTTCTTCTCCAATTGAGGAAGAATTCCCAAAATTGTCAGAACCCAGGGCATGTGAAGGATCTTTCATAGTGGACATGACTCGGCCTGTCAGTGATCTCCCTGGAACCTGATGTGCCAGCCCAGCTCTGGGCAGAACACAGGCTAAGGTAAGCACAGCCAAAACAGTTCTCATCTGTGCTCTAGTAAGACCAAATAAAGATGAAACTAACTTCCCAGATTATGCTGTTCTGTTGTGCCAAAACTTCAAGATCATTCTTCCAAATGCCACATCTAATTAAAGTGTAACTTATTTGGAGCCTAGTGGAAGAATTTCCAAATGTTTCAAATACAATAGAATATAAAACGTCATCAGGAAACTAAAAAACAGTATATGGATATACTGAGCTACAATCTGTCCATGACTTTAAAAATACTTTCTGGTGCGGTTAACACTACACACCACAGGCAATACACTTTTTTGCTAACTGAAATTGTGTCACAGGTACTATGAACTCAGGGAAGATGAAAATGGATCCCTAACCTCACAACTCATCCATTCAACACTATCCAAGTGTAAGCAGTGCTTGGACAATTGGCCCCTAACTCTCAGATGGCTCTTTAAAACAAGCACAAGCATCATTTTTTTTCTCCAAAAGTCTTAAACTGTGCTGAAGAATTTCCTATTCACCAGAAATTTTAAATTTTATTTGTAATGCCATCTCATGGCTCAACGATGTTAAGAAACAGAATATCAGATACACATATACACATACATATGCACACACATTTGGTTTTAGAAATGAATAAAAACACAAACAGAATTACTGCTTTTCTAACCTCATGATCAGCACTACTGTAACAATCATTAGTTTCTTCCAACCACGTCGGAACAAAATTCCCAAGCCTCTGGCCTTCAAATATTCGTAATTATGATTCCTTCCTCCTCTGCAGCATTTCTTCCCTAGGCTCTACTAGGTCAGTCTTAACAGCCATCATACCTTGCTTGCTCCTGACTAAAAGCCTTTTTTCTTAAGAGTTATTCTTTACTTGGGTAAAAGGCTCACTTCTGGACTTAAAAGCCCAAAGCAAGTTTCCTTCCTTCTCTGAAGGAGCAGCATTCCGTGAACACTCCATTATTTCCTTCCTCCTTTGTTGAGCTCCTGTTGCACTGTTTGTAGCACAGTCATATGTCTTATTCTGTCTCAACTGTTCACAGGCTTTAAATCCTTTCTAATTAAACTATAATTTCCCTGAGAGCAGGCACTATATCTTTCTCACCTATCACTATAATCTTGAATTAGGAATCTAAATTTCTTAAGATTAAGGATTGAAGTTTCCTTCAGGATCTGACATTTACAGATGACGCATTCATTTAGGGAAAACCACAACTGGATAGTATTCAAATTGTTTTACAGAAATGGTCAAGACCTTAATTATAAGAGGAAAAGGCTCTCTTTCCATCTATCCATCAAAAACATTTTAAACCCATGAAATGATTTATAAAGTATGAGAATTTGAGATCCCAAAATAACATTACCTAATGTCATAATGGACTTACACAAATAGATCCAGTGACTAAGACAGTACCCATAAGTATTTGATAATTTATCTTTGTTTTACTGCTCAAGACACAAGGATTACTCTAATCCTAAAGTAAGAGATCAACACAATTTTGTTCCTTTCCAAGAATCAGCTTTCTTTTGCAAAGTTCACGAAAGATAGCACATAAACTATTTAATTACCAAAAAAGCAGCATACTTCATTTCTCTAAATAATGGTAATTAATAAAAATTTATCTGAGGTTAAAGCACATTCAGGAGTTAAATGTAAAGAAAAGGAGTTCTGAGATAAGAGATGGCAAATGACATATTCAAGACCCTTGCCCCCGCCACATGCACAAACAGGCACATATATCCACCCCCTCAAGTATTTTACGATGCTTCATTACTTCACCACCCTAGATCTTAACACTTGCCATCTTTATGATGTTTTCAAAGGAATGTAAGTAGTATGAAATAATTTTTAATTTTTAAGTCCTTGAAAAATATTACACAGTACTTAGTTACCCATATTTTTCATTTTCAGTTCTAAACTGGTAATCCTGAGCTGTCTCTTTACCACTCTTTGGGGCAATATATGTTCAAGAAAACAAAAGAGAAGATAAAAAGTTTAATCAGAAAGGTAATCTGCTGAGGGAAAGATCACATAATTCAAGGTTTCTCAACTATGTCTGATTACGAGAATATCCAGGTATCTGTTAAAAAATCAGACACATTTGGAGTAACATTATAACAAGTTGCCAAATTCACAGGAAGGTTTTCTAGTTTTAAAAGAATATACCAAACAATATTCAATTATACTTACTCCTACCAAGATAAGGTTGTGGCCCTTGAAAACTCTTCACTGCCAAATGCCACGGGGCCTGTTGGGAAGACTTTGCTTGATCTTGGAGCAGAGGACTCTGAACCAGGCCCAGAGTCAATCTCACACAGGCAGAAGAGAATTAGACCCTTTCATATGAAACAGACTCGTATTTTATAAGGGACTTCAGTATTTATTTAGGTGGAAATCACTAAATCTGTGCTTAAACTAGTGACACAATGAACTTGCATTGCAATTCTTTACTGAAAATAATGCAATAAGAGTATAATTCTAAAACACTCCCTAAATTTCTGAGAAGCTAAAAGTTTGTAAATGTTTTCTTTCCTTTTAGAATATCTGAGAAGCCAATCAATGATTAATTGAGAGCTTACTACGTGTAAGGAGTTGTGAAGCAGTCTGCCCAAGCTTGAGTGTGTGTATTATTTCACAGGAACTTTTATTAAATGTAGATTCTGATTCAGTTATCTAGAGTGGGGCCTGAGATTCTGCATTTCTAACCAGCTGCCCAGTCTACAGAACATACTAAAGATTCTACAAGAATGACTACCCAAACTTTAGTAAGCCTAAGGTTCACAGGGGAGACGTGATGGTTATTAAAAATGAATATTCTTGGTCTCCATTCCAGGATATTCTGATTAATTAAGGCGGGCCCCTGAAATGTGCATTTTTAAACAGAGCCCCAAATGATACTGATATAGGCAGCCCATATAACAAACATTGATAAATACTTCTATAGAGGTCAAAGACTAATAAAGCTTGGTATCTCTTTCTGAGGAATTTACCGGGTAGAGGAAAGAAGACATCTGTGCCAAGTAGCCAGACTTCAAAGCAGTGTGAGAGACTTCTTAAGAACAGTACCCACAATTTGCTCTAAAGTTAGTAGATATTAGTATTTTAGGAAGGAAAAGATTCTGAATTTTTTTGACTAGCAAACAGAAAACTACTACGTATGAAAAGAATAGTTTATAAACAAATAGCATAACTATATCTCGTATAACATAAATAAATGTCGGGAATCAGCTCCCCCAACTCTCTGACAAGGAACTGTTTGATGCTGAAGCAAGCGGTCCTGATATATGTCCCATAGCAGAAAATACTTCAAATACCCCATTGATGAGCAGGAATTTGAGGCATAACAATCACTTGGTATGCTTCCCCACTCAGGTAACACTGCAGAGATTAATGATGGAATGACTGGTACTAAACCAAAAGAAATGAGAGAAGGACCAATCCTATGCATTGAAAGAAAAAAAAATTCTTGTATGAGGGGGCGTAGAGGTGGGCAGAACTAATAAATCTAGCTGCAATGATCATGGTCATCCAGTGTCTGAACAAAATAACAGCATGGAGTATCTAATTCCAACCTAGTGATTTTCCACCTCCCCTCCCGTTAACATCTATTACGGTTTAGATGCCTTCTCTAAGTGGTAATACCCCATATGGCCATCTTTGCACATCAAACATGAATTCCTCCTTCCTTCCTGCTTTCCCACAGGCTGGACGTGATGGACCTGGGTTTCTTGGCCACCTCTGAATAAAGATAAAAGGCCTCTGGAATGTCTGTATTTTTCATGATAACTAAGCAATGGTGACTGTAAAATACAGTTCTGATGACTGCCTTTCTTTTATTTAAGTTCAACTAACATTGAAATTAGTACAGAACAACTTGTATTGATGATCTCTTAGAAACAGGAATGCAACCTGTCAAGGCAGCTCACAAAGGAGGATGGTAGAGAGATACGGAGGAAAAAGCACTTGACGGGAAATGATGAGTCCTATACTCTAGGACTAAAGACCTCTGACCACCACTTCATCCCTAAAAACTGTAGTCTATTGATGTGATATATTTCTGAGGATGCTTGAAATAATACTGTAACTAAAATAATGACGGCAAAGAAACACAGAAGCAGCCACTTTATAATGGTTAGAAGCCAAGGACAACTTCTAAATCAACACTGCATCTAACTAGCTGCTGACTATTCTGCAATCTCTAGAAGATGGGAGACACTTGGATAATTAATTTGATTTTTAAAAACAAATAGGCTAAATGTCTCCATAAATAAAGCCAGTCTCCAACTCTGTGCAAAGAATCTCTAGTTTCTCACTTATTCTCCATTCTTATCAGTATATCCATCACTAACAGACTGCTTTCTACTGGGAAACATCAGTAAAATGAGTTTTTCCTGAGGAAAGACACTACCCCGTTCACACTTCTGGGGGCCTGAAATAATGGAGCTATTTCCAAAGAGAAAACCTTGGGGATAGTGGGAGATAATCCATATCTATTAAACTCTCAACTTAGTCCCTGTGCAAAGCATTCATGCTTTGCTTGACAACCTTTACATGACCTCTATCAAAACACCCAAATAATGAAAGACATCTCAGTCTTGCTTAATCAACAAAGCCTGTGAATACAGACTCTGTGTCAGTGGCTGAAAACCTGAAATATATCCATTTATACATGAAGTTTATTAGATACTAGTTTAGGGAGGCTCTGAGGCTTAGGATACTAGGATGGCAGGTGTGAATCTAAAGACCTCGGGAACCCAGGCCAGTGGACTGTTTTAGTCTGCCTACTTCTGCTACAGAGCAGTTTATAAAAACCAGAAAGACTCCTATGTAGCAGCATCCAGGGCCTGTTTTAAGATCCCAGGATTGGAACATTTTGGGGCATGCAAGTGATTAAATATTCTAGCTCTGGGGCTTTTTAAAGCAGTCTACTTTTAAACAAATATTAAAATGCTGGCTAGTCACCATGCTTATTGTATGTTTTCTACTCAATTTAATATATGCAGTAGGATTTTTACTAAAGAAATACACCTGCCTTTCATCAGTGAGTATCATAAAAAGGTTAAGGAAAAATAATTTTGCTCCAAAGTTTTTCTATTTTTAAAGAATGTTTTCTTAAACTACAGGAAAACCTTATTTTTATTGCATTCAGTCAATGGGAAACCAAGTAAAACCAAAAATGACAGATAAATTAATAGCAACATTTAACCATGTTGCTATGGAAGTCTATACCAACTTTTAGAATGCCCATTAGTTTTTCATAGTCATGCAGCTCTGGAAATATTATGCAGCATTGAATGTGGTGACTTCTACCCAATCAAGTGTCATGAGTTCCAAGCCAGTAACTGGTACTGAAGGCCTGAGTCGCTTGGAGGGAAACTATCAAAAGTAGCTATTTGCTTACCACCTGGAGTTCCCAGCCAATACCAGAGGGATGGGCATGCTGTTCTGCTCACACCCTCCCAGCCCTTACCTACAGAGACCTCCCACGGTGTCTATCCCACCCTCCTCCTCAAAGTCTAGTTCTGCGTATAAGGAACAAAAAGCAAACAGATTGGGTTGTAACCATTCAGAGTTTTCACCAGCCTGAAACAAAGCCTACTTGGTAGACTTTCCAAAGTAGTCCATCTGCAAGTTTATTTCATGCTGAACTAATTAATTATTAATTCTTAGGAACTAGCAGGCAGGTGATTAAATATTCTACCTCCAGGGCTGTTAAAGCAGTCTACTTTTAAACAAATATTAGAATGCTGGTTAGTCACTCTGCTTCTTGATTGTAAAGTGACTAAATGTAGCAACCTAAAGTTCTGTAATTTTAATCCGTTCTCTGACCTCTCATTTTAAGAGGAAAGTTATTCAGGAGGCGGAAACCATGCATTAATTTATTTTGATGTGGCAACCTGCCTTCCATCTGTGTCCCCTGTAATACCTCCATTTGTTTAAAAGAAAGATAAACTGTTCTTTAAAAAGGCTTGGAGCCCTGCTTCTAACAGGACATCCTAGTTAATGTGGAGTATAAATAAATGTAAATTGTAATTTTTCATGATTTTCTGTTGAAACTAAATTCTGCCTATAAAACTGTAGACTCTGGTCCTGCACGAGCTCTTTCTAAAACAACGGAAAAGTACTCTGAAAGACAGAGTGCCTCAGAGACTATCAGAGGAGCAGAACTCCCCTAGAATCTGGCCTCCAGTCTCCCAAGAGCAGTGATGCTTCTCCAGTGAGTCTCCCTGAGGCCAGTTTCTCCTTGGTGGGGCGACAGTGCCTGCATCTGTCTCCTGAGAGGAGGTGGTACATGAGGCAGACAGCCTTTATGACCTACGAAGAACTAGGGGCTGGAGGGAGAAAGGGGTCATGACTTGAGTTGCTTCAGGGTATGAGAATATGGGAGTAAGTTAGAAAGGGAGGATCATGTTAGAGATTCCTAGTATTTTAACTAAAAACCCGAGTTTAAAAATGCTATGAAGTTTTGTTGTCTTTCACATTTTCCTTTCTCGTACAGAAGTTTTCCCCTGCACGTCCCCTATCCCTCTTCTCCGGCACACCCAGCTGCATGAACAAATGTAATATGCCCAATCCCCAGGTTTCTAATCCTGACTTCAACTCCAGGGGCAGGGCAGGCATGATGACAGAATGGACAGAAAAGCTCCTGCGATTGATAAACTCGATGGAGAGAAGAAATGAAAGGTACAGAGGTGTATATAATACCTGTCAAACAGACTACCAAGCATTTTAGTATACGCATTACTTAATCCTAACTCCAACTAGATAAACTAGGTCCTATTTCTGTCTCCATTTAACAGATGAGAAAACTGAGGTTCAGAAAGCTTAAGTAACTTGTAACAAAACTACAAAGTGACAGAGCCAAGACTCGAACCTTCAACAAGATCAGATTCTCCTAAGACCTCTAAACCATTATACCCATTTCTACCCACTGTTCTATGTACTTTTCCAAATTCTCACCAATTTCTACCTGTCTTTCATTTCAACGAATTCTATACTTGACAGATAAAGCTATCCTGAATTTGAGAGGCGACACAGTGAAGATGGGAAGGAGTGGAAAGGGAGCTGGTTTTAAGACTAGCACTGAAAACAGTGGTAGGGCTGATCCTCATGCCAATGCTAAAAAGGGCACAGGGGCCAAACATGGGAGTATACCACCTTGCAAGCATCTTAGCATCTCCCACCAAGACTATTACGCTATACATCAAAAAACAAATATGCAAAGGAGAACTTCACATATGTTCAATGTTACAGCATTAAAATAACATGTAAAAAATACCAAATATAGGTAACTCTTTAATACTTTACTAACATACAACCTAATTAGTTAAATCCTAATATTCTAATTAACAGAAAAGAATAATGCAAAAGTGAGCTAGAACTAGAAAACATTTTTTAATGTTTTGTTCTGAACTTAATAGTGGACACTGTAGTTGTAACCCATCTCACATTTTTTGTTTGCTTTTCATGCCAACACCATCTTACATCTAACAGTGTATGTATTTTCAGAGAAAATTTAGGAATACTCAAAGACCAGGCTGTAGATTTCTGAGGTGAGAACAAAATGAACTAAGGGGCTTTATAAGTCTCCTGTTTATATCAGGGAGCTATCTGTAATTCATCACCTAGCAAAAAAGGGTAATCACAAATGAAGTATGTGACAGTTATATTAACAGCATTGTTTAAAAATTCCTCAAATAAATGCTAAATAACATTTTTAAAAACTGAGGCAGATCCACATTGCTGATAAAGAAAGATTCAGAGATACAAAAACACAATGTAGATGCAGTTTTGTATACATATGGACACATGAAGTCCTGAAAGTATTTGTCTCAAAGCAAGTTAAATGAAGGACTTCCTTTTTTAAACGTTTTAAACTGAATTCATTATTTAAACCGTGTTTCATTTTTAAAAATAATTTCTCCTTACAAAGTCTTTCTTTTAAGAATTAGGAGATCCCTCTCTACAAATGACAGATTTGTAAGGAAATATTTTTCAGGGATATCCAAGACTGGTGATTTATAGATCCCAATTGCTGAGTAAGAGGTGGGTCTTTTTCTTTTAGTAAGAGTTGATAATGAGCACCTAAAGTTAACAGAACACTGCACTTACTATTTATTACACACTATAGTAGCATGTGCTAGTTTTCTCCAGTATCTATTCTTCCCATTTTGCAAAGTAATATATTTTAGCTGGGTACACAATTTCCCAAACTCCCTTGCTAGTTAAGGTTATACTCCTAATCTCTGCCCGTGGTGTGGGCAGAAGCAATGCCGGCAAGTTCTAAATAGTTTCTGTAAAGGAAGCATATCTTCCCTCTGTTCTGCTGTATAGAAGATCTGATGGTGAGAACTGGAGCAGTTCACCTTACACCGTAAGATATAAGTTACCTGCTGAAGACAGCAAAACAACAAAGTAGAGTCCCTGATGAATACGGACCAACCATACTGACAGTGGATCACTTTTCAGGATTTCATGTGAGAGCAATAAATGTCTTATGTTTAAGCCACATTATCCAGGTTTTTCATTGCTGCAGTCAATGTCATACTGTATCCATGTGTGTATACACACACAATAAGAAGTTACTCTAATGCTATAAATATCGTCTCATTTTAAAGCTAAGTTTATTAAACTGATGGCTGAAAATTAATCTACCTGTATTAAATCTTCAGATAGAAAACAGAAGCAGAAGAACCTAAGATATTTTGGTTTCCTCCTTAACCTCCTTGGTTTTTGAGCAGCAAGTTTGAAACAGAGCAGCTTCACCCTTAATGACTGCTAGCCTTGATTCCTACTTGTTAAAAGAGTAAAATATAAGATTTAAAATACCATGAGACTACTAAAAATAAAATGTACCAAATGACCTAATAGACTTCAGAACCATAATAAAAAGTGAACTAGAAGGAATCACTAAACACAAACTATAAAATCATCTCTAAAATTAATATGCCACCTCACTATGATGTGAAGCAGCAACAGAAATAAACTTATACAAAGAAACAAAACATAGTTCAAAAAGGTGATTTTTGGCTATTTTGATCTAACTTTCCAAGTTACTTTTAGGATGTCACACTGGTATGTCTTGACTGCTTTCACTGCCTCTTTCTTTAACAAAGTCCTCACACAAATATATTTATAGACAGACTAAAGACAAATGATAAAGAAACGTTAGAGAGAAAGAAAAAATAAAAAAACCCTCCAACATCAGCTTTCCCTCTACAGAGAATCAATTATTTTTAGGGACTAATGGACTACCAATTTATAAATAAAAGTGGAATTTATAGTCTTCAGAGAATAGATATCCTTCAACAAATTAATCTAAAAGCTTTATTATTCTCCTGAAGTGCTTACATACCTATGTATTTAGTTACTTTTGTCAGTTTCTTATAGACATTAGGATAGTAACATTTCCTTTAAAATTTTAAATTTGCCCTTCATAGATTATATAGTTTCTGCTTCCAGTATCTGTCTCACTTTTTCAAAAGCATGTATTATTCAAACATTCCCACATTCTCCTTCTGGTCAGGCTCTGACTGGCAAATTTATGCACTAGGTGAAAAAAGGATGAAAAGTTAGGTCTAATTATTTCATACTATAAGCTACAAGAGATTTTTTCCAGTGGACTTTTAATAGGATAAAACCTACCCAACTGCTAGACTTTCATGCCAATCCTGTATGCATGAGTTCATACAAGACAATTAACCCCTTGGTCCTAAGCTCAGGAGGCTCCTCTCTTTGGAAAGGAAAGCTACAATTTCAGACACACTTAAATAACTTAAAATTTAAGATTTTTTCTACATCAGATGTTCCAGAAATGATCCACTGGCAGCAAAACAGATCAAAAGATTCAGAGTAGCTTTCTGTTCTTAACGTGCTCTTAAGAGTAGAGGCAAATGAAGGCAGAAGTCACAAACAAGAACAAATGAAAACATTTCAGAAATGTGAAATCTTTGAAAGAGATGTTCTTAAATTGTTCTATGAGGAGCCAACTGGCAGACCAGACAAGATGGCAGTTAAGAAGAACATGGAATATTTCTGCTCCACCTTGTTCTCCCATCTTTCTTGTTCTTTTACAACTGGAAAAGGGGGTAGACCTGAAACCCGAGTGAAATTGTAATATGCAAAAAATACATATATTTGTGACCCCCACCCTATTCACTTTAAACCACAATGATTTAACTATTCTTATAATGACAAGTTAAAGGTCATAAAGTACACAAAGAACTCAGTACCGCACGTAGCATTACTAAGGTGCTTACAAATGCTTTGTATGTATGGATCCACAATCCCTAATTCAATTCCAAAAACTAAAAGCTCAGAAAGTCTAAAGCTGTGTGTGCTGGAGGGAGAAGGTTGCGTACGCAAATTTGCTGGGTGGCAAAGCATGGACTGAAATGACTAGCTATTCACAGTTTTAATTTGTCCCATTTAGTGTAACTATTTATGTTTCATCAAACAAATGTTAGTGTGCTTAATTACCTTAAACCTAAGGGTTATTATGTTGTCAGTGGGTTATACAGTGTGTTACCTTTCCAAATCTGAAAGACTTTGAAGCACATCCAGTCCCAAACACTTCAGAGAATGAAGCATGGCCCTGTAACAACTCAACTGCCCTTACCACAATCTTATGAGACAGGAGTTATTTTGCAGATGAGGAAACTAAGGGTTAAGGAACCTGTCCAAAGTCAAAAAGCTGGTAAGTCTTTAAGCTGAGATTTGAACTCAAGCAGTTCAGAGCCTGGACTCTTAAACCATCATGGTATATGTAATTCTTTTTTTTTTCCTGACATCATGCAAATGGGATTAGATTTTGGACTTTCTGGCCATAACTACCAAAGCAATTCAAACAGGACACTTAAAAAAAATCTTAAAAGCCACAGTCAGGCTTCAGAAGAAGAATAGTAAGTACTGCATTTTAAGGAAAAAGAGAATTCGGGTAAACTCACTCCAATATTTTATAAACAAGCAACATACACGCAGCCCATTGCTCCAGACTAGGGTTGTCGGTAAAGGGTGGAGCTTGAAGGGGCTCTGTCACAACCTTCTCAGTACCAAGGAAACAGCGCGAGCAATGTGGAGAAGGGCACCCAAGCACACGCTTTTTTCACAGCTCCTATTGTCGCAAGTGGATGTTTCAGGGGCTGTAGTAATAACACCATGGTTTAAAAGTTATTGTGGAGTGGAGGGGAAGTAATGATTAGAAGTCTAAACATCAGCAGGGAGAGCTAACCACCTTTCCCGGGAAGCTCTAATTCAGTCACTAATACCACCCCAAAATCCATTCTGACCCTTCCCTCCTCCCACCCAAGAAAGTTTAACAGACCTCTTACAAGTGTGCGGGCTCGCCGCGATCTCCCACTCCTAACACCCAGCTTGGGTTCAGGCCCAGCCCGCACCCGCCGACCCCCTGCCAAGATGGCGGCCAGCGCAGCCCGTGCGTGACCGGAAGTGCGGCTGCGCACCTGACACAGCTTCCGGCCCGCTCTGCGCAGTCGCTCGTCAGTCGAAGAAAGAGAGGCGGACAGCAAGCTGAGGTCCTAGCAGCTCCGCATCTTTAGCAAAACAGGAAGCATTCCAGGAAGATGGCAGGGGTGGAGAGATTGTAATTAAGGCGGAGATGGCTGTGACTGGTCAGGAAGGTTTACAGAAACAAGATAAAGTGCCACTAAAGCTGCGTTCAGGGGCTGCCAGGGTCAGAGGAAGTGGGATGAGGAAAGAAAACCCTAGGAGTGCTACAAAATGAAAGGCAAAAGGGAAAAAAGCAACGAGGACCTGGAAATATCAAGAATGAGAAAATGGAATATGAAGAGTCCCAAGTGTTTCATTTCATGTTTTGGCTTAATTGTGCCACTATCACCAGAAGAACATTTGGCATACTAAAGGTCCACAAAAGTATTGTTTAAGATTGTCACTATGTGCTCTTAGTTCAGAAATTTCCCATGTTTTTCTATCCAAATTTACTTATTTCTCTAATACATGTAGTCTATAGGAGGCAGGTGTTATTTATAATTTTTAAGAGGATACAAGAATAAATAAATACTATGACAGGTCAAACTTCCAAAACAATAGATTTCTATTTTTGGAAGGTTCATTTTTTTTCAGATTTGACAGCAAGGAAACAATTTTGATACTATCTAACCTCTGTAACAGAGAAAGGACGGAAAACTAGGCATTATGATGGAAAAAGTGAAACACTGGAGAGGTGAAGAGATCCACCACCATATCCGTCTTTCAAAACTGTTCAGTCTCTGGAACATTTCCATTAATGGGCAAGAAACATCCTAGTACACTATGTACACCTGTTATTTGTAAACTCTTATGACATGAATAATGCTTTCCCCACAATCTGCTCTACTGAACTTTACTTTTTTTCCTATCAGCATAATAGTTGTGCCAAGTTTGAGATCTGCAGTTTTAGCCACCATAATGTTCCACTGCTTTTTCTACCTTGGTTAAAAATTCCCATACAGTCTTTGCTGAAAATTAAGAAGAAACAATACTTTGCACCATACCTATTAAAAACAAGTGAAAGAACAATTTAAAACACCAGCTCTTCAGACTATACACAAATCTCCCATTTGTGTACCCTCAGGCACTCAGAAATTATTTGACCATTATGATTAATGTGAAAAATTGACGATTACTACAGAAAAGAAAAACCAAAATAATAGGGTTGGCAGGAATGCAAAATGGTGTTGCTGCTATGAGAAATAGTATGGCAGTTCCTCAAAAAATTAAATGTAGAATTACCATATGATCCAGCTATCCCACTTCTGGGTGTATATCCAAAAGAACTGAAAGCAGGATCCCATAAAGATATTTGCACACCCATGTTCACAGCAGCATAATTATCCACAATATCCCAGAAATGGAAGCAACCCAAATGCTCATTAACAAAACAGTGGACAAACAAAATATGGTCTATACATACAATGGAATATTACTCAGCCTTAAAAAGGAAATTCTGACATGCTGCAACATGGATGAACCTGAGGACATTACGCTAAATGAAATAAGCCAGACACAAAAAGACACCTGTACAATTCCACTTACATAAGATTATCCAAAGTAGACAAAAACATAGAAACAGAAAGTAGAATGGTGGTTGCCAGGGGCTGGAGAGAGGGGGAAACAGGGAGTTGTTGTTTAATGGGTGTAGAGTTTCAGGTTTGTAAGAAAAACGTTCTGAGATCTGTTGCACAACAATGTGAATATACGTAGCATTACTACACTGTACACTTAAAAATGGTTACAATGGCAAATTTTATGTTTTTTAACCACAATTTAAATTTTTTAAATTATATTTTTAAAAACAATTAGCAAGAGAGAAGCAAATGGGAGATTAACTCTAAGGAAGAACATTTTTCCTTATAACTTAGAAAAACAGATCGTCAGAGCATCAAAAGATTTCTCACAACATTCCTTTTTTGAGACACTCATTGCAAAGCCAGCCTACTTAAGGTTCTCGTAGGTCCTATACAGTTCTCGTAAACCATGGATCAGTGCCTCCACTTCATTAAGCTACCCTGAAAAAGGGCTCTCAGAGGAAAATATTTTGCTTTATGAACTATCAAAATTACTTTTAACTTTGTGGAAATTGCCGATTCAGGAGTCCTCCAACTCAGCTGAAAGATTCAACAGGAGTCATGGAAGAAAGAACACATCCTTCCCTTTTGGCTTTAAGATTAGAGATTTGGTTTTAAATGACACATACATAAAGTTTACCCTCCAAACATTATTTCTTGAGCACAGAGACTGATCATAGCTCATATTAATTTCATCTAAAATAAGGACAAAATAACCCATTAGTATTATGGTATCAGAGTATTCTTGACACATTTCCAAGTAAATTCAGATATTCCCTCTCTGCAAACAAACATTTCAAATAGGACCACATCTCCGTATTTCTGGCTCTCTCTATAAATACAAACTTAACACAAATCACTGCACATCTGGGCTATCTAATAATATCTATCATTAATGGAAAGGGAAAGAAAAACAAAAAGGTAGACTAGCATAGCCTGTACCTGAAATGCCTGTACCTTCCAATGTGTGTTAGGATAAAGAATTAAGTAATTTAATCCCAGCTGCAGAAACAAACAGTAATTCTCATTCCTCTGTAAAAGGTAATCAGTTACAACTTTGCTTGAACAAGTGTTTACTAAGTCTCTTAGAAGTTTCAGGTAAAATGACATTCTTGTCTGCTATGGTTTTCCTTACCCCTTGCAATAATGACCACCATCAACTTCTGGTTCCACATACTGTCAGTCTACTTCACTGCCCAGGAAGGACAGAGGGACACATCTACTTAGTTATGCTCTATCTCTGATCAAGGTTATAATGACCATCCTAAAACTTGGAAAGAAAAAGAAAAAGCAAAGCAGTTGGCTTAGAAAGTTTACAATCTTTTATTTCAAGAACCCTGCTGATTAGCTGTTATTTTATTAAAAGCCACGAGGCTACTTATCAGCAAGGGAGAGGAGGATGGGAATGAGTAATAAGCAAATAAATATCTAAAATTGTGCTCTAAGACAAACTTACATAATAGATAAATCATTTCCTAAGTAAAAACAAGTTTTGGGTTTTTTTTGTTTTTTGTTTTTTAAAAAGCGCTCAGGGTTCAACCCAAAATTCTTCTGAAGTAAACTTGTTTATCCAAATGGCAGGCTTTGATAAGATCAGTTTTAACATTTGACCTATAATCCCGACAACTCTAGGTCAAATTGCTACACGTATCACAAAAGGAGGGTAAACATTTAAAGATTCATTACTTATTCAATTCAAAGGTTCTTTCTTATTCAAATGTTCAAGCAACATTTATTAAGTCCCATGAGCAAGGATCTCTGCTAGTACAAAATCCAATCCTGTGAATTCAACACAATGAATCCATACCTCTTTTGAAAACACACAAGCAAACCCTAACTGCACAAAAGAACGGAAGGGCACCAGCAAGCCGTGGTGAACCACACACCCCAGCCTTGGAGAAGCAGGGAAACAAGAGTGACATGAGCTGAGAAAACTAACATAGTCCTAAGTGACAATAATGTTAGATGAAGGAATACAGTAGTGCCAACCTGTTTTGCAGAGAAGGGCTGTGGCTCAGAGCACAAAATCCCACCTGAAAACTTCCCAGAGAAGAGCAATCAGGTCAGTAAAGGAACTGGAAACTGTGGCGTATAAAAATGGTTGAAGGAGAGACGTTTATCCTGCTAGGCTCAGGAGAAATGTGACAGCACAATTTAAAATAGCTTTAGAGTTGCCCTGTACAAGTAGTAGGTTAATTATGTCGCCATCCAACTAGGCAGAAACAGTACCAAGCATGGCAGTCACAGGAGGTTCCGGGAGTGTATAACCATTGGAACTGTCCACAGTCAAATGGGCTGCCCTGGAGAATAGAAAGCTCCCGGTAGCAGGGAATGTTTAAAGGTTCAGAAGAATGAAAAGAAAGCCTGACTTGAAAGGGAGTCTGAAGGAATTACTTTTCCGCACCTCTAAACATTTTCTGGTGCTGGGAGCTTTCTATTCTCCAAGGTACCCTCATTTTACGATGAACAATTATTTTCTTCAAAAGAAGAATGGGGCTCATTATTGGAAATAACTAAATGACAAGGGTTTAAGGAAATGTCAGAAAAATTGTTGTTCCTTCCCTGTCTTTACCCACAGTGCAAATTTTTTTTCTATCTTGAATTAATATATTGCTGACTTAGGTTGTTTCCTTTCTCTTCCAGTGAGCAACTTACCTTTGAAACCTCTTCAAGATTACTCCCAAGAGTCCTCCCTAACTCGTCACCCCACCCCACACACTGCACACGACCCCACTGGCTGCTGTGTCTTCAAGCTGCCAGTTACCTGTGTACATCACCAACGCAGGACCCATCGCCCCATAAGGACAGAATTCTAAGTTATGGCAAAGACTCTACATTCATAATGTCATGTATCAAAGTACTACTACTACTGAAATACAAAGGCCTAAGAAATGTATGAAAGATTTAACTAAATCAAAAAGCAATGCACCTAAAAAGGCCTCCAGAGAGCAAACATTCTAACTTGGAGCCTTCACAAGGATTTAGTAACCACTTGGACTGCAGGGATATGTGTCTTCTCTAAAAGTTTGTCCCTTCCAAACATATTTTAGGATCTTTTTCATTTTATATCATTCAGCCTTACTTAGATTATAAATTCCTTGAGGAAGGAGATGTCTTCCTTTCCCTGTCCCACAAGAGTCCTTAGTAGCTGGTTAAATGAAATTCCATAAACTGCCCAAGTAGAAAAAACTTATACTTGGAGAACTAAATTGTGTGATTGTGTATGTGTATGAGATGGGGTGTCATTATTATCACTGAAAATCTGGTAGATTCAAACAATGACTTCTTTTTCTGTTCTTAGTGGACACAAAAGAACATGGATAGTAACTCCCTTACCTCCAACGCTCATGTAATCATCCTTAATACACCTAATTTCCTAAGAGTTGTAGCAATTAAAAGCTCCCAGAGTTCTGAATTGCTAGGTTTAATACCAATCACAGAATTTCAGAGTTAAAAGGTAACTTAGAGACCATCCAATGTCGCTCCCTCATTTTATTGCTTAGAAAAGTAAAGTCAGTTGATGATGCAGGACTCCTAACAGTTTTTTCCCTTTTTCTTTTTAAACCACAAACAATATGGGCTCAGTCACCCCACAGAAGTCACGGCACTGAACTTAGAACCAGTTTAGGCTCATGACTGCTCATTTTATTCTTGAAGTAACTCATACTTGGAAGTCATCACTTAGATGTGTGCAATGGCAAGTCTGATGTATACAATGGCAAAAATCAGAACCTGGGAGTTCTAGGTCAAGTCAGTAATTATAATAGTGAGCCGACTATAACAAGAACAGCTACCATTTCCTAAACTCCTACTGTACCCTAGTGGGTTCAGTCCTAATGCACACCGTTATCTCATGTAATCATCCCAGTCATGCCGTCATGGCAGGTATAATTCTCCCTGATTGACAGATGAGACAAATGAGGTTCATTTTCCCCAGAGACAATGCCTCGAAGTGCACAGTCTGGATTTAAACCCAGGCCTGTCTGACTCTCTGTTCTGCCACCCTAAGTGCTGTCTCAGGGCTCCTCAAAGCTGTCGCAGTTCTCCACGAACATTTGGGAAGGCATACAAAGTAAGAAGGGGTGTGGTTTGCTGCAACAAGGGAGGGCTTAGAAGCCACGCCCACCAGGCTTGCAGTCCTGACACCATCACTCACTGGTTCTGAATAACCAGGCACACAGAATAGAGAGGTATTATGAGAAGCTTAACAGGGCAAATTTAACGAAATGAAGTCTTACTGAATTAGAGTTATTCATAAATCATCACCCTTAAAATTCACAGGAGAGTATATAATCTTCGGATGGAACCTGATTAATCATTCCAAACACTGTATGACAACTCCAGAAAGAAAAACTCACCCCTCAAAAAAATATCTTAAAACCCAAACATAAAGAATTCTCCTCTATTTTGCCTCCCTTGTGGGTGTTTATTTTGTTTCACAATTAAGTGGCCATTGGAAGAGTAAGTTTTTTCAAAGTTCTGGAAAGTCATCTTAAATTAGGCCCGGAAAGAAATGGAATCTCTTTTAGTAATGACTCTTGTTTTCTTTGAAAGTTCACGTTTGGGTCAGCCAAGTTTTAAACGGTAAAATTATATTGCTGTGTTGTTATTCAAGTTTGGGGGTGGGGTGGGGGTGAGGCCGCTAGCTCTCTGGATCACTGTAGGACAGCTTATCTGGTTTCTATACTGAAAGAAGGGTCTATTCTTAGGCAAAAGACATCATCAATTTAGAGGAGCAGAAGCTTGCACTGGATTTCTATCGAACATTCCACATGGGAAGACTCAAGAAAAGTCTAGCTCTCCAAATAAAAGCTGTCTTCAGAGTTGCATGATTTTTCTTGGGTCAATGGAATGTCTAAGCTAAAGGGTTTGTCTTTTGTTGTTTTCCTATGTTGCAATCAAGCCAGATAGAAAACAATTGTGTAAGGATTTGTTCCCATTTATTTATTCCTGCCTTTTTCTAACAAGAATAAAGCCATGAATAATAACAAATAATTTAAACCACCTCTAAGTAACAAAAATGAGCCAGAAGCTGTACTTGGTTATTACAAAAGCTATTACCCTGATCTTAAACTACTAGTCATATAAACCTGCACACCACACTCTCATCCTCTGCTAATAAAGTCTATCTGATTTTAGTATTACCACCTTCTTTTAATACAACTACCTTCATGGAGGAGGTCACTGCAGCCACAGGAACTTCCTGGCTGACAGGAAGGCAAAACTGGTAAGCGACACAAGGCAATAATCCTCGAGGGATAGAGAACATTTCACTCCAAGAAGGACTTAAGTAGCGCTTGGCACCAACATCCTCAAGGGACATCAAGAGAAGTCGTGAGCACCTCTGAAGTCAGTACTGTCAGTACCAGATCGAAGGTCCTGGTGAAGATTTCTTGTTTAAGAGTAAAAATCATAATGCAAATGAGATGCAGGGCTAACCTGTCCACAGTTTTCTATCTAATCAAAGACTCAGGACATCTCATCAGACAATGGGATGAAAAAATCATTCCTTTTTGGTCAGAGAGTCAGTTTAAAGAACTACGGGATTATCTGTCAATTTAAAGATTGGTTCTGAAGAACAGTGGTCTTTAGGAAGCTACAACAAAAACTTTTAAGACTTTTACCTGACAACAGAACCATGTGATCAGGAATAAGTATCCTTGAGAAGCACCATTACTGAATGGGAGAAGAGGACGCGAGTGACTGGAGCAGGCCTTGTCCATTTTAAAACCATTTTAACTTATACATTCAAAGTAAACCATACCCACAAAGCGCTACTTATCCTCCTTCACTGTCATCATCTGCTTCAGTGTGTCATTTTCACTAAGAAAGGGGCCTTACTTGTCTTTAAATTTTAGCAGCTTCAGCAGTGCCTAGCACATGGTAGATGTATCTTTTTGGAATAAGTGAACTCTAAGAGGAATTTTTAAAATTTCTAGCACTTTCATCCATATCTAAAGAAAAGTAAATAAAGAGGCAGAGGCTATAATTTTGGCCTTTAGGAGAAACTACTAAATACGGTGTTACTACGTGTCCCTCAGAGCTATCCATAAATTCTCAAACGTGTATAAAAGGATTGCAGCATGATTATTCTACCTTCTCAAATTAGTAACTGAGATACAAACACTAGTCTCTTCAGACAACATTTAAATACCACTAATTTTTTAAAATCCTGTCATTATTGCGTTTCTGTTCTTTGGTATGATACACTTTGTAATGTACTTTGGGGGAAGGGATCAAAAATTATTAAGTAACTCATTAAAAGATTGGTTCTCTTTTTAAGATCTGAAAAATGTGTCCAAAAAGTACATTTCAGGGATACACACAATGAAGCCTCTTCCTTGCCTTCAGTTCAGATGTCTTGTTCCAGAGGAGAGCAGAGAAGACATCTAACTTGTTTATTCTTATAGAAATACTACAGGTATAGGGTATTAAGTATGATTCTCTCCTATACTGCCAACGGTGGCAAAGGGACCTGCATGATTTCACATTTTCTAAATTTGCCAAGTTTATGTGTGGATTATGTAACCACACAGTTACAACCGAAAGTACTGTTCTATAAATCAATTACTAGGGCTTGGGCATTTAATTTATAAATTACTGTTATTTAATTTCCCCTAAATTTCTTCTAGAGTACTCCTCTTCTTTCACTTTAAAAATAGATTAAAATTCACAAATTGACCTACATTTTGAAAAAGGAGACAATAGCAAATGTATACCATTTCTTTGAGCATGGAAATCTGGAGATAATAGTACCATTTATTGGGCTGCTGAGCTTAGAAACTATGTAGACACCAAGAAGCCAAAACATGAAAGGAAACAGCTGCAAGAAGTTGATGAAAGGAATCTTGCTGGGTGACCTGAGGACCCAATTGCTAAGGATGCATTGAGACTTACTATAACTGATTAAACTTTTGACTACAAAATAAGATTACAGACTTTTTATATTTCACTACAAAAATTTGGGGACACGTATATTAATCACTGGATGGGGGGTTAAGGCTTCCAACACTGTCATTAGCTTAATTGTTTTGCTTTTTAAAAAAGGGAAAACTAAATACCCTTCCAGGAGGCCTGGATTTCACGGCTTTTAATTTAGGCATAATTTAGTTTTGAAAGCACAAAGGAGATACTGCCTGGGGAGTCCAGGAAGGCTTTCTAGAAGCGAGCTGTGTGCTTGAAGGCAGACAGGCGCTCCTGCACAGACCGCAGTTGCACGGGCACTCCAGCACCCTCCCCATCCCAAGCCAGCCACACGGCCACCCATGTGAATTCATGTGAGAAATGGTATATGGCAAATCAAGCCACCTTTTTTGGACCTCAGTTTCCTTATTTGTAAAAGGAAAAGAGGCTGGACTAGTGACGTTTGTTCCAGTTCTAAAACAGGATTATTACATTTATGACTTTAGCAGGATGTCTCCATCCTGCCTACAAATAAAACACAGTAAGTAAAAAACTCCAATGACATGTTTTTCTCACCACCTTTGACTTGTCTTAGAAGCAGATGCAACTGCTTTTGTGATTAAGTGTTTCTTGTGGATTCCCACAGGGCTGAATGTTACTGGTGGGGGCTACACATGGTGGTGACCCCCTCCATTTCCCAAAGGTTTCTGGGGCTGCTCTCTAAGTGATTTGAAAAACACAAGGTTTTGAACACATTTAAACTATACATTAAAATAGTGTGCATTTCCTTTAAAAAAAAAAAAGGCTTATTCCCAGAATATCTACCTCTAAGTAGTTTAAAGCCCTCACATAGATGACAGGTAACATTAATACAAAGAGATGGATGGTAGACTAAAGGGAGAGTGTCCTATCAAGCCACGTGGGGTGTCCTACAAATGTTAGATTGATTTACTTGGTCTATGCTAGGATTTAAACTTGGAGGATACAGAATCAACTAAATTTCTTTAAAAAATGTTATCTCCAATTATGGCTGGATTATTTTTTAGAGTTTTTCATTCACTCGATAATAATACTGCTTAATGTTATGATTATCACTGATGACTAACACTCGCTGACTCTCCTGCCGTGTGCCAGACACAATATGCATTGCCTTCCCTCCCGTCCCCCACGCTCCCCTCCCCCGGCCTACAGATAAGGAAACAGAGGCACAAAGAGACAAAGTAATTTCCTCACAAGGTCACAAAGTCAGAATCTGAATCCTGGCAGTCTAACCCCACTGTTTAAACACTGGATGGCAAACACATCAAGCACCCGACACCAACACCGTTCTGGGTGATCAGAGATGATTTAAGTCAAGCACTTGGTGTACAGGCAGTGGAGTCTGCCAAACAGATAAAAAATAATTACAACATGATACCTGTGCTGTAACCCAGGCCTTTAAAAATTGCTAGGGCAATACAGGGAGACGGGAGAGGGGAGAGAGTTGGCCAGGGGAGGAGTTCAGCAAGGCTTCTATTTGAGCTGGGAACTGAAAGATGAGTACGCATTCCTGGGGTGTAGGAAGAATGGAAGGGCATTCCAGGTGGAGAATGGCATGTGCCAAGGTACACAAAGGTGAGTGAGCTTGGGGAATCCGGTGCAGCAGGAGGAGAGAGGCTGGGCAGGAATGTGGAGTGCTTACAGGCGAGCTCAATGGACCCCTTTCTGTATCAGTTTCTACCTGGAACTGATGGCGAGAAAGGAGGGCCTACTTGACAGTCTCCTACAGGGACAATATCTGGTAGAGTTTGAAGGAACGTTTCTTCTTCCCTTCCCAGCGTCAGAAAGACTTCAAAATGCAAACAGATCAGGGGTGCAAACAAGAATGTTTAAGTGTGATAAATTCACCAGTTAGCTGAATTTTAGGGCCAGGCTATCCAGGAAGAAGATGGCATACAGAAGGGGAGGGGTGGTCACTGGCTTCCATGATGAATTGCCATCTACTCTGAAGTCTAGATTTGTGGCCCTTACGGAGTTATAAACTGTGTGTGTGTTTTCTGGGGAGAATACCCGTAAGTTTCACCAGATTCTCAAAGGGATCAATGACCTCCCCTCAAAACAATAATCACCGCTTTCAAGCAGACACCACCAGGCCAGACCTCCCTGCAACCTGTTAACACCTGGGGCAACCCTAAGACACAGTAACTTAAAAAAATCAAATCAGTGCAAGCAAAATGAGAAAGTCCCCCATCTCTTGGCCCTGATTTGAAACTCTTACAAACACTTTAGCTTAAGACTCCATTCAAAAGGCCTTTAAGATATGAGCTAGCTATGTTTGCCTAACTTCATTCAGGTTCTATTATGCAAGCCTGCCACCTATTCCAGACCCCACATGTTCATGATTTACTGGTAAATACAAACTCTCCAATACATAATCGAACTCCCCTAAGAAAACCTGCCCTCTAAATGGTGAAAGCAGGAAATCCAAGAGGTTGGATCCACAGGCCAGGTACGTAATTAACTTCTCTAAATTAATATTTAAAAGAAAACTTCAGAATAAACCACACTTCAGTGAAACTCACTTTTAATTTTCTACCACAAGATTAAAAGGATGACTGCTCCCTGAGGAAGAATAATCATCACCAAAGAGCCTGAACACAAGAAAGCTCATTTACAGACTGGTGATTTGGTCCCCTGGTGGAACATGAACATTGATCAGCATCTGTCATCATCATCACATCTTACGTCGCCAGCACTTCAACATATTACAACTCTTCCGTTGTCAGAATTTACTCTATTTCTGTTCAACCCCATGCAGCCATCTTTAAAGCAGCACATAGGTCAAGGGAATATAAGTGACTTTTCATAAAAGACACAGAGAGAGAAGCCCTTGGGCACTTGGCCTGTTAGGCAGCAAGGAGCAGAGTCAGGGTTAAGAACACCAGTGCTGGAGTCAACGGCTGCCTGGGGTTCAAGTGCCAATCTTACCATGGAGCTTTGTGACCTCAGGCAAGCGACCTGACCTCTTTGTGCTTTCTTCACTTATAAAATGAGGATCATAGTTGTACCTCCTCATAGGATTGTTATGTTTGTTAAAAAAAAAAAAAAAAAAAGAAAGTTTAGAACAGCATCTGGAATCTAGTGTTTGGCAAATACACTAAATCTTACCAAAATTCCTTGGTTAAGGACACCAGCTATTTCAACAAAACTGAGAAAGAAAAAGGATGTTCAGTAACATGCCAATATCCAGGTTAATCTGCCTCACGTTCAGTGTGAAATAAAACACCAAAATAATCACTACAGTGCAAGTACTTTAAGTTTCTCTGGAACAAAATGTATTTTCAGAAAGAAAAATTATCTAAAAATTGAAAGATCAGATTAAGTTAAAGACATTTATCGAACTACTACCATATTATTAATCACTGTGCTAGATGCTGGTGATAAAATTAAAATTATGTACATATATGTCTTTAAATCACAGGAGCAGATAATACAGAGTAGAATTCATGCTTATATCCATATATGATATATATATATAAAACAATATATACACATAATTATATATATATAGAGAGAGAGAAAGCTAGTCTTAACTTTTAAAGGAAGACAGAAATTTCTACCCAAGTAATAAGAGAGTAGTGTTATTTAATAACGGACTAATGCTATTGTTGTGTGTGTATGTTTTCTCTGGGGAAATAACGCAGGCGTCTCAAAACTTTGGGAAACAGCCATGTTTCCAAGGACAGAGAACACAAAGGTGTAATTGTCTTTGTAGCATTAATTGCTCTTTTTACCTTGAAAGTGTACTATAAAGTAAAAATAAGACCCTTTCTAGGTCAAACTCTTTGCCACACACTCTGTGACATGTTCTCCATACAGTATCACCTTACAGTTCCAAGAAGTAGATATTATCATCATTTTCTTAAAAACAGATGAAGAAACTTAAGGTTTAGAAAGGTTAAAAATCACCCAGCTAGCAGGTGAAACAGACTATATGAACCTAGTGATAAATTAAACATAACTGTGCACCTTAAGTAACTGATTTATAATTAAATTTTCAATGTCACAAAAGCTGGCTTTATTGGCTGATTTCTCCATAATCTACCCCTCATTTCACTTCTCAACAACCCCCCTTCCAAATAAACAGTAATGACAGCTCTGTTAAGCACATTTAAATTCTAATGAGGCATGCTCTCTAATAACTATTGCTAAAATCTCTATGTAACCCTGTGTAGTAGATTTTGTTATTCCCAATTTACAAAGGAAGAACTAGCCTCAGAGAAATCAAGTAACTTGCCCAAGACAACAAAGCTGATAAATGTCAAAGCCAAGATTGGAGATCAGGATTTAAAACCTACACTGGCTGACTCCAAAGCTCATCTAAATTTTCTGAATGCAGACCCAGAGTAAAACTCTTCACCATCATGCCCTTCCTCTCATCTGACCCATGTGACTGGTCTGTGAAAATCTAAGATATTCTTCCAGGAAGTTCCCCACCCCTTGAACGATTTACTCCACAGATTCTTCGGTCCTAGTGAGCACCAGCGGGCCTGAGAGAGAAGCAGAAATGAAGAACTAAAAACAGGAGAAGGAAAAGAGTACACAAGACATGGAAAAGAACTGGCCGTTTCTCCAACAATAGATTTTCCCTCTGCCCCTGGAAGCCCCGCCCACACTGGAGACCAAGTTCGGTCAGAGTCCAACTGCGACCCCTCCAGGCTTCCCCTTCCAGCCCCGTCCTCACTCTGTCCCCTCCGAGGTAGTAGCCAGGCAACCAGACCAACGTACACAAAGAGGAAAGAGGTGCCAAGCCCTGCCACACACACAGGTCTTCAAAGGAAAGCAGAACTGGTGACCTATAAATAACCACAAGGTGACGGAAACACAGAACAAAGAGATAAGGGACAAATAGTACAGATGTTTGAGAGTCTGGATCTCTAGTCAGAGTGAGAGTAAAAAAAGCCCTGGTTAAGACACTGGTGGATAGAAAACTGCAAGTCTAGGCTTGGACATGAGATAGCAAAGCCCATGGCCATTCAGCTCAAGAGCAAAGAGGCGGCAAGTGAGGCTGAACAGCTCTCTGCTTAACACAGCAATGGAGCTGGAAGGCATGGACTTTGTAATACACATTTCAACTGCTCCAAGACATCTGGGCCAGGGCCTGGTTCTCAGCCCCACTTTGCACAGTCGGAAATAAAGGATACGTAACCTCTTCAAAAGAAACATTAGAACCGGACTTAATGCAGTCAGTAGGATTCCCTGCTTTACTGAGTTCCTCTAGCAAAAAGAGGAGACAAATACTAACAGCAAATACAACTTTGTTTCAGTAAAACACAACCATTCAGCACCATTAAGAATGAGATCTTTCATTTTAAGAAGGTGCATTTTTAATGTATTTTTTCTGCAACTTCTTGCGTGTTAGTTTACATTTAAAAATTATGGCAATGAGCCCAAATGGAAGGATTTTCAAAGTCTGCCCTCAGATGTCTAAATTTGTTCAGAAACATACATTCAGGGTTCTCTTCTATATTAAGTTCTTACAAGAGGAAGTGCCTTGGAACTCTTTCCTGCCTAAGCAAAGACCAGGTTTGTGTATAAAATAACAGTAGGTAATCCTCCACATCCCAGCCCAAATGCTACTGCTTCTAAGAAGTTTTCCTCAATATCCTATCCAGTGATTATTCTTATGTGTTATAGCAATTAACCTTTTCTAACCTGGTATTTAATACTCCCCATCTAGCCCATAAACCACCTAGAGGCATTGTGATGCTTGGCACATAGTAGGGATGTAGAGAAAAAAATTTTTCTTAAATCATCTTTGTGATGTTATACTTTCATCAAAGAACACTAAATATGGCACCTGGATATGGCATTTGTCCTTTAAGGAATTTTTAATGGGAAAGACATATGCACACACAAACGATAAAAACACTGTAAAGGATTCATGAAAAAAGCCCCCAAGAGGAAGCCAAAAAGTGCCTACATTTTAAGAAATTTTACTTCAAAAATGATTACTGCAGATGGGCTTGTCCAGAACTAAAGTTAAATTAGCCTGGTGGCTGCTGTCTGGAGATAATTTTCTTAGTGCCAGGAAGTTGGTGCGTTTGTGATTAAACATGTTTCTGCCCGTAGCTCCACCCTAGATGCTATCGGTTCCTTAAACAGAAGAAGGTTCTGCAGCTGACCCGGCTCACACCACACTTCACAAGAAAAAGAAAAATATGAATTGTGCCAAATTTTCCTACAAACAAATTTTAAACGCCCCCTCCCCTCTCCGTGCACTTTTTCTCATCTTTTTTACAGCACAGCATAAATTTTAAGCATAGAGGGAAAAATCCATTAAAATTGGCCATTCTCATGACTTCCAACAGATCAATATCTTCAACTTTTAACTCACAATGTCACAAAAATACCAGCCAGCCTGTCAACTGATTTCAAGATTCTGAACCATTCCTAACCCTCCTGTTCTAGATCTACCCTAGGGCTCTTCTCACCTTCCCCCACTGCCCTCCACCCCCAAACTGCTCCCCCACCTTCACAGGGAAAACACCAGAACATGAAACACACACGGGCTTGTATGAGCATCTTCCTTTTCTAACCTCTATTCAAGTTTGTGAATGTCCAGCAAGTTGATAATCTTTGTGAGTGCAAAATTTCCCAAAATACTCTATCTTTTTAGATGACAAAACCAGAAATCCCCAAGTGGAGTTTTGCTGAAAGTTGGAATTGCACACAATCAGTTCAGAAACAGAGTAAAGTTTATATTTCATGGGAAATGTCCCTATCTAGCTCTATGAGCTTAAGCCAGTCATTTCACCTTTCTGGCCTTCAGTGTCCTCAATGAATTATCTCTTTCAATTACAATGCTATACTATTTTTAAATTTTTAAAAAGCATTTTGAAATCGATTTTGGTATCTGGTGAGGAAAGTCCCCTTTATAGTTTTTTCTTCCCCCAAACTTTCTTGGCTTTCTATACGTTTCTAAGTCCAGCTGAACTTTAGAACTAGTTTGCCAAGTTCTTTTAAAATTGCTTTGAAATTTTTATTGGAATTGTATTTAATTAATAAATTTGGAGTAAACTGGCAACTTTATAATATGCATTCAGGAATAAATATAGTCTTTATCTCCATTTACTCAGGTCTTCTGTGCCCTTCAGAATACAGTATTCTTCTGGTAGTTCTTATAAATTTGCCTTTCTTGCTGCCAAGAATGTGTCTTTTTCATTATATTTTCTAGTTGATTAGTACTGCTTTCTGATGCTGCTATGTTAAAAAAGCCTTGTTATTTTGTGTTTATCTTGTCTGGCCACATTACTGAAGTTTGTTATTCTAGGTTTTGGTGGGGTTTTTTTTTTTTCCCCTCAATTGCTAATTTTGGATTTTCTAGGCAGATAGTCACACTGATAGCAAATACTAACAGTTTGGGGCCTATCCTTAAAACACAAGCAAAAAACTAGGGAAAGTATTTCCAAAAGACATAAGAAAGTACACACATTAAAGAATGTTCACTGTATATAAAGAGTGCCTAGAGATCAATAACTTAATAGCAAAATAAAAGACTACAGTAGTTGCTCCTTATCTGCAGGGAATACACTTCAAGACCCCCAGTTATGCCTGAGACCACAGGTAGTACTGAACTCTATGTATACTGTTTTTTCCTATCCTAACTGGTGGGTAGTACATACAACATGGATACACTGGACAAAGGGATGATTCAATCTGAGCAGGACCGAGTGGGATGGCACAAGATTTCATCACGCTACTCAGACCAGCGTGCAAATTAAAACTTAGGAGTTTTTTATTTCTGAAATTTTCCACGTAATATTTTTGGTCCACAGTTGACCATGGGTATTTGAAACCACAGAAAGCAAAACCATGGGTAAGAGGGGACTGACTACTAACCGAGTTATTTAAAAACTAAAAACCAGTGAACATACGAAAATGTTCAACTTCATTAATAAAAGTACAAATTAAAATAATGAAATGTCTTTTCTCCAGCCAATTACTGCAAAGAAAGAAAGATAATATCTGATAATAGAAAGGATGTGAAGAAAGGAACATTCTAGATGGGACAGTACATTAGTAAGTTTTTTTGGAGGGCAATTCAGCACTATCAAAAATTAAATGCACATTACTTTCATCCAGAAATTCCGTTTCTAATATTCTTTACATTATACTCAAGTTCCAGAGTTAAAGAGTAAATTTTTAAATGGCATATGGTAGAAAAGAAACAAAACCGTTCAAGATCCCTTAAATTGTCCAAGTGTATATAGTTCATTTATTCAAATATGCATGACACTATACATATATAAATGTATTTACTGATATACATGTTATAAAGAACACAGATAAAATTTTATATTTTTAATTACATAAGAGTACATTATGGTTGAGTTCTAACACGTGAAATGCATAAAATGCAACTCTATTACTGTTACAAATACCAACACACCTGTGCTCAAACATGGCTGTGTTAGGTTGCTTCCTGCAACAGCACTAGTAACAGCAAAATAGTGAAAATAACTTAAATGTCAGTCAGCAGGAAGTGGTAAAATGTTAGTGTATATTCATATAATAAATACTATGTAATTATTAAAAAGAATGAGCTTGACTGTACATTCTGATACGTAAGATCAAAGATTCATTGCCAAGTTAAAATAAAGGAGCAAATGATATGTACTGCATGTAAGAAAACATTTTTATCTGCATCTAAGTGCATAAAAAGATGTATAATAAACCATTAACTGATTACACTTTTGGAACAGGATGGGGTGATAGATTGAGGGGGAAATTACATTGCTGCATGTACTTCTATATTTTTACATTAAAAATATATATGTATCACCAGTACTTACTACTTTGTAAATTTTTTAAACAACAGAAAAATGAGGGGCCATGGTGTTTTTGGTCCTTGCAACTTTCTAAGTTTATGAAAAACAGGTTTTCTGGGGATTCTCCATGTTGATTTCAGCCACAGATAATGTCAGTTATCTGGTATTGGATAGTGCAGACACCCCGTGATGTACAGACAGTGAGAAAGAAAACGGAGGAGGCATCCAACAATCCCAAACATCCTGTAAAAGCTTAAATATCCAATCAATGTGATCTACTCCTATCATGTTTCTGTATGAGAGTAAACGATCTGAACATTTTAACAAACTTTTCAGAGATTACAAACACCACCAAAAGATTTTACTGTATTCTCAGATTAGGCAAAAAGATGTTATCTGTGTCTCTGAAGAACAAGCTTCCCCCACCAAAAGAAAAACCATATAAAAAACCATATATGAAAAACATCAAGATGGCAGAATGAGGGTAAGAGAGTGGATCTGTAAGAGTGAGGAGCAAAGAACATTCTATTTCCCAGGGATTAACGTTTACACAAACACTGCCTTCACTAATGGAGGACTTTTCTACCCTTTATCATTTTGTTTAGTTTATGTGGCCAGAATGATGCAAAACAAACCCAAAATGAAGCAGGGGACATGGCTACTATATATGCAACTCTTCTAACTCCTAAGTCACTAGTATATCCAGAAACAACACTATGTCGTGGCTCACAGGGATTTCCCAACCCTGAAAATCCCACATTGCAATGTAACATGACTTTGAATATTACAAAAGGGATTTATTGTATTGCATTAAAATTTTTTGCCCTATCCGCAGTAATTCTAAGTATAAAAGCTAACACAAAACCAAACTGACAAGCCTCAGGCGCACTTAATTTTAGATGAAGAAATCAGATGTCCTTCTCTCTGCACAATGTGCTTCCCACATACTCCTCCCAAGGAGCCAGCCTTCAAAGCCCTACAGAAACAAACGCAAGCTGAAACACTGCTTAACTTCCACATGCCAAGCACTATGCTAGGCACAGTGTGTACAAGCACTGCCATCTAATACACCAAGCAGTGAACTGCATGGTTCTGGCCCAGATTTTCCCAAAGACAGAGCCATTACAGCCTTCCAGGCAAGCCCACTCCCAGGGCTGTCTTGACCCATTCCCCAGTCTCTTCGGAGCATGTTCCCAGAACCTAGTGTCTGACATGGTAGATATTCAATAAAAATGCTTACTGAATAAATGAACAAGATGGTGTATTAGCAACGAAGTGAATGAAGCTTGGCATGACAAAAGCAGCATCTGCAAAAGAAAGTGTCACCCATAAGGCCACCTGGTGGAGGGGATGCAGTCAGAGATTTTAAGCAGGAGAATGACAGAACATATTTCCATTTCTTGAAAGGCAACCCTGGCTATCCTGAAGATCAAGGACTGTGGGGAGGCAAGCCTGGAGACAGAAAGGTGTCTCAAAGCTGGTACAGCAGTGCAGAAAGCTTTGATGGTGCCCTGAACGACAACGGCAGCAGGGAAGCTGGAGAGAAGTCAACAGATCTGAGAGAGATGTGGGAGGATGAATTGTTGGATTTGGTGACAGACTAGTCAGGGAGGGAGAGGGGAGAGTTAGGCAGCTGGGTAAAGGGTGACTAAGATGTGGAATACAAGAAAGTCTGGGGGTGAGGATAATGGAATCAGTTACTGGACAAGTTTAAGGCGTATGGAAGACATACAGTTGGAGGTGGTGTGGACACTGGATATCTGAATCGGGAGCTCAGGACCAAAGTCTGACACAAAGGACATGATTCATGGCAGAGCAGGATAAGGAGAAACGAAGATGCAGGACAGAGGGCTAAGGACTATTATCCCTTAAGAACAAAACCAAGGAAAAAAAGAGAAGGGGTGGGGACTGGGGGAGGAGTCCAGGGTATCATGGAAGCCAAGGAAAGAAAGTGTCAAGAATGGGAAAAACCCAAAATGTAAATAAAACCTGTTAGTAGTGGGATAAGTGACTTTTGTTTCCTTCCTTACAATTTTTTTTATATTTTCTTAGGATCCTTAATCTTTACATATTTTATTTATCAGAAATCATTTTAACTGTGTAAAATTTCTAACTGTTGTGCTATATCCCCATAAACTGAAGAGTCACAAATAGTCTTCTACCCACAGGGCATGTGTTTTGAATTTGTCCTCTGGGTCTGGTGATCTATCTGCTCCGGCTTCATGACCAGTGACACACATGGCCCAGCCTCCTGGCCAAGGTCTGGAATCCCAGCAGAGCAGAGCTGGCTGGCCTACACACAGATAGTCCAGTGACCCTGGGGTCATTAGCACACTGTTCTAATCAAATGAGCTAACCAGCACCAGGCCCCGCCTACTGAGTCCCATTTCCCACCATGACTAAGGCCAAAGTTCTCCAACTCTGTACCATTTCCTATAAACAAGATTGCCTATAAACATTCACAGATACAGGAGGTCCAAGGCTCACCAAAAATATTTGTTCATTGCCTCTGAATAGGATTTACGTTTACTTGCAAGGCACTACCCTGGCAAGCAGAAGTGTATCATTAATGAAAATGATGGTAACCCACTGAGCCAGCACCGTTAGTAGCCAATGACTCAATGCCTATTGCTCTGATGACACTTAAAAACAGGGGAGTTTAACCAAGATACTTCTCGAATTCAACAGGGAGATAAGAAATTATCTTCTAACCTTCTATCCCTCTCTCTTGTCCCCCAAAACAAAGTTTGGTGTATTTTACACCATTCACCTTAATAGCACCCTTCTTGGAGTAGACAGACTAGCTGTCATCCTCTCTGCTTTATCAACCTACAAACTCAAAATAAAGGAGTTATTTTGCTTGACATTAAGGGATCCCGAAAGAGATGATAACTCTTCTTCCAAAGACAGAAGGGTCAATTAGAACAATGCAGGCCTGTTTAAAAGGGACCAGGCTCCAAACCAGACCTGGGGCTTCCCAGGTCCTTTCCAGCTCCAGAACACCTACGAGAGCATAAATGCGTACGTCATAACACTGACAGCCAGAGCAAGAGGGGAAACCTTTAAAACTGGCTTTCCAACACATGAATTTCCACATTTACACACCACTGTCAGGAAAGCAGTCTCTGTTTCATGAGAGGAAAATGAACAAACATCGCTAGAAATAATCTAGATTGAATATGCGTGCATTTTCATTCACTGATTTCAAAATGAGCACTACTGGAATGTTATAGCTGCTGTTTCTTGGTTAAATACAGCATTTAAAAAAAAAAAAAAGAGTGAATTGACTTCAAAGTAATTCTTGGGATGAGCAGTCTTTCTTCCCAAAAAAAAGGAAATTTAAGAACTCTGCCTGGATTATTTCGTTCACATGGATTTGACTATACTTGGTTTTCGGAGGGAGAGAATAAAGGAGGGTGCTAAAAATAGATGCAATAAAGCTGAGGGGAAAGTACTTGTGAGACTGACACTAACAATTAGCAAAAAAGCGGTGTCACCAGTATTAAAATAAGCAATCAGAGCCCATTCTGGGAACACTGTCACAGAGCGCCACTGTCATCTGGCCTCAGGGGCTGGCCCGGCTCCCTGACAGAAGACCCTCGGGCCCCAGTTGGACGGCCTTATAAGGCAACTGTGCTCAGAAAGGAGATAAGAACACCAAGCACTTAACATTTCTAGAGGCCTCTGCACATATTAACTCATTAATCCTCACGGTATTCTGGGGGAGCCACGCAACTACCATTCCCGAGAGAGACAGGAGAAGACAGGCACCTGACATTCCAGAAAACCAAGGGGCTGGCAGCTCTCGTGGGGCGCCTGGTTCAGGGCCTGCCACACCCCAGTTTTGTCAGGAACTGTGTGAACGCTCTCCTACTCATGAGAGGAAGGAGGAAAATGTCTCAGCTCTGACAGTAAATGAGGAACAGACTCCACCCTCCCTCCTCTTGCTCCCACAGGGTCTGCACAAGATTCCAGTCCTCAGATTAAGACTCCAACATGAAGCAGGGAAGGCGTAGCTCAGTGGCAGAGTGCGTGGTTAGTGTGCACAGGGTCCTGGCTTCAATTCCCGGTACATCCATTAAAAAATAATAAATAAACCTAATTACTCCCCCCC